>NC_136504.1:112802139-112887139 GCF_053919585.1 Euprymna scolopes
GTTTATCAATATATTCAGTGTTGAGTGAATGAGGGTTCATGAAAACAATAAAATTTATTTCAATCTGAACAAACGTATTTCAACACAACTCCCCACATAGGTTGCCTCCTATGAATTAGACACTTTTTTTTACATAGGCATCACCACTTATCAAGGCCAAGAGGCCACTCGAGGATAAGAGTTAAAGAGTGTACAGTAGAAATCGGGCAATATAGTAATCATTGGTAATGGAAATTCGGTAAATTTGTTAACTTTTATTGAACGGCTCAAGAACTTGTTTACGTTAGACTTGAAGACAACCATATTGTAGTCAGCTGGAAAGCAGGAAAACGGAAGACAATTCCATAGGCGTGCAGTTCTAAGAAAGAAGCTTTGTTCATGGAATCTACGTTTATGTTACGGCACAGATAAAGACTAGGGGAAATTAGTGATATTGTTTTCTACTAGACGGGTGTTTCTTGTGAAAGTTGTGCGAGCGGGGAACCATAGATTGGAGCTCAGCCGAGCACTTGCCAGGAAAATAACGATAAAGCAGGAACAAACTCGCAACTGTGAGAAAGAGGTTGCGGGGAAGAGAAAGGGACATCCTCTACGAGGCTACGAAGTATACTTTGAGCCCTATTAAGACAGGATACGTGATTTCTAGGAGCTCCTGCCCAAATGTGGCAACAGTACTCCATCCTTGGACGTACCTGACTCTTATATAGATAGAGAATTGAATCAGCAGTGGGATATCTACTGGATCGATAGAAGAATCCCACCATTTTTCCATTTTTTTTTTTTTTTTGCCGTCATAAAAATTATCTTATCTAGAGTGATCAACATAAAAATATATTCTGAAACAAAATACACATTAGAAGCCATTTATCATATACGATTAGGTGAACATTAGACCTTTTTTTATCTGTTACTGGGAGGAATGGGTTCATGCCTTTCCCATCTATATTAGTACGTGACATGATATATTTTATTCTATGTGATTGAGGCTTTTTATAGCGGATTACATAGCATGCGGTACTCTTTTCAACTCAAATATTCACAGCAAGAAACCGTATATCTGCAACCCTTCTCTCCCCCCCTCTTTCTTTCTCTCCCTTCCTTTCTCTCTCACGAACATTTTTTTCTAGAATATTCCATCAGTGAAACAAGATACTATTTATTAATGTATAATATAAATCTCACCTGTCTCTTTAAATGTATGTATGTATATATGTATGTATGTTGGAAGGACCGACGCACCAACACCAGCGTCCTGAGTGAGGCTGACATTCCTACTATCACCACTACTGTTGCTCTACGCCAGCTCCGATGGACTGGTCATGTTGTCCGAATGCCGGATCTCCGCCTCCCAAAACAGATTTTCTACTCTCAGCTTATTGAGGGAAAGCGTGCCCAGGGTAGCCAAAAGATGAGGTATAAGGACAACATCAAAGTAAATTTTAAGCGGTTTCACATGAACCTTGACACATGGGAGGACGTGGCTGGGAGCAGGTTTGTATGAAGGAGCGCTGTCCACGAAAGTGCTGCGCTTTATCGCAGGGACCTTAATCAAGCTGCTGAGGATAAACGCAAGCACAGAAAGGACAGATTATCAACCAGACACACCCAACCCCACCCAACCACCACTACCTTTATCTGCCCAAATTGCACAAAAAAAAATTGGGTCTAGGATTGGGCTCTATGCTCAGCTGAGGACCCACAGAAGCCACAACGGAGGACAGTCTTACTCGGACACGAGTGACCGCCGCCAACGACGACGACGATGATGATGATGATGATGATGATGATGATGATGATGATGATGATGATGATGATGATGATGAATGTATGTATGTATGTATGTATGTATGTATGCATGCCTAACACTTTTGAGAGGCGACGGATTTCACGGGATCGGTATGATTTTGAAGTCTGACCGAAAAATTGACCCAAAACGTTCATTCCTTTACCCTCGAGTGCGCACTTTTCTACAGGGAGGGGTCGGTTTTTTCTCAGATATTTTCGAAAGTCATCCCCTCTTTTCGATTGACTGACCTTAATTTAAACATTCGTCACTTCGAGTTTTGCGATGGGCGCAACAGCAAAAATATCACTTTTTTGTTACGTTCCTTTCCCCCTTCGCGGTACTGGTTCGAGCCTACCTGCCTACTACAACTTGTCTTATTCAACACACACCACCAAACACCTGGGCTAGTTTAAAATAAAGCCCCGACTTGGCTCAGAAATCTTCTGTTCGAATTTTCTCATCGCTTGTTCACTTTTTGAAAAGTCTCCCTACATGGTTTTACAAATATCTTAATCCAGTTTTGTTTAGGCATTGATTCAGAAGAATGTTAGGCTGCAAATAAAGGTAGACTCTCTTGACTGGGTTCGAGTCCGGCGACTAGCATTAATTATTACTAGGACTATGATAAGAGCATGTCCTTTTCATGCTTTGATTCGCGATTAGACACAGTTAATCAATGAAGAACCACATCACTCTATCTAAAAACATATAAGATATTAACTGATATATACTCGTGACTCAAAATTATGAAAATAATATTCTCTTATCATAGCCCTAATTATTACTTCCTGCACTGGTGATTGCCTCATCATGAAGCACGCATATATATATATATATATATATATATATATATATATATATATATATATATGACATGCCCTATATTTGATATTTTTTTAAATTCCAAATTATTTGGAAAAAAAAAACATTCGATTTTTGTCGAGTTTGTTGGGGGTTCATCTATTTACGCAGTGTTGATTGGGTAAGAGGGGCTGTATACAACCACACATTTAAACCATTTTGGTAAATTGTTATTCTTTAAATTATTTAAGATCCCACTGCAATTTTTTCGTCCAGCCCTGAACTTCATATCACTTTGATATTGTCGTTTATATATTTTATGATTCTCATTTTTACAAATTGCGTGTCATAGTATATACATTCTAATAATCGTGTGCTTTTTTGTAATCAAACTACACTTTCTTAAATCAATAAAGTTTTATTTATTTTACAGATGATACTCTGACAAGCGGGAGAGTTCGAATCAGTATGGGTGTTGGTGTGTGGTGGCGACATCAGAAGTGCATCGGCTCTTCCCACTCTTCTGCGGGATTGACTGTCTTTGTTGATGACTTATATTTATATTGTCCCACACTCCTTCATTGAAATCTAATTGTTCGCTTGTTTTGAAGTTCGATTTAAAATACTTATAGAAATTCCAATCCGGTTAAACTTTTTTTTTTTTTTACTGATTTCGATTCTTAGATCGGAATATACGGTTGCCATCATCGCCAGTAATCCAATTTTATACTTTTGAAATATGTGACATCACTGTTTCTATTTCATTTTTTTTTCATTTACTCGTTATTATATCGACCTCCATTCCACATTTGATAAACGTGTTTCTGTGGAACAAACCGGGTTTGAACAATGCATCCAGGTGTTAATCCGTATCGTTTACTACTTAACCATTGCCATCCCATATTTTCAACTTATATATGTAAAAATTAAGTATAACTATGCAATCTTATTTCTATCTCTCTCTCTCATTCATCCAAATGAAATATACTTATCCATGTTATTCAATAGCGCTCTAAATGAATTATACACTGTTTAGAAAGAAAAATCGACCGTTGCTTTTTTATGAATTCAGAAAAAGACTAAGCCGCTTACTTAGAAGATTCAAGCCATTATCAACGCACAAGCAGTAAGGCCAGGAATTAAAAAAAAGTAAATTCTTTGATATGGCAGGGGCACTTTGGAAATGAATGTTTCCGTTTAGCGCACAATTGGACCATGATAAAATCCAAAAGACTTGGATTTTAAACTGTAATACAAGCCATTATATATAACATATTTCATGAAATCATTAGTAGATTATCTGCAGTTAAATGTAGGCTATAATGTATTGTAGGCTAAGTAACTGCAGAGAGGTGCGTAAAGTTTCCTCGAGGTGCACCGCGATAGGTCCCCAACTAGAGCAGGCAGTCTATAGATTAAATTGAAAATGGGCGATTTCACTGATATCGATGACAATATAAATATGGGTTTGTGAAACACTCAACATTTAATGCCGGGTCTTCCTGCTAGTATTTATAAAAGGGCCAAAATTAGTCTATGTATATGGTATGGTTATCGCAGCTGGACTAGTGCACCAATCACTGGTCTTTTATTCTTATGGATATTACAAAAGGGAGTCACTATACTAATAAGTCCTGAAGTACGTTTCAAGCTCTGACGTAATACTGTATACTTGCGCTGATTTTAGAAGTACGCCCACAGAATGTGCTTCGACAAAAAGGTTACTATGCATTGATTCAGCATGTATCTCTGAGATAAACCCGACCTGCCAAATTATATCCCTTCATTGTAGAGGTCTGCTCATCAGAAACCTTTTAACATTTATAGGGTCTTCCTCTGACCGCTTACATTTGGAATTTACCTTCTTGACACCTGTTTCCACAAGTGTACGAAGATGCGGGAATCTTAATGTAATAATGAACAAACATGTTGTTGCACAAATCTTAGGTGCCCCTATAGTTAAATCATTTTTTTTACCTATACCTGGAGAAAAGGTGTCAATACCTTCCTCATCTGGCACGTGATTGGCTATAATTTATTCTGTGTGATTTTAATTTTGTATAGTGAATTATAGAATCTGAAACACTTATTATACAGTAGGTGGTACACTTTACTTCAGTCCCTTTTTTATACTTTTGAAATATTCACAGCAAGAACTCATTTAGCTTTAGCAACAAAGGACTCTCTTCTCCCTTTTTTCCTTTTTTCTCTTCCTCTTTGTACGATAAACTAAACAGAAATTTCATGAACAAAGTTTCTTTCCTAGAACATATTATCTGTGGAACAAGATACTATAAATCTCCTCCGTGACATATTTCAACATAATCATTTTAAAGTCTAATATAAACAAATACTTCTAGAGATGTCCTTTTGTAAAATATAGTCCTAATAAGTTGTTTTCAATTCTATCATCATCAAACAAAACTGTTACCTTCAAATGGCTTTCTAGCCTTGATAAACAGTTACATATCAGTACTAAAACGCAACTCTGGCATTTCTACTTCACTAGCTGATGTCGATATTACGGAACCTTGAGCTAGTCTCGTCGGTGAGCAATTTTTTGAACGAATTTTTAATGACTCCTCTCAGCATCCGAAGCGGGCAGGGTCCTCTTGAAAAACGGCCGTCGTACAAATCAGTTTTCTCCGAATTCAAAGCCACGGCCGATGTTACTTTCTCGGCGCGATCGTTTCCTGAAGGGCGTTCTTAGAAACGGTCAACTGTCTCGCACACTTCACGTTGATGACCTCCGTGCGCCGCCCTCTTCTAGTTTAGGAGTTCCTACCGACCCCATAGACGCATCATCGCCAGCATCAACATCGTCAGCGAGTAAACCGTACTGATTACGCGATATCGATCTTATCTAAAAGATTCGTTCTTAATGCTCTAACGCTGATTGTTATGTATTCTGCCATTTTTACCCAGGTTTCTTTTTTTCTTCTTCTTCTTCTCTCCAATGATTCGTTATAATGAGTCTTTCCCTGTTACGCTCTTGTTATCTCTTGAAAGCTTGGTTTCATGCGTTGCATGTATTTGTCTCCTTCCCCCGTCAGCAAGATATGACACAAAGTCAGGAGCGTAAAACAGGTGTGTGCAAACTGGCCGCCAAAAATAATTAAGCAAGCACGCAAGTATTAACCAGTAGGAGAGAATCAGACCATTAGCAATAAACTAACTCTCACTAAAAGTTTTTACACATAGTAAGCATCAAAGATTACTCATTGACAGTAATCGAGGTATTCCCTGACGTCTGGGTGACAAGTATTTACAGATTTCCAGTACGCCTCACTGCTTTCGATAACCTTTGCAAATTTATTTGCATTATAACAACAATTGCGGACCCTGGCGGCTGTGACTGTAATGAAATAATCTGGCTTTCATTGGCTATTAGTGATGGTTTGGAGTTGATTACATGCAGGCACTGTTTAAATTTTAAAAAAAAACAATTAAGGGAATGTGTAAATCAGTATGAATTAATAAAATTATGAAAAATTGTTTCATTAGAAAATTAATGGAAAGTAAAAACAGAAATTTTAGAAGTTAATGATTCTTACTGTATAGAAACTGTTTAGAGTGATCGAAATCAGTATATTAGCATTAGTTGCTTGCGTTTGTTGTTGTTCAAATCTTCCTCTTCTTTTCAACTCTTCCGCCAATTATATTAAAGTAAATTCCGCTTAGTTCGTCTTTTTCCACGCGTAAAAGAAAACAATTACGACTTTTTCTACTTCACAGCACCTCTTTGAGTATTGTCATGTTAGATCGGCATTTATAATAGACATCGCGAACTCTCCATGTAAAGAACGGCTTTTGAAATAGACACCAACAAACTTCCCCTCTTAAAAACTGTGTTCGGAATAGACGCCCCCAACATCCACATGTAAAGAACGGCTTTCTGAGTAGACATCCCCTTTTTGTTTTAGGGAGAGGATAATTACCCCAAATTTACTTTAAATATCCACACTAACGTACTGTACTTATGTTAAATATCCACACTAACGTACTGTACTTACTTTAAATATCAACACTAACGTACTGTACTTACAATAACACGTATCCCTCAGTGGCTTCCGGGCCTGGATAAGTGGTGACCACCTTGTAAAAAAAAATTAACCGTGAAAATCGTTGTCATCATACCCAGATGCAAAACAAAAATTGGGAGGCGGAAGTGTCGGTAAGATAGAAGTAGATCTATTTATGGCGTGGGCGTACAAACTTAGCAGCAAGTGGTTTAAAGTTCATAATACAAATCCTTATATCTTTAAGTACTTTATATCTCTAAGTACTTGTCGCCGCAAAACTTGAATGATATTTTCTAAATCAGCATAGTTGAAAACCTTTAGTCGTCATTCTAAAGAATATTGTGGAGGTGAACGTAATGTACAAATTTACCTCCCACCCATAAAAAAGGTTAACGTGTGCACAATGTCAAGAATCCAGTAGATGTTAGCGCCGAAAAATTTATTTGAGAGAGAGAAAGAGAGACGGAGAGAGAGCTTGAGAGAGAGAAAAAGAGAGAGAGAATGGGAGAATATATACAGAGAGAGATCGGGAGGGAGACAGAGAGAGGAAATGCAAACATACGCCGTGAAATGTAAAGAAATGAACGCAGCAATTTACTCAGAGAGCAAAAGTGGGTATATTTACGACGCCATATTTGAATAGTACATTAGCATTTGTTTAGCATTCGAATACCGTTAATCCAGAATATAGGAATGGTCAAAGATCAGCGAAACAGATTGAGCGGAATAAGTCTGGCGAGACTTTATTATTGTTAAATCAAAAAAAAGGAAAGATTATGTTATGTATAGGAGTTTATGATCCAGTTATGAAAGGTGAAATGCCATATCTGTTGAAAGCGCAAACTTCCTCCCAATGATGACTGGAAGCGGTAACAGAACTTGATATTTAGAGGGAAAAATATAAACTATTTCGTTTCAAGATGGTTGCGATTGTGATTATGTTTTTCCTATGAAGAAATGTACGATTATATTATAGCAAGTAAATGTGTTTGAATTGGCGTTCTAAAGTTGCATAAGATAGCGACTAATAATCTAGACGTAATACATTTGTGTGTGGCATATGTTTTTGCAAACCTACGGTATCTTGGTCCAGAGAATAATTTCTGCAATCAAAATATTATATGTATGGAGATTATATTGGACCCAATATATATATATATATATACATATATATATATATATATATATATATATATATATAATTAAAAAGGTTTAAAAAATGACTCTAGCTCCACCACCAAAATCGAAGCCAAAACGTTAAGCTTACGATTTACATTTTCCTTGGACACCAATGCCTTAACTATGAAAACATTTTTGCTGCAAGGCGAAGAATTAAAATATAAACCTTTAGCAATTACGTCACGCATGCATGTTGAAGATGCCGTCACTTGGCAAATTCTATTGTTTTAATTTTTACACTTTTGCACCGATGTTCCTCGGCTAAACCCCAAATTTCGCATGGGTTGGAATAACCTATATATTGAGTTACATATATCTGTAGACCAAGAATTGAGAGAGGAGTTTGGTAGGGAATTTTTTGCAAACAAATATATATATATATATATATATATATATATATATATATATATATATATACATATACGTAACATAAATATATATAGAAAGATGTTCGTGTTTATTATAACCTTTTAAGCAAATATTACGCAAGTATAAATCATGTAGAATATCTGCATGAATATAATTGCACGTGATACTTAACTAAAGATTGCCATGCCATAAGAAAATCGAAATAACTAATAGGGAATTAAATGTCTAAAAAATGTGAAAATTAGACAGATATATGCAATTCCACGCCTATATATATCAAAGTGGTATTTCCTTTTTAAATACATAGAAAAGGGTTTTTTATATAAATACCAATAGAAAAACAATTACAGAGTATATATGTAAATATATATATATATATATATATATATATATATATATATATATATATATATATATATATAAAGCCGAACGTCTGTGTGTGTATGTATGTGTGTGTGTCTGGTCACGAATAGGCTCTTATATGGTTGACTTTTATAGAAAACTGATTACATATAATGATAGAAGATGTATCGAGACACAGGAATGGGTATGTTTGATCTGGTAAAACGATGGTTCATTAAAATTGTGGGGTCTGCGTTCGCGCCTGGTCCACAAAGTATGGAAATAAAAAAGTAAAAATAAAAAAAAACGTTTACAAGTGTTTTTGATATAGATGTACATAATAATACTTTGATATTATACCATATTTCTTCTAACTGAAACATAATTATCAAAGTATACTTACGCAGATAGATATGAAAAGTCTTTATTAATGTTTGTGCTTATTTCAATTCTATGGAGGCCAGGCGCGAACGCAGACCCCACAATTTTATTATACCATCCCTATTTAAGTTAAAACATACTTATCAAATTATTTTTATGTACATCTGTATCAAAACCACTGGTAAACGCTTTTTTTTTAATTTTTTATTTTTTTATTTACATACTTTGTGGACCAGGCGCGAACGCAGACCCCACAATTTTAATGAACCACCGTTCTGCCAGATCAAACATACCCATTCCTGTGTCTCGATACATCTTCTATCATTATATGTAATCCGTTTTTTAAAATGGTCAATCATATGGGAGCCTATTCGTGACCAGACACACACACACACACATTCAGCTTTATATATAGATGTACATATGCGCCAACATCCACGCATTCATAAGGCATGAAATAGAAAGCTGATGCAGCTTTTGAAGCTGTCCCCGCTTAAAGTTTGGCTTTTGGTCTGTTCTTTCCTTTTATCAAGGCCCGAGTCTACTCTAGGACAAAGTTAAATGAGTGCACTGTAGTCAATGGGAAAATGTCATAGTAATCGTTTGTAGTGGAAATTTGTTAAATTGGATAACTTTAGGTGATGGTTCAAGAAATTTTTCATGTCGGACTTGAAGACGACCATATTGTAGTTAGTTGGAAAGCAGGAAAACGGAACAGAGTTCCACAAGCGGACAGTTCTAGTGAAAAAGCTTTTTTCATGGAATCTACATTCAGGTTTGGGCGCAGATAAAGAGTGGGAGAAAGTTTTGATAGTAGTTTCAGCTAGACGAGTGTTTTTCGTGAAAATCAGGCAAGGAGAACTATAGACTGGAGTTCAGAAAATCACTTGCCATGAAAATAACGATAAAGCATAGACAGACTCGAAATTTCTCTTCTGTGGGGAAAAAAGTTGTCCCTTTCATTTCCTCAATTGTGTCATACCGACAGCATTTCCGTTTTTTCATTGAGCTTAGGACGTTTAGCAGGACGAGAAACTGTCTATATAGCCATCTTTGTCAAATATTCTGTGACAAAGACGGACTTGTGAACTGGCGCATTCATCCAAATTTTCCGCATCTTCAGTTCCTCATAAATACTTGTGTCACAGTTCCCACACTGACATCAAAATGTACTCATTGTCTCGCTAGACACACGACGTTCCTTATCCATGGAATTCTTTATTTGGCCAATCAACTCTAGTGTTCTGCCTTTCTTACTCTTTCCACACCTGTTATCATTGGCTCTCGTTGCCGCTCTTGAATCTCTTATGCCACTCTAAAACTGATGCTCAATTCTTGCAAGATGATCCAAAAGCAGTCTGAATCATTCCATACGTTTCTATGGCATTTCTCAAAGTTTAAAACAGAATTTTAATTACCTATAATTCTTCTAAAGTGTCCTCACGTCCATATTGCAGTTTTATAATTCACCAGCTTTGACAATCGGGCTTTAGTATGGTGTATTCTAATTCATAATGTACCTGTTCATTTGAGCGTGAAATCATAAAAATTGGTCAGTCATCAAGATGTATAGCAGTAACATTCTATATTTTCAAGAGTCTACGACAATTTAAAAAAATTACAAAATATCTGAATTCTTATTGAAGTCACCTCGGATGGGATGAGTTTATGGAATGGAAAGAACATCAAGTCGTTTCAACGTTTGTATTAATTAAAGTTTCTACCGATTTTATCGAATGCTTCGAACAATTTTTTTAAATGGTGATTAATAATATGTATTATATGGACTGTTCGTACAACTATTATCATCTTCGTCATTGACAACCAAAGAAAGAACAGTGGTGCTAACAATGATTTTGTTGTGTAGAAATAAAGATAGACTTGGATAAATACGCCGAGCTGATCAAAAACAAGAAATAATTAGCTTGATTCGAATTGGGTTTCTGAAGAGTCCATGGAGAAAAAAATCGGGAATTTAAATAGTAATATCTGTGAATGTAAGGATTCCTTAATATTTTCGATTTCAAAAACAGTTAGTAAGGTGAATAGAATCTTGAACGATGAAACCAAGCAAGAATGTTGGTAATCTCTCTTTCTCTCTCCCCCTCTCTCTCTCCCTCTCCAGATATATCTATATATCCATAAAAGTGAACGTGTCTGTGTGTCTGCGCGTGTGCATTTCCCTGCGCAATAACTCTGTCAACTTTCAGTCTGCAGACTCGAAATTTGATATATATCTATAATCCGTTTTCAGCCAGAAATTTGACTGTTAAAGGGTCAAAGTTAAACGATTTGACCTTTGAGAACTCTAACAAACTCCTCTGCCAATTTTGGGTCTAAGCACTTAAAATTTTAGTTATAGATTCCTTGGACATGGATCTAAGTTAATAACTTGATTTGAGTCTAAAACAATAAATTTATAGATTATAAATTTAAAGGGGTCATGATAGGGGTAAAAAATTTTAAAAATTGACCTTTTTTTTTTTTTTTTTTGCTCAACATACACATCCAACCACCCGTTTGAATATATCGATAACTGGCAGTTTTAGTCATTTAAACTGCTTTGAATCTTCACCGTTCACTCATTTTTCGATCAAATTTCAAACAATTATTAACGTTTATAGATCACCTTCTCAACTATATTGTGAACAGTTTTTTTCTTTTTCAAATTTTGTTAAGTAAAGCAAAAATAATGATGAATTTTCTCGTGTTCAAAATCGTAAAAATATGTAAAGAAGTTTTTTGTTTTTTTTACACAGTGATCACCACTTATCAAGGCTCGGAAGCCACTCAGGGATAAGGGTTATTGCAAGTACATTACGTTTGCGTGGAAATTTGATGAAGTGTTTACTTAAGGGGGCGGTTCATTAGGAATTTGTTAACATTGGACTTGAAGACATCCAAGGTGTAGTCCGGTGGGAAGCAGGCAGACGGAACAGAGTTCCACAGGTGTGCAGTTCTAAGAAAGAAGCTTTGTTCATGGAATCCACGTTTTGATCTAGGCACAGATAAAGAGTGGGGGAAATTTTTCAAAGTGGATTCGGCTAGACGGGTGTTGTTCGTGAAAGATTGGCGAAGGGGGGCCGGAGATTGGAGTTCAGACGAGCACCTGCCATGGAAATAACGATAAAACAAGGATAGGCTCGCAACGTCTCTTCTGTGGGAGAGAGGTTGCAGGGTAGAGAAAAGGGCATCCCCCACTAAGCCACGAAGTCTATTTTGTACTCTGTCAAGGCAGGATAGGCTTTTTTTTTTTGCAGCTCCTGCCCAGATATGGCAACAGTATTCCATCCTTGGACGTACTTGGCTTTTATATAGATAGAGAATTGCATCAGTAGTGAGATATCTTCTGGAGCGGTAGAAGGATTCCACCATCTTTCCAGCGACCTTGGCAACAGACTTGATGTACGTGTTCCATTTCAGATCAGGAGTAAAGGTCAAACCCAGAAGCTTGTCAACGCGTTTCCATAGCAACCACGTCAAACCCAGAAGCTTGAGCAACGCTTCCATAGCAACCACGTCGCCTCGGCGACTACTGTTGCTACGAATTCGAAAATGGAAATAACAGGTGAAATAGAGAGAATGAAAGCACGGAAAGAATAAAATTGGGAATTCTGTTGAAAGCAGACGAGTGTTGTACATTGTTATTACATTTGTGTTTATCGGGCAAAAAATAAGACTGAAATTAAACAAAGAACAAACGAATTTATTGGAAGCCTGGAAAAATCATGGGTTACAATAGAAAACTGCGAGCATGAAAAGTAATATGGTTAAGCTTAAACATGGAAAAGTAAAGAACTAGCTGTTAAAACTGGAACAGAAAAAGACAAGATATGCCAGTAAAGATATAATAAATTTATAACTTAAAATATTGCAGCATAAAGATTTTTTTTCAATTCTAATTATAAGATTATACAATTGTTTATGCTAGAATATATTAAGTTATAAATTTATTATAATTTTTACTAATATATCTTGTCCTTTTGCCCATGCTCGCATTTTTCTTTTGTAATATATATATATATATATATATATATATATATATATATATATATATATATATATATATATATGGTTAGGAGGGGTCTTTGAAGCATGAAAAACGATGTTACATTTTGTATTTAATATTTCTATTGTTATTTTTTATATTTCTAGCGGACCTCCGCTCTTCGTCATCAAAAAATATCGGATTATATTTTAAGCCCCCCCCCTCTTTGGGTAGAGCACTGTCGTAAATAATCTCACCTGCTACTTAATTGGCTGAAAAATGCGAAGCTCGTTGTTTGTTTACAAACAGGCGACTTGAGCACTATAAAAGTGGTGGCGGGTGTCAATTTAAATAGACATTCCGACGAGTTATTTACGGGCGTCGCCTTCATGGTTGAGTGGGAGAACTGCCGACTGTCAACACGACGGTTCTAGGTTCAATCCTTGGCTAGGGAGCGATGTTAGTCTAGCGGCACTGATGAGTTGTGATACACCGAAACAGGACTGTATGTCCATGACTATATATATATATATATATATATATATATATATATATATATATATATATATATATATCATTATAACATCCTAAAAAAGGAGAGATGCTGCCAGAGAACCAAGAATGTATATTAGTCTTACGTACGTCAACATCTTTTATTTAATTTGAATCTTTGTTATTTTTACATTGCTTCTTCAGTGATAGGGAGATCCTATATATTAATAAATGGGGGTAGAAGGTTAATAAGCATATCAATATTCAAATTTAATGTTCGTATTATGGTACCCCTTTCTATCCTCTATTTTAATAAATAGGATCATATAATCTATACAACTAATAAAATTCTTAATGTTTATTTATATGTGTATGCCTACATACCAATAAAACTTTCGAACGGATGCACCAAATTGAACAAGTGTGAACCCCTAAGATTATCCTAATCTATATATGGTTCGTATTGAACAACGCCGAGTCACATAAACAGCCCGAAATAATTTGGGCCGTTTCGTAAACTTGTCGAAAAAGTTATCTGCCCATATCAACGGAATTTAGCACTGTCTGTATACAGTAGCGATATCATCTTTCGGCATGCGGACAGGACTATCCATACGCCATGGATAACGCGTCTAACTACAGATCAGAAGATTCCAGGTTCGAATCCTGGCAAGTTCGTAATAACCGTCATTTTATCCAACGTTTACTGATAATCCTTATTCTTAGTTAGGGTATTTTTTGTTTTGTGCATATGGGAATTTTGCATACTCCGAGTTCACAAAGTAAGCGTTCATGGACCGACGATGTTGAGTGTACTCTATTTTGTGCTGGACTCGGCTTTGTGTGTGTCGAGTTTAGTTTATAATATGGAAACCATGACATACTCACGTACGTACAGTAAATGTACTACGGTATTTATATATAGATTTTTTTGTGTGTGTGTGTGTGTTTCATTTTTTTTCTTTTTTTACATATTCAGTTTATTCCGGAATGCTTCTCGGGATTACTTACTTTGTTCAAAACAACAATTATTAGGCCAGCATCTACTGCTACCGCCGCTCCGAACGAACATTGTCAGTAGAAAAAAAGAACTTTAATTTCCCCGCAGCTAACCATTAGAGGTACCTAAATATGGCAGTACATTCCATTGTGCAAAATATATAAGTTGAGAACTGTCCGCCGGGGGATGCTATCGGTTTCCGTTTTGCAACAGGAAGGGGGAAGGTGGTATCCATTACTAATTTCATGAAGAGCAGTAATTTTCTCGTACATTTATAATTCGCCGTGGAACATTTGCAGATTAGTTTTTAGTTGCACGATGAATTTCAGTGGCTTAATATCGATCCGATGTTGTCATGGAAACACTAACAGTGGCAGATATTTCCATGACTTGCCAGCCTCCTCCTGTCGATGGGTGGTTAGCTTGTGCCTATCGGGCGAAATGAACGTTCAAAAGAAAGCTGGAATTACTGCATTGATAACTACAGAGACTTTCTTTGGAGAAGATATCTCTTGGATAACATTAGTCTATTTTCAGGTAGATACAAACTGCCTTTATATATATATATATATATATATATATATATATATATATATATATATATATATATATATATAGTAATTTATAAAATATATATGGCGATTAAGCTACACTGAATATTCTGCGTTTCATATATATATTATAAATTACTAACTAGCTCTATCTACGTATTGAGCACTTTTGAAGTAAATACTTAAAGTTTACGCATAAATCTATACTTTCGTATATTAAATTTATGTGAATAAATGAAGTAGTTATATATATATATATATATATATATATATATATATATATATATATTTATATATATATTGCATACAGTAGTCCCCCATCGAAAATGGCATATATTTTATATTGGTCAATATATAGATTTATTCTCACATTCTTACGTGTATTCGTTCATATATACAAAACTGTTCTCTTATATATATATATATATATATATATATATATATATATGTGTGTGTGTGTGTGTGTGTGTGTGTGTGTGTGTGTGTGTGTGTGTATGTGTGTGTCGACTGTTATGTGAGTAAAGAACGCGCTCCCGATGCCCATGCACAGCCACCACTATATCGCAGGTAAAACCACATTCAACATAGTGAAAACTATAAAATCTCGCTCGTTTTGATAGTAGAATTCCCGGGTTTGTATTACTGTACACATAGATTCGAAAAAGTTGTCAAAAAACAAATATATAACAAATAAATGTTATCAAAGGCAAGATAAGTTACTTTTCTACCAAACTGGATATAGTTTTCGTGTTTTTATTCAATGTAACATGTTTATTCAGCTCGAAAAACATGCAGTGTTTACCGATGTATTGGAAAATTCAAAATGGCGGCCGACTCTCTCTTCAACGCGGTACGTTCGGTAAAAGGTGTTATAAATAATAAACTAGACAAAATACTGTTAGAAATTCGCTCAATATATATTACTGTGACATTGGTTGACATATATTCGGTGTTTTTTTTAATAGTATTTTGTCTAGTTTATTATTTATAACACCTTTTCTTGAACTTACCGCGTTTAAGAGAGAGTAAGCCGCCATTTTGAATTTTCCAATACATCGGTAAACACTGCATGTTTTTCGAGCTGAATAAACATGTTACATTGAATAAAAGCACGAAAATTATATCCAGTTTGGTAGAAAAGTAACTTATCTTGCCTTTGATAACATTTATTTGTTATATATTTGTTTTTTGACAACTTTTTCGAATCTATGTGTACAGTAATACAAACCTGAATTCTCCTCTTCGTAGCTCTTAAACCGTTTTTTAGTTTTTAAAAAAAGACGGGTCGAAAATGTTAATTTTAGTTAAATCTGATTATTTAAACTAAATCGGCATTTGAATTGGTCATGGACCGTTTTTATATTTCTTCAGTTACGACATTTCCAGTAGAGGAATACTGATATCTATCTTTCTACCTACCTACCTACCTACCTACCTACCTACCTACCTATATATATATATATATATATATATATATATATATATATATATATATATATGATGAAAATAATGGAAATAGTATTCCGACAAAATAGAGAAAATAAAAAAGAAACAAACCGTATTATGTGTTCACCAACGTTTCGTCTTTATTTCGAGACTTCCTCTGGGTGAATGAGATTAAGAAACCAAAAAATATACCAGTACAAAATATTTGAAAATGTTTCACGTGCACAGTGTGACGCAGTTCTATTTAACAGAAACGGAAAATTGATGTTGGAAATTCAAAAAGGAAGGGGGGCTGGCGCTGTTAAAGAGAAGGAAATTTTAGTGACGTCATATAGTCGTTAATTTAATTTTAAAACTATGAACGCAAGTTTATATTCTTATTGGGAAAAAGATATATCTGTTGAAATTTAAATATAAGTTTGTAACAGAAATGAAATGAGTGTTTTTTATGTAATTTATTGATTAAGATTATGTGTTAATTATTACAAGGGGTGTTTGAATGGTGTGAGAAAGTTAACCTGTGTCCACAGTTAAATAATGTTCTTTTAATAACAGTTTACTTATTAATGGCGCTATGTTATAGAAACCTCCACGTTGTTTAATAGTGCTTGAAATTGCGATAAGCGCAGATTCAAGAAGTCTCCGGCGCGGTTTATTTGAAATGAATTTAACTACTTTTGCTTGTTTTATATATATATATATATATGTATATATATATATATATATATATATGTATATATATATATATATATATATATATATATATAAAGCTGAATGTCTATGTGTTTGTGTGGATGTGTGGTCACGAATAGGCTCCTATATGGTTGACTATTTAAAAAAAAAACTGATTACATATAATGATAGAAGATGTATCGAGTCATAGAAATGGGTATGTTTTATCTGGCAGAACGGTGGTTCATTAAAATTGTGGGGTCTGCATACGCGCCTGGTTCACAAAGTATGGAAATAAAAAATTTAAAAATTAAAAAAAAAAGACGCTTACAAGTTTTTTTGATATAGATGTACATAAGAATACTTTGATAAGTATGTTTTAACTTAAATATGGATGGTATAATAAAATTGTGGGGTCTGCGTTGGCGCCTGGCCTCCATAGAATGGAATTAGACATAAACTTTAATAAATACTGTTCATATCTATCTGTGTAAGTATACTTTGATAATTATGTTTCAGGTTGAAGGAATATGGTATAATAAAATTATGGGGTGTTTGTTCGCGCTTGACCTCCATAGAATAGAAATATGTCACAAAGTTTAACAGGGTTTTTCAATATAGATCCACAGAATATTGTGATAAGTGTTTCAGTATGAACAGGTATGGTATGATAAATTTTGTGGTTTATCTATTTTATTTTTACTTTCATCATATTTTCCTTTGGTTTTGATGCCCCCAAATTCGAAGCTATCTCTTTACAACCCTTCCTTTTCATAACCTATCATACTTTCATAAATCAGAGTTCATTTTCTGTAGGCTGTTTTGGAACCAAGTCAACGATGGGTACTTTTGCTAGTATATATATATATATATATATATATATATATATATATATATATATATATATATATATAATTGAATTGGCATTTAATGGAAAAATAAGCATAAATTTCGTCATATTCAACTATCAATATTGAAGAAATAACTCATTTAAAGTTAACCTTATGCAACGGGCTTTAAAGTTTCATATATTTAAGTATAAAAGAGGGCGTGTGTCTGTCTGTCTGTGCCACTCTTTATCACCAAACCTAGTATGACTATTCCCCCACCTAGGAATGGTGTAACCTTCCGAGGTCAAAAAGATTTTCTCTTTTGTAATTATGTCTCGCTTTTATTATTTATTATGGCTCACACAGGTAATCATAGGTCTGGTTGAAAACCTGTGGTGTTCACTGGAAGCTGAGTGACAACAAGTCTATCCAGATGTCCAGCACTCTCCACCTTTTTCGATAGCATTTTCGTTATCGCAACAGCCTCTCACCATTGATTTCTCGCTGACAGCGGCCATCGGTCTGTACTGGAATTTCAGTGGCACTAAGCCTCCCCAAGGTCCCAGTACTCTTCGCGCTTGTCCAGCGGATGTCTGGTCAGTGCTCTCTCATCAGTCTTTCCCTCCTCCTTGACCCTTCTCGGCTATTTGGTTTCACACTTTTTATGGGGGGGTGAACTGTGATGGGGCAATGGGATGGGATGCGATATGGGGATGTAGAACTTGTTGATATGCAGCTTCAGTGTTCTTTACTCCCTGCAAACCTTTTTCATGTTTTGCCTCTGCAGCAGTTTGTCTGGATCACGCATGTGTTTCATGTGTATTATTGTCCGCATTCAAGACTTTTCCTTAATATTTCAGCCGTTTTTCTTATCGTTAGCTATTATTATTATTATTATTATTATTATTATTATTATTATTATTATTATTATTATTATTGGCTTACATGGAGCTTTCACACAAGTCAACAAACGATCTGATTGGAGACCTATAGTGTTCTCCGGAAGCTGAGTGACAACAGGTCTCCCCAGACGTCCAGCTCTCTCCTCCTACTTCGATAGCATTTGCAAATGAATTTGCATCATCGCAACAGCCTCTTACCATTGATTTCTCACTGGCAGTGGCCATTGGTTTATACTGGAATTTGAGTGGCACTAAGCCTCCCCAAGATCCCAGTTCTCTTCACATTTGTCCAGCGGAGGTCTGGCCAGTGCTCCCTCCTCGGCCTTTCGGTCCTCCTTGACCCTTCTCGGCTCTTTGGTATAACTTTTCTATTGGAGGAACGGTGGTGAAACAATGGAGAGGATGCATGATGGGGGTGTCGAACATGTAGTTCTGCAGCTTCGGTGTTCTTCATTTCCTGTAACGCTTCTTCGTTATATTGCCTTGTGTTATTCTCCGCATTCAAGGGTTTTCCTTAATATTTCAGCCGTTTTCATTATGGTTAGGCGTTGTATTTTTGCAGTTATTCCTCTGATTCCAATTTCTGCCATTCTTTTTTTCCGGGTTTTTCGGAATTGTTCCTTGTGATCCTACTATTATCGGTACTATTTTGATTTTCTTCATCATCCAAATCCCTTTTAACTCTCTGGCTAGTTCTGTGTATTTGCTTCGTTTCTCCTTTTCTTTCATACTCACCATGTGATCAGCTGGGACTGCAAAGTCTACGATTTGACAGGATTACTCTTTCTTGTTTATTATTACGACATCTGGTCTTCTTGCTTGGATGGGTGTGTCCGTTTGTATGTCCATGTCCCATAGTATTTTGTGGTTCTCGTTTTCGAGTGCTGTTTTCGTTTTCGAGTGCTGTTGTGGGTTTATGCTTGTACCATTTATCTGTACCTCAAAATGCAGCCGTTTGCACAATTCCCATGTGCACCGCCCTCCCCACTTGGTCATGCCTGTTTTTGTATTCCTTTTGGGCCAGTTTGCTGAATTCACTTACTATATGGTTTATCGTTTCGTCTCTTTGTCCACAGAGTCTGCATTTGCTGTTTTCTTGTGTTTTATCGATCCTTGCTTTGATATGGTTGGTTCTTATCGAGTTATCTTGTGCTGCAGTTATTAGAGATTCAGTTTCTCTGTTTATATGTCCTTTTCAAATCCATGTCCAGGTGTTTTCGTTATTCTCATCTTTTGTCATTCTTATGAATCTTCCGTGGAGTTGTTTTATTATTATTATTATTATTATTATTATTATTATTATTATTATTATTATTATTATTATTATTATTATTATTACGTGTGTATCTAAGCATGTCTCTGTATGGGGTTGCGATAACACTAGTGAAAGAACATCTGACGAAAACATGACATGGATTACTTTATTCGTCTACGACTGAATTTAGGGTAGGGGGCACCGCACTGTTGACTCGAGCTTTCTTTTTGCGTTTCTTTTTTCTTCGACTATTTTTGCGCCTCACTCGACATGTGGTTTTCGCCCAAAATACGAAAGCAAACTGCACTTTCATGCAAGAAGAAAGATATCCTTTCCTCATATTTTTCATGCTCTCCCACTTTCTTTCTCTCTCTCTATCTCTCTCTCTTTCTTTTCACGTTTTTTTTTTCACGTGTCACCGTCGACCCTAACTACAGTTATATAGACGTTACCAATCTTGACGCCTTGCACTCTTTTTGAATTAACCAACCTTCACAACAACTCACAATTTTCAACATCCCGGTGTAACCCGAGATAGATTATATATTAATGTTGCACACAATATTTTTAAGGTTAAGTTCAAACATCAAGGTTATATATATATATATATATATATATATATATATATATATATATATATATATATATATATATATATATATATATATATATATATACGCTCCTACAGCCCACACCATTAGACCGATCATGACCAAACCTGGCATAATGATAATCCCCCACCTAGGAATGGTGCACTCAATTTTCAATGTTAAGCTCAAATGTCATAGCCTATGTATATATACTCTCCTAATGCCCAAACTACTGAACCTATCATGACAAAAGCAATGGGATAGTTCACACTGCTTTTCAAGGTCATGGTCAAATGTTAAGATCAGGAATTTTCTGTATACTCGGCTACCCGCAAAGCGAGTACTCCAGCATGGAGCAAAGTTCCGCGTAAAGTGCGGGTGTCTTTACTAGTGTTTATATACCATTGATGCAAAGAATCACGTGTGGGTTAGTATATTTTCAGACTTCATTTTTTTTTTGTCGAATTATTTGAAATCGACAACTTCTGAAGGATGAAATAAATAGGCTAAGAAAGATAAAGAAGAAATGTTTAGTGTCAAGATTTTCTTAAGCAACAGATCACTTTCTCTTCACTGACCATCTTTACTTCCTGAAGCCCGGGGTCAGGACATCTCTAAACGACAACAAATTGCGGACATTACTGTAGAATTAAAAGCACAAAAACATGACGTCGAGACTTGAGGTTGGATAATGTATTTTATTTATTCCCCATCACAAATACAAAAGTTAAAACCACACGTGACACCACGTCGAGTAAATTCGAAAGATGCAGCAAGATCAGTTAGAAGTTGTTGTGGTAAGTAAAGCTCTAGAAACTTGCGGCATTGCTGAAAGAAAGGCGCGATGAAAAATGTAGATGAATAAAAGATGACTGTTGACATATTGAACGGAGATGAAGTAATTAAGGCTATTTTTCTTGGCCATCTGACTCCTATTATCACCCTTTAACATTTATTGTTTTGGGTTCAAATCAAGTTACTAAGTTTGATCAATCTCCAAGGAACCTATATCTAAAATTTCAAGTGTTTAGACACAAAATTGGCGGAGGAGTTTGGTAGAGTTCTCAATGGTCAAATCGTTGAACTTTGACATCATAACAGCCAAATTTCTGGCCGAAAAATTTATTACGAAGATTTCCCAAATCTCAGTAGCCTGTATATCAAATTTCGAATCTGTAGACTTAAAATTGACAGAGCTATTGCGTAAGGAAATGTACACAGACAGACACACACACAGACACACACACAGACACACACACTGACACGTTCAATTTTATATATAGATTTAGACGCTTATCCTGATCTTGTAGTTGTTGTTTCACGATGTTTCGACCAATCATTCCTCTTGCCTTCGTCAGGTGGTTAACCGCGACGGGATAGGAATGTCGAATCCTCCAACTACATCCACAGCAATGACTGCCTTCAATAATTGTTGTCATCTCTTTGGTTAACTAATCCTCTGATTGGCTTGGGGTGGGATTGAAACCGCTATCTTCAGACAATGCTCCCCTGGAATTGTAGATAGTCCACATCTCTATCCACTGCGCCACAGACCCTGAAGAGTAATCAAGGTTGGGTATGTTGGTCTTATAAATTTGTAGTTAACCTGACGAAGGCCAGAGGAATAATTGACCGAAACGTCGTGAAAATAACAACTAAAAGGTCCAAATAATAAAATAAAATAAATTATACAATGTACTCATCTCAATAAAGAGTTCCAAATTATTTCAATAATACCCCTAATTTTGTTATTCCTCACAAGCAAAATACCCTAATGTTGGATTCTCTCAAAACAGATACAACCTAACACTGTAATCCATATTGAGTCAGATACTGTAACGTTGGTCTCACAAATAAGCCACCATTTACTTTGTAATTCGTCCTAATCTTGAAACTCTTAAAGAAGGTGTCACAAAAAGACACTTTTTTAGTCCTTTATTTTCACATTATCTGTAGTAACTCCTAAGTTAGAAACTGCTCGATAAGATCTACAAAAAAAAACAGGCTCTGAACGCTATAATTCTTCCTTATCCAGAAAATGCGAAGTCTGATATGTTTTCAATACATGAAAGCGTGCATTTTTGTCACTACTAAAAGTTCAATACATTAATATAATCAGAACAAAAAGTTTGTTTATATATATATTATTCCTTATTGGAATTTTTTATTTTTGAGATGAGCATTGTGTGTTAATTTTTATTTTATTTCGGACTATTAGTCTCATCTTATCTTTTTATTGGTGCACAACGTTTCGGCCAACTTCCTCTGGCCTTCGTCAGGTGGTAACCGCGACGGATAGGAACTTCGAATCTCCTAACTGCATTCTCAGCCATCACTGCCATCCGTAGTTGCCATCACTGCCATCCGTGGCTGAGAATGCAGTAAGGAGATTCGAAGTTCCTATCCGTCGCGGTTACCACCTGACGAAGGCCAGAGGAAGTTGGCCGAAACGTTGTGCACCAATAAAAAGATAAGATGAGACTAATAGTCCGAAATAAAATAAAAATTAAAAAAGTTTGTTATCTAATAGTTTAGTCTAAGTATTAGAAATCGTATTGTCTGATAAGGATAATAGAATATATATTTAGTATATAGAATAATTTTAGATTGGGATTTCTATATAGTTTGTACTGTTGGATTCAAGACTTAACAGAACAAGTCTTTTATGGTCAAATGTCAAAGACATCGCAGTTTAATAAAGGTAAATTAAGCGCAGGACAACAAAATGGTTAAACTGAAGCTTGAAGGTGTACCTCAAACAGTTCGGTTTGTATTCCGACTTGTGTTTAAAACCTAACACAAATGTTCCTGACCTACTGTAGGTCACAGTGACGCAACGATTGCTGAATCCGCACGCATTGAAGAATCTGAAACACGCTATTGGAAAAGAGAGCATTGGGTATCTCTGCTGCATATGAAGGGGCCTCACATGCGGAAAATACTTCAGGGTTCGGATCGGATTATAAGCTCATGAAAGTGCGACCCAGAAAAAGAGCGCTATGGTCTGCGAAAATGCCTGTGCATCCCTATATGTAAGTGGTGCCTAAGGAGATTAGCAATAGATTTAATACCCATCTAAAAGAAGGAGAAAGCAGAATGTTGACCTCCTATAACTGCACAAATCACACAGAGAACAAGTTACTTCAATATTCGAATAGGCACCAGCGGTTTGGAGGTCAAAAGAAAAAAACCCAGTCTATGCACAAAAATGTTGAACCGCTTAGAATTGCGCAGGACCATATTGAGTATAGATCACTTAACAGAAAACAAGCCAACTTAATTATAGCATAGGCTCCGGTGACTTTTGGCAGCTGTCCATTTTTAAAATAGTTTTTTTTTTCTTGTTATCTGAAAATCAACCCAGTGGTTTATTAGGTTCACAATAAATATCAGAAAAAAAAGCAACAATCAATCCATCAAAAGGAATTGAAATGTGATTTGACATGGTTAAAATCCGAAAATTGGAAGAGAAGCTGCAAATACCTTTTTATTTTTTCATTATGCCATATTGAATTCCTTCTGACGGATTGATTGTTGCTATCTCTTCTGATGAGTTAAGGGCATAATAGATTCACTGATTGATATAATAATTAAGTGATTGATTTTGCGCTACGAAACAGATAATTCAAGAATTGTATAAGTAAACTGAATTAAAGGAATAAATTATAAGATGGTCAACATCATGAATTTTGGTATATAACTTTTTTCATTTATTCTCTATATTGCTCTGTAATTACATTGAGCTTTTTAAATAAGGATTGATATATATTATAAGAAAATATATTTCTACAGATATATATATATAATGCATTTTGAAATATATTTAATAAAATTAATTTTAAAAAATACTTCAGATAAAAATAATTCAATAACTTCTTCATCGCAAAGCGGACAAAGTTATTTGGCATATTTGCATGGAGGTCATAATTGTGTATATATAGATGACCACAAAGAACAATGAACTGTCGGTCGTCTGTTGTTTAACATCCGGTAATTAAATATCAAACGATGGATGTTTTTTTAATGCATGCCATTTGAAATAGGCAAAGGTATTAATTTTGTAAACTCTTTCTGATATTATGCAGATAGTAGTTGAACGTCCGGCGTTGCCAGGCCATACAATACGCTTAAACATAATATTTTCATTTGTGCAGATTTTGTCTGTATTATAATAGAATAAATTCTCTACTGACTATTATATATTACGACGATTAATTTGACCGGTAGATTAAGTCACAAAGAAAATACATAGAATACGAAAATAAATGAATAAATAAATGATAATGTCGTTTATCAAATGCCGTTTGTGTTTGTTTTCAATATCACGTCAGCTGATATTTGGGCTTGACGATGAATGCTCTGAGAAAGACAATTTTGATTAATGTTTAATTTTAAAATATGCAAAGAAAGAAATGATTTGCGGTGATTGTAAATGGTACATCTACTTTTATCCTAGATAGAAGTCATCATAAAGAAAAAAAAATAAAATGAAATGGTGAGGTACACTCCAGCTTAAACAGGAGATCTGCAGTCGAATGCCCTACCACTGAGCTTTATCTCCAGACTAGCCTGTATACCCGGCGTTGTCCGGCGTTGCCCGGCTGTTTGGAGGTGTGTGTTGAGAAAAAGAAAAGTTGCAGTGGGCGTCAGACTCGAACCCGTACCGCGAAGGAGGAAAAGAACGTGACAAAAAAAATGTGGCGTCTTTGCTGTTGCGCCCATTACCAAACCGGAACTGACGTAAGTTTAAATTAAAGGTATTCAATCGAAAAGAGGTTGGTGGGTTGATTTGTTTTACGGCATATCAACCCTTTTCAGGTTATTTAATGCCGAATCTGGTGACTTTGAAGAACGATTTTTTAATATAGTGTATTTGTTTTTAAAGTCGTATTCTATTTAACCCATAGTTGGGACCCTAACAGGTGCTACCACACCGGGTCAGAGTGGACCTGGGAGCAATGACAATTAAAGGGTGGCTCCAAACTCCCTAAGTCCTACAAGCTGCGGCCTCACCATCGGATATAGTTTAAGGTCATATCCAGGACCTCGAAAAGACTTTCCAAAATGTCGGCGAAAAAAGCGACCCCTCCCTGTAATAAACTGCCTAGTTAAGGATCAAGCAATTAATGTTTCCAGCCAAATGGACAACAAAAACCGAAAGTCAAAAAGAGCAGATAATCCTGACTTATACTCATTAAATTATTTTTAAAATACAACGCATTTTTCTTTTTTCTTCTTTTTCGTTATGTATCATGAGACGCTATGGAAGGGACTCTACTACTATGCTCCGATATACTTTCCACCATTCGTCCATGCATAGTCTATTGTTGACACAATTTGGCTATTGTACAAAACTTACACAGAGTCTTAAAATTAATATCCAACCCAAGAGATTGAGCACTGTCAACCAAATCCAATCCACTGTCACGTCGCCGCATTATTACACGTACATAAGCATGTGCGACGACAAATTCGCGTCTCCTAACGTAGATACGTTTGATAAAAGCGAAAGGATGGAATACTGCTGCCATATCTGGGCAGGAGCTGCTAAAAACAGCCTATCCTGCCTTGACAGAGTACAAAATAGACTTTGTGGCTTAGTGGGGGATGCCCTTTTCTCTACACTGCAACCTCTCTCCCACAGAAGAGACGTTGCGAGCCTATCCTTGTTTTATCGTTATTTCCATGGCAGGTGCTCATCTGAACTCCAATCTCTGGTCCCCCCTCGCCAATCTTTCACGAAAAACACCCGTCTAGCTGAATCCACTGCGAAAAATTTTCCCCACACTTTGTCTGTGCCTAAATCAAAACGTGGATTCCATGAACAAAGCTTCTTTCTTAGAACTGCACGCCTGTAGAACTCTGTTCCGTCTGCCTGCTTCCCACCTGACTAAAACTTGGATGTCTTCAATTCCAACGTTAACAAATTCCTAATGAACCGCCCCCCTTAAGTAAACATTTCATCAAATCTCCACTCTAACGTAATGTACTTGCAATAACCCTTATCCCTGAGTGGCTTCCGGGCCTTAATAAGTGGTGACCACTGTGTAAAAAAAAAGTAGCAAAATAATGTCTTCATTTTTCTTGTTGATAACTTTATCGAGCAATGGAGGCGGATATCCATCCATAATGAAAATCCTTTTAACGTTATCAATTTCAGAATTGAGCTAAGAGTAGAGCAAATGGCAAGTCTCCGAGGGGCTAGGTTTCTAATAAGGTTTACTTCCCTGGTTGGTGCGAAAGAATCTTCGAAAGTTGTCTTCGAGGTGCTTGCCATCAGTTTTAGAGACCCTACTTTGTGCAAATAGAGAAACCTTCGGTTACAGCTGGAACTGTTTGAGGGACACAATCTGTTTGATTTATATATATATATATATATATATATATATATATATATATATATATATAAACGGCTATATGTCTGTCTGTCTACATATTTTCAAACTCTATCTCCACAGAAACTAAAAGTCGCAGGGCGAGGCTACGGGCCTCAAATGGTCGAATTTTTTTTTCTGTAATAATACAAAGAGGGGTTGCAAAATGAGTTGCGGTGTGAGGAGAAATAAAAACTGAAATAGAGAGAAGGAGATTTTTAAAATATAATCTTATAAGATAAAATACAAATTAGAAAAGCATTTCATCCAAGGGATGAAAATTGTTAAACAAAATGTTTTTACTATCGGCTTTAAAAATAAAGATACAAGATTCAATTTGAACTGTATTTATCTATAAATTGAATAAAAAAATTACCTTGGATTTATTTTATGTAATGTACATTTTGATGCAATTTAAAAAACATTATCTTTCATCTAGCAATTAATGATATAGATATAAATTTTTTATTATTTTTTTTAAAGTGCAACAGAATGTACATTACATAAAATAAATCCAAGGTAATTTTTTTATTCAATTTAAATTAAATTTTTACACCTTACTTTGTAAAATTTATAAAAGTGCACTTTGAAGATAAATAAATTTCAAATTGAATCTTGTACTTTTATTTTTAAAGCCTATAGTAAAAACATTTTATTTAACAATTTTCATGCCTTGGATGAAATGCTTTTCTAACTTGTAATAATATATACGAAATCTGGATAAATTAAAATATCAGATTTAAGTGTATTTTATCACCATGCAAAGCCGGACACCCCCTCTCCGCTAGTATATATATATATATATATATATATATATATATATATATATATATATAGGCGGTAAGAAGAAAGTCCGCACTTGTATTTTTTTCAAAAACTGACAAATTTAAGCTAAATTTAATGTAACTCTTTAAGCAAACTGTACCTCATTTGATTCGCCTTTGATTCTTCTATAAATTCGCCTGTTCATATTTGACTTTAAATTGAAAAATTCTAGTGTTCACGTCAATTTAAAAAAATAACATCAAATTGAGGAGGCAAAAGGAAAGTCCGCACAATGGAAACTTGTATTTAAATGTAATTTTTGGACAGTAATGCAATACAAATACAACAGAAACACAAGGAGCTAGTTACTATTTAGTAGCATAGTTCTTCTGAAATTTGACAGTCTGCAATCGTTTGAGAATTCCTTAAATAAGACTGCAGCAATATTCCTGGAAATGGTCATCCCACTTTTCTTTAATTTTTGTCTAAAGTTCTCCCAAATTTGAAATTTTATGATTGCGTAGCTGTTGCTTGATCTAATGCCATACATTTCCATAGAATTGAGGTCTGGAGATTGTGCAGGCCAATCCAAACACGGAATATCATGCTCTTCCAGGAACCTCTTGAGATTTCCAGCCGTGTGAATGGGAGCATTATCCTGCATGAGGATGGGATTATCATCCAAATTCCGACCAAAGTAGGGTAAAAAATGCTCAGTAAACATATTAATGTAATTAGTCGAATTAATTCGACCTTCCAAGCGAACTATAGGCCCTGGACCATTGGTACTTATAATGCCCCACAACAAAACTGAACCTCCACCACTTTGCAGCGTTGAAACTGAGCCCATAGGATTAAATTATTCGTCTATCCTCCGACTGCCTACTATCACTGCCTAGCCTATTGAACTCGCTTTCGTCGCTAAAAATCAGTTTTGACCAATATGAAGAGTCACGAATCTTCATTGTATCTGACGAAGTCCAGACGGCGCTTTCTGTTCTTTACAGAAATCATTGGTTTGCGTCTTGCAACATATCCTCGCAAAGTAAATTCCTTTATATGTTCTTGAAAGAGAGCACTTATTAATAAGATTACACTCTCGTTGGATTTAGAGGGGGGCGTTTCAAATCTGTTTCTTAGGCTGTGGATCTTGATAGCATTGTCTTCCCTGTTAGAGGTAACTCTAGTACGACCAGATTTAGAGGCATCACGAACCACTGCTGGTGTTTTGGTGCTTTTGCACACTCTTTCGTACCGTTTTCTCATCACATTTCAATCTGTGGCCGATTTTCCGATTGGATAATGCAGAAAGGTGGGGATTAATGAGCTCCTTACGATCACTAAGAGAAAGTCGTGACATATGGATTAAATGTGACGTTGTATAACCTGGAACAACAACAATTACGATTAGAGATGCTTTGTTGCCTGTTGGTGGATATTTTAAACTGATTGTTGGGCGATAATTTAAGCTGGTTGCAAGCGAATTTGTTTCTGAGGACTATCTTTTTACCTCCTTAATTTAAAGTTTTTGTTTTTTTTTAAATTGATGTGAACACTAGAAACTTTCAATTAAAAGTCAAATATGAACAGGTGAATTTATAGAGGAATAAAAAGCGAATCAAATGAATTATAGGTTGTTTAAACAGTTACATTAAGATTTTTTACAAAATAGTTCAAAATAGTTTTAGATTCCTAAATTCTGTACTAGAATTTTCTGCATAGACCCGTGACGCAATGGTTACAGTATTTAGAAAACTTCAATGTAGGTGACTGAGAATACAGTTTTGTATCGGAATGCCTCCGATGAATATAGAAAATTGCTAATCGAAAAAATCCTATTAAAGAAGCAACATTCTGATTTAGATCAAAGTTAACACCTTTATATAACCTAACATCACAAGTGCCCTTGAGAAGTTTTATGACCGCACATATTGAAAGAGCTCGGCGTATAAAAACAGCAGTGCTTTTTTGATAAGGCAATGATGAATCCCAAATGAATGTTTCTGTTCATAACACAACTGAACCATGATATTTGACTTGTGCATTTTAATCTTTTATTTAAGCCATGATATAAAAATAATTTTATAAAATCAATAGTAGGTTCTCCACGGTGCAATGTACACTACAATGTTATTTGGGACTAAGTCACTGCGGGGAGGCATGTGAAAGTTTCTTCAGGTACACCGCGGTGGGTTCTCGACTAGAGTTGGCAATCAATCGATTTGATTGAAGAAATTTAATCGATTTCGATGACAATAAAATAACGGAGGTACGGAATATTTGTTGATCCTCATTTTATCCTGGGCAACGTCGAGTCTCTCTGCTAGTAAATAATTCGAGGCTAGTATGATTTTTGGCATGAAAACGTTAAATTGGAAAGAAACTACAGAGAAGGAAAGAAATAACAAATTGATGAAGAAAAGATGGATTGAACTCTGTTTCCATAGCAACGATCCTATTTGCTGGCTTTAAATTGTTAGCAATTGAGCCACTGGGAAGAAATTCAGATCCGTTTATTTTTATCTCATTTACTCTCTCTCTCTCTCTCTCTCTCTCTCTCTCTCTCTCTCTCTCTCTCTCTCTCTCTCGCTCTTTCGCTCTCGCTATCTCTCTCTTTCTTTTTCTATCCCCCTTTTTCTCTATCTCTTTCTCACTCTCTATCTCTCTCTTTCTCTCTCTCTCTCTTTCCCTTTTTCTCTCTTTCTCTCTCTTCTCTTTCCCATTTCTCCCTCTCCTTCTATCTGGCTCTATCTTATTCTATCTCTTTCTCTGTCATTTTCTCTATCTTTCTCTCCCTATTCACTCTCTGTTTCTCTTCTCTCCCCCCTCTCTCTTTCTCTCTCGTGTTTTCTCAATCTCTTTATCTCTCTCTCTCTCTCTCTCTCTCTCTCTCTCTCTCTCTCTCTCTCTCTCTGCCATATTTTTTGCTTATTTCTCTCTATGTGTTCTCGTTCCCTAAATCGCCTCACGAATGGAAGATGTATCGTTGGCAATAAAGCGTAAGGACGATTAATCAGAATCGGAATCGGGAATCGGAAAAAAACGAAACTTTGGGAGAATCGGAATTCGTATCGGAATCGGAAGTAAATTGTGCCTATTTTCCGATGCCAAAAACGATTCTTTTAATTGTCTTATTTGATTTCGTTTAAAACAAAACGTTCTACTGTTGGTAGTAATGTTAAAAAATAAATATTCATTGATTTTAAACAAACAGTAAAACAAAAAAGCTATAGATCATCCACCACAATTTCTTTGTACGTTTGAGAAAATATCAGAATCGGTAACTGTATCGGAATCGGTAATTCCGTACGGAATTGAGAAAAACATTGGAATCGTTCCATCACTGGTTAGGGGATGCAGGCAAAACGCGGTTTGGTCCTTGTTTTTCTTATAGTGTCGTGATAATATGAAGGTGTGTTCGTTGATGAGCTAGTCAACCGGGGTTCAATTCTTGATCGAGTCAAATGAAAATCTTAAAAAATGGTATTTAATGTTTATTTTTTTCTGTTTGCAATACACTATGCGTTATAAATGAAGGTTCAATGACTAGTGCAGCTATGGTTGAAATAAAGTAGCGCTCTTCTCGTATGCCTAGGTGTAGCAGCTAATGAACAGGGAGCTTTCGAGTCGCCCTCGACTATATAAACCAATTTCTTTTTCTTAACACCAGATTTTTTTTTAGATTTGATATGAACATGTTATGATTAGCTGGGAAGTAATACAGTGTCACTGTGTTCCATAAACGCACAGTTCTATAGAAAGTATTTTTTCTTATGATAGTTTCCTATAGTTAGTTAAGTAGAAACAGAGAGACAGATGGGGGGGGATAGATTTATTGGCAGTTGTTGTAATCGTGTTTGTTTTTTAGTGCTCTTTCTCTTTTATATAACCTTTCTATCTCTTTCTTTGTATTTCTTTCGTCCTTTCTCTCCCTCTCTTTCCTTCTCTCTCCCCTCTCCCCCTCCCTCTCTCTGTCTGTCTGTCTCTCTTTATAGCTTTCAGCCTTTCTATATTGATTTTTTTCGTTACCTACTACTCTCCTTTTTTTGTTCTATCCCATCTATCTTTGTCGACTTTTTTTTATTCCTGCCTTCTCTTTCTCTTTATACTGTCTCTCTTTTTCTATCGGGTTTTCTCAATTCGTTTCTCTCATTCCCCCTCTTCTCTGTCTCTCGTAATCTCCACCGTTTCTATGTTTCTTTAATCCAGTTTCTCTTTTAATTATTTGCACCTCTGACTTTGTTCAAACACGCCTTCTTAACTCGGAAACTCGTGGGTATCTACAGAATTTCAAACGGGAGCCTTTAATCTATGAAGGTAGTTTGTTCTCATTCAGTCAGCCATTAACGGAATCCGCAATTTTATAGTTTGTTCGTAATTGTTCGTTAGACACCAAATCTTCGTAATTGTTCGTTAGACACCAAATCTTCAGACGATTATTACTAAAAACTGATAATAAATAAGCATTAATATCCGCGTCGCCATTTTTCCCCCTATTTTTCGTGATCAAAGTCCAAATAATTCGCAAAATGTTATATCGATTTTACTGCAAAATCGATTTTTTCATTATATATCAAATTTATTTACACAAACATAGATGACTACATATGTGCATACATGTTTCTGTAATCACCCGTGCTGAAGAGATTACGTCGTCAGACCAGGAATTTCCCTCGAAAACTGACATTTCAAGACACAAAAACATTTCCTTATCTCGTTTGCAAAATTAGAATCTTGTTACCTAATATGGATGGGGGGATTATATGTGGGGGAGGATAAGTAAGGTCTTTGAATGATCCATTCCTCACAGGCTTTGATCTGTCCATATATTAACCTTCAATCCCGAACAGCGCAAGGCCCCCTAGCTAGTATATATATATATATATATATATATATATATATATATATATATATATATATATATATATATATATATCATTCAAACACTACCATGTTTGAATATATATGCTAAGTGGCAGTTTTAGTCATTTAGAACGGTGAGCGGTGAAACTTTAAAGCTTCAGCGCTCACTCATTTTTCGACCAAATTTCAAACAATTATTATAGTTTATAGATCACCTACTCAGCTATATTGTGAAAAAAAAATTAAATTTTCGTTCAATAAAATAAAAGTTATGACGAATTTACTGGTCTCGAAATTGTAAAAAGAAATAAGGCGGTAAGCGACGTTTTTATGACTGGTTTCCATAACAACCACGTCGCTTCAGCGAGTAGTGTTGCTAAATAATTGACCATTCTTGCGAAAAGAGAAGCAACACGTGAAACAGAGAATGAAATAATGCAGTTTCACGTGTTGTGGAGGTAATTGGGGGGATTTTATTGAAAGCAGACGAGTGCCGTACATTATTACATATGCGTATGTCTTGTCTGGGGGGGGGGGCAAAAATAAGACTGAAATTAAACAAAGAAGAAATAAGGTTACTGAAAGCCTTGAAAAATCATGGATTACAATAGAAAAATGCAGGCATGAAAAGTAATATGGTTAAGCTTAAACATGGAAAAGTAAAGGACTAGTTGTTAAAGTAATATGGTTAAGCTTAACAAGTTGTTAAAGTAATATGGTTAAGCTTAACAAGATGTTAAAGTAATATGGTTATGCTTAAACAATGAAAATGACAAGATATTCTAGTAAAAAACATCATGAATGTTTGACTTGAGATATTGCAGCATTAAGAAGTTTTTAAAATTCAATTTATAACATTATATAATCAATTCTTATTGTTGCAATATTTTAAAGTATAAATTTATTATATTGTTTACTAGAATATCTTGTAATTTTCTTTTCTAGTTTTAACAATTAGTCTTTTACTTTTCTCTGTTTAAGTTTAACCATATTACTTTTCATGCTCGCATTTTTCTATTGAATTATATATATATATATATATATATATATATATATATATATATATATATATATATATATATTCATCAAATTATCAAATATGTAATTAGCGGACAACCACCACAGCAACAATAACTTGCTCAGTAATACATTGCATCATTAATAATGTTTTTTTAATTCAATTTATAACATAATATAAGCAGTTCTTAATGCTGCAATAATTTAAGTTACAAATTTATTATATTTTTTACTAGAATATCTTGCCTGTTTCTTTTTTTAACAACTAGTCCTTTACTTTTCCAGGTTTAATCTTAACCATATTACTCTTCATGCTCGCATTTTTCTATTCCAATAATAAAGGTTTATAATGAAAAAGTAAAGTGTTATGCTTCACCCGTGTTCTAAAAAACATTTATTTCGAATGTGACTCTGTTATATGTAAGAGCCTACTGTTTATTTTATATGCCCGGCCTTTCTGCTTGCATAGTAATAAAACATCTCAAATACACTTGTTTTCTAAGGCCGTACGAAGTTAATTTTTTCTAAAATGCATGTTTGTTCATTGGATTTTATTTGATTATCGATTATCGATACTTATTGAAGACAGTCTGATACGAAACCTATCTAAGAACATTGCTAGGTACATAGAGTACACTTCTGTGAAATTTCATAAAGATGGCCTCAGCAGTTTTCGGGACTATAGGGAGCGAACTCAACTACACCGACACTCAGAAAGGCACATATATAGTTCATTTTACGAGGTGCCTTCAATGAGTTTTATACTTTTCTGTACAGGAATTTAAAATTGTTATAGAAGCTGTCGTTATGAGACAACTGAGGAGATGAAAGAGGCTGTGACGAGGGCCATCAACACGATCACACATCAGGACTTCCATAGAACTTTTCAAAAGTTGTTGGTACGGTATAACAAGTGCATAGCAGCCAGTCGAGAGTACTTCGAATGGGACAAGAGTTTCCTATCCATGTTTTCAAGAAAAGTGACGAGAGGTGCGGGAGGAGTAAGGAAATCAGAACACCGGAGTTGATTGGGCAAATAAACAATTTCATGAATAAGGACCGTCATGTGTCTATAGCGACAAGAAGTAGACGGTTCGGTGTCAGTGTGCGAATTATACACAAAATTATTCGCGAGGAATTAGAGATGCGGAAGATTCGTTTTTTTTTAACGTGTAAAGAGTGTGCAGTAGTTAAAAGGACAATATAGTAATCGTTAGTAATGGAAATTCGGTAAATTTGTTAACTTAAGTGAAACGGTTCATCAAGAACTTATTTACATTGGACTTGAAAACAACCATATTGTAGTCAGCTGGAAAGCAGGAAAACGGAAGACAGTTCCACAGGCGTGCACTTCTAAGAAAGAAGATTTGTTCATGGAATCCACGTTTAGGTTTAGACACAGATAGAGAGTGGGGGAATTATTGATAGTGTTTACAGCTAGACGAGTGTTTCTTGTGAGAGTTTGACGAGGAGGGACCGTAGATTGAAGCTCAGTTGAGTACTTGCCATGAAAATAACGATAAAGCAAAGATAAACTTGCAACATCTGTGAGAAAGTGGTTGCAGGGAAGAGAAAATGACATCCCCCTACGAGGCTACAAAGTCTATGTTTAACTCTATCAAGTCAAGATTTGCGCGGTTTGTCCAAAGAAGGCCTCCACCCCAGTCACAGACTATTTAGCTAAAATGGTAATCAAGATAGTTCCTCAACCCCCGTCCCATATAGTCCAGACCTTGCTACTTATGACTTCTGGTTATTCGCTGAGCTTATCGTTCTGAGACATATGAGATGAAAGAGGTTGTGACGAGTGTCATTGACACGATCACACATGAGGACTTCCACGTGGCCTTCCAGAAGCTGTTAGAACGGTACAAGTGCATTGCAGCCGGAGAAGATTACTTCGAAGGGGCAAGAATGTAATGTGTGTACTATCAATAAAATTGGTCATACAAAAATGTCTAGAAACTTAATTAAGGCACCTCGTATGTATAAAGAAGCTTTTAATTGTTTATAGATAATGTTACGGTAGCTAGATGAGTTTTTGCTGTGAATGTTTTACGGGTAGAGGTGTGGGAAGAGATTGGAGCTCAATTTATTACCTTGAATATAAAAGCTAAGTAAACCGTAAACGTAACATAACACGCGCCCGCAGCCGAGACTGAACTCATTACACGAGTATGTAGAGTACCTATTTACTATGCCTCCCCACGGGACAGAGTTAGACACCAGGGTCGTTTTTTAACGTGGAGAAAAGGTACAAAAATAAAAATTGTCTCAGTCGTGAAGGATTTCTCCTCCACCGAAAGAGAACAAGAAATAGAAGTGCAGCATCTGAAGAACACATACTACACTTTGATCTTGATCTTGTCTGTAGCTAAATACTTGATGCTTCGCCAGGGCTAGAGTATCAAGAGTATTTTTTATCGTGACGCCATCATTAGATGGGTTGCCTACCACGGCTTAAGAGAGGCCAATTTAGCCCCGAAAGAAGGATAGACCGCGCCAGTTTCCCAACCTGGTACTTTACATCGCCTTCCCAAATGGTCACCCATATGGTACTGACCAGGTTCGACGTTGTATAACTTCGGTTATCTGGCGAGAACGGGTGTGTCAACTTGATTGTGACATATATATATATATATATATATATATATATATATATATATATATATATATATATATATACGTCACAATCAAGTTGACACACCCGTTCTCGCCAGATAACCGAAGTTATACATATATATATATATATATATATATATATATATATATATATATATATATATATATATCCGAAGCTCGTTGTTTGTTTGTTTATCTACAAACAGGTGGTTTGAGCACTGAAAGAGAATTGGCGGATGTCTTTTTAAATAGACATTCCGACGAGTTATTCGCGGGCATCCCTTCTGTGGTCGAGTGGGAGAACTGCCGACTGTCAACACGACGGTTCTAGGTTCAATCCTTGGCTTGGGGGAGATGCTAGTCTAGCGGCACTGATGAGTTATGATACAAAGAAACAGGACTGTATGTTGACGACTACATATATATATATATATATATATATATATATATATATATATATATATATATATATAGTTGTACAGAAGGCCAGATAAAACATTGGTACCGTCGGTTTCAAGCTTAACATAAGGGGGCAGTTAATGGTGCATAGTAAATAATGACACCGACGGTACCAATGTTTTTCTGACCTTCTGTACAATTATAAATGAATAAATATTAAGCTCTTATATTGAAAAGTTTTTTTTCTTTGTAATCGAGCACTTTGTTGGAATTCTTTCCCAAAAAACAGTAAACAAATATGTGTGTGCGCACGCGCGTGTATATATATGTATCAAGGTACGGTTGGTATGCCGTCAAACCAAACGAGTCAAACCTTCTTTTCCCGATTTTCTAAACACGAAACGTTTTTGTTACATTTTACTTTCTGGAGCAGCAATCATTTCTGTTCGTCGTTGCTTTAACAACTGATCGATTTAACACCCCCACCCCTGCCTCTTTCCCATCTCCTACCTCGCCTCTATGTATTGCGTGACGTCAACGCACTGCCTAATGGCAACAATCCGCCATCAGAGACACAGCACGTTTATTACGTCGTACTTCTTTTTTTTATTTTTCCCCCTTCTTTTCATTGTGTTGTACAAGAAACAATCGCAAATTAATACAGAAAAAAAGACAAAAGAATAAACAAAAAAGAACGAATCAATTAGAAGTTATTTTATAGCGAGTCGTATACAAGTCCGTCCGTGTCACAAGAACCTCGAATCAAAACATGAAACGGTATGTTAACGTCTGCAGATAATGTCAGCATAAAGGACAAAACCCGATTAGGGATTACTGCATTGTCAATTAAAATACAATCTATATCCATAAAAGAGCCGTTTATTTGTCTGTCCGGCCATGTTTTCGTCATCTAATTCTGGTGAAACTACAATTAAGGCAAAAAAAATGAAGGTGTTGTTTTTTTTTAGGTGGCGAACTTTAAATCAAAATGACTCACAGAAAATAGTTTTATTATATCAATCTGTAATTAACTTCTAAAATTAATTTTGCGTGTTTATAATATATATACAATTTCGGACATATGATCCAGCGGGTCGCTCGTGTATGTCGTGATGTAGAGTCGAATTTTCACAAACTTTACGCATTGAACTAGGCTGTATTTTGGCAATAACGTGTCGAATGTTTCCTTCAAATGGTTTATTGTGTCTGGTTAATCAACGTAGACATAGGATTTACATTCCTTCAAAAAATGCTAATGCGATCAAATCGCACGAAGGAAGTGGCAAGTTAGAAGATCCATTTCGTAAAACTCTTAGTTCATCAGTTGTTGCTCTCGGTAAATAGATCGAATCATTTTGCAAAATGTTGCTCAGGTGTCAGTCTCTTCTTAGTGAATTGCCAAATCGAGCTAATCTAATAAAAGCTAAAATTACTTTCAAACTCATTTTAAAATAATTTATAATTATTTTCGAATGTCTCGGGAAAAGGAATACAATCTTTTGTGTTTATAATATTTTAAACTTGCAGATAAAGGGAGTTATTAGTTGAATTGTTATTTATAGGCAAAGAGAGATAATAGAGTTAATTCGTCCGCCTAGGAAAATGAGAAAAGATATGTGACTGCACTATTATTGCATACAACTAGCAGGCAGACCCAACGTTGCTCGGGATTAAATGATGATCACTTCTATATTTTTATTGTTATCGAAATGAGTATAATCACCCGGTAGGAAGCATCACATGGCTCCATGTTATTAGTCCAAACTTAGTCCAAAATATATGTTATTCTAAATTGCCCTCCAGAGAACCTGCTGTTTCTTTTATAAAATTATCTATATAAATAAAATGAACTCATTTTTCCCCTCCGATTTCGACGTTTATAGGACTGCACCTGTATACATTTGGTGCAGCCGTATCATTCACAAATTGAATCACGACATCTGCCGTATGTTATAGGGTTATTACATATCAAGGATCTTGCTGATCAGAGTTTCCTATATTCTGTCTGGTGAGAGTCCACTGTAAAAATCGGTTACATTTAATGGAAGTAGTAAAGTAAACTCTCTCTAACCAATTCATCCTACCACCGCCACTCACTTACACCGTTCCAGACCGTTCACAGGAGACATTTAAAACCGACCACCGGTTAGAATTTATCTAAAAACTGGACTGGACTCACGCTGAAACGAACCACGCTTACTTTGCCATTGGTTAGCATAAAACATAAACACAATTTATAAAGCATTTATTATAATAAAATTAGATTCAAACAGAACACAATCCGTTACCTGGAATTGAATTCACAATTACATTACTTCGATTTCGTTATAACCCGCGTGGTTAAAGTTTAATGAAAACCTGAATTGACATTTACGTGAAACGCACCAAACTTACTTACTTACACAAACACAACTTCCGCTTCGCTCTTTCCTTATGTGCTTTTTTGCTTTCTTTCTTTCTTTCTTTCTTTCTTACCTTTCGTTGTCTTTTTGCTTTATGGGTGATGGTGGTGGGGGTACTTCCCTATCTTTATCTTTCCTTTCGGTCTTTCCTTATTTCTTTCTTTTCTCTCAGTTTTCTGCTCTTTCCATTGTTAAAACGAAACGAAACAACCGGATATTCCAGGTTTTACTTACACTGTATCACTATACGACTATTACTTGTGTATCCAACTCTATTTGTGCCAGTAAAAAAAGTAGCATTTATTGCTTTTGGTAATAATTATTAATTACTTATTTGTTTTGTTTTTCACCCTTTTTTTAGACTAACCATTCTTTAATCTCACTATAAAATCGATTTTTCCAACTACATTTTAGGTGGGGGGGGGCATTCCAACCTCCGAAGGGGGTTTGTATTACTGTACACATAGATTCGAAAAAGTTGTCAAAAAAACAAAAAACAAATACATAACAAATAAATGTTCTCAAAGCCAAGATCAGTTACTTTTCTGCCAAACTGGATATCTTTTTCGTGTTTTTATTCAATGTAACATATTTATTCGGCTCGAAAACCATACAGTGTTTACCGATGTATTCGAAAATTCAGGAAGGCGTCTCACACCCTCTTTAACACCGTAAGTATAGAAAAAGGTGTTATAAATAAAAAAAATATCAAAGTGTCAAGAAAAATAAGATATGCGTTATCTAAGCTGCCGAGACAAGGTGTAATTAAGAAAAATGAATGAAAAAGAGAGAGAAAAATGAGTTAATTTTATATATTATATACATATATATATATATATATATGTATATATATATATATAAAGAGAGAGAGGCACACACACACACACACACACACACACACACATATATATATATATATATATATATATATATATATATATATATATATATATATATATATATATAATTATTTCCACAGCTAACCTACATCGCAGCTCACAAGAGCGATGAAAACCAACAAAGTAGAAATCAAATCAGAAGAGTGGCAGAGTACGTGGTGGCGTACGGGTCATTTTTTTGTTATTTTGTTGTTTTTTTTTTACTTTTTAAATCATCACTATATATTGGGTTCAATATAATATAATAATTAATACGAAATTTGCATTAATTAATCATCATATTTAAGCGTATTTTACGACCGGGCAATGAAGGGCGCTCTGCTAGTATATAATATAGCATGAGAAATACAAGAGTTGCAGTATTTATTACATAGATACAAGAAATTGGAATGTTTTATTCACAGACAGGGATGATAAGGACTGACCAATCAAACGAAATTGCGCTAAGCTATCGACCAATCAGAAACCCAAATTACTTCCTAAAACATGCTGGATTTTTTAGAATTCTGCACATACTTTTCGTTCTTCACACGGGAACGAACTTTAATCTCCCAAACTTATTCGGAAAATCTTTATCTTCGTCTGCAAGATTTTACAATTTAAATCTCCCTTGTATAAATACTGCCATTTGGTTTGTAACAAAATTTCTTTTCTGAAATTATAATGGCTTATAAGTAAAGAATGTTATTATATAATCAGATAAATAAGGAAAAAATAAAAACATTGCAAACTTAAATTATTCCCAGCAGAAAAGTGGAAAAGCCATACAAAATCAACAACTGCCTTAAGAACAGTAAAAATTGCTCCTCTTAACAGTGTAGAGATTTTACTATATTGATAGGTCTGCTTCTTTGCTTTTTTTTTTTTTTACACAGTGATCACCACTTATCAAGGCCCGGAAGCCACTCAGGGATAAGGGTTATTGTAAGTACATCACGTTAGTGAGGAGATTTTATGAAGTGTTTAATTAGGGGGGCGGTTCATTAGGAATTTGTTAACATTAGACTTGAAGACATCCAAGTTGTAGTCCGGAGGGAAGCAGGCAGACGGAACAGAGTTCCACAGGCGTGCAGTTCTAAGAAAGAAGCTTTGCTCATGAAATCCGCGTTTTGATTTAGGCACAGATATTGAGTGGGGGAAATTTTTCACAGTGGATTCAGCTAGACGGGTGTTTTTCGTGAAAGATTGGCGAGGGGGGACCAGGGATTGGAGTTCAGACGAGCACCTGCCATGAAAATAACGATAAAACAAGGATAGGCTCGCAACGTCTCTTCTGTGGGAGAGGGGTTGCAGGGTAGAGAAAAGGGCATCCCCCACTAAACCACGAAGTCTATTTTGTACTCTGTCAAGGCATGATAGGCTGTTTTTGGCAGCTCCTGCCCAGATATGGCAACAGTATTCCATCCTTGGCCGTACTTGGCTTTTATATAGATAGAGAATTGCATCAGTAGTGAGATATCTTCTGGAGCGGTAGAAGGATCCCACCATCTTTCCTGCGACCTTGGCAACAGACTTGATGTACGTGTTCCATTTCAGATCAGGAGTAAAGGTCAAACCCAGAAGCTTGTCAAAACACGGGGCCTCACCCAGACGAGAGCCATCCATCACAATTGATGCCAGCTGGGGATCAGAGCGTTGATGATGTAAGGATAGGAGTTTGGTTTTGGATGCATTAAAGGTAACTAGCCACATCTTCCCCCACTGAACCACGCGCTCGAGATCAGAGGAGAGAGAATCCGAGAGAACTTCGTCATTTACAGCCTTTGATGTGTTACCGTAGATGGTCGTGTCATCAGCATAGATGTCAACGAATGATTTAAGTATGTGTTTAGGGAGGTCATTGATGTAGATCAGGAAGAGAGTTGGGCCCAGGATTGACCCCTGAGGGACTCCAGCATTTATATTGCAGGCCTCCGATTTTTGTCCATCTACCACTACTCTTATGAGCCTATCAGAGAGAAATGATTTAATGATTGAGAAAACATTTCCAGTTATACCGTAGCTGGAAATCTTGTGAAGTAGACCCTTATGCCATACTTTGTCAAAGGCCTTTGATATGTCGAGAGCAATTGCCCTAGAAAGGAAGCCTTTGTCAAGAGATTCACTAATCCTGTGGGATATAACCGTCAGCACATCTGCGGTAGATCTTGCAGAGCGGAAACCATATTGTGTGTCACTAAGAAGGTTATTCCTGCTGAGGTGGTTTACTATTTCTCTATTTAATATTGATTCCAGTAACTTACTCATAACACAGAGAAGACTTATTGGTCTGTATTGAGAGGGAGATGACTTATCACCTGAATTCTTAAATACAGGGCAAACTGAGGAGGTCTTCCAGGGGGTCGGAAAGCACTTCTCCTTAAGGCAGCGCTTAAATAGTTTCGTAAGTATGGGAGCAAGTTCTGGTTGAAGCTTTTTTAACACTATAATTGGGATGCCATCAGGGCCAGTTGCTTTACTGGAATCTAGGTTTTTTATTAGCTTGGCGACCTCATGCACGGATATTTGTATGTTACCTAGCTTGTTCTGTGTTATAGGAGGAAATATGGGGAGTTGATGGCCTTCGTCGCATAGGGTAGAATTAGCTGCAAAGTTCTTTGCAAATAGTTTGGCCTTGTCTGATGCTGACGAGATAACCTCTGGTCCATTGATAATGGTTGGGATAGAACGCACACTTCTGTTCAAGATCCTATTTGTTATTTGCCAAAACTGGTGGGAACCAAGCCGCTGATCAGCTACCTTGGATTTAACAGACTGGGCATATAGCTCTCTTGCATTTTTTATTACTCTTTTACAGTGGTTGCTGGCAGTCCTGAAAGCAGCTTTAGTCTCAGTGCATCTATTACGTTGGTAGTTATGGAAAAAGTGATTTCTGTGCGCGATAGCAGCAGCACATTCTGGGGAGAACCATGACTGGCTGTTAGGTTTTTGTTGAAATTTTTTAGATGGTATGAATTGGTCTATGCCTACAATTAACCATTCGGTCAGATCTGATACTATAGAGGACACTTCCTTTTTAAACATGGAGTGCAGAGGTAAATCAGATATGAATGTACGGAAGCTATCCCAGTCAGCCATAGAGTATCGGTATACAGTACGGTGGAGGGGTACGTCTGATGGCTTCTTACATTTTGTTTTATCTTAACTGATACGACGGAGTGGTCGGAGGATCCTAAAGGAGAATGAACGGTACATGAACATAGCTCAGGGGAAGTTGAAAGAAAAAGGTCTAAGAGGCTTGCATATTGATTGGGTGTATCGGGCACACGGGTGGGTTCGCGAACAATCTGAGTGAGGTCATAAGCAATGGCAAAATCATGACAAAACCTTCCCTCATCGTCTGTCTTATTTGAATGGGTCAGCCGTTCCACGTTATGGACGTTGAAGTCACCACAGATGTGGATGTTAGCCGAGGGATGTGAAGACAGTATGTGGTCTATTTTCTCAGATATGCTCTTAAAGATAGTAACTCCGCTGTTGTGGGGCCTATAGAGGGCAAATATAAATACAGTGGTGTTAGCAAGTGCAACCCTGAAGCACATATAGGGTAAATTATGATCTTCTCTAGAGATATCCCTGCCACATGGGAAGCCATCCTTAATGTAGGCACATATTCCATGCCCATGGCGATCTTGGGAGTCAGATTTAGCTGTTAAATTGGAGTATCCATTAATTATGAACTCATCTAGGGAAGTGGTCGGCCCTATTATTATATCTTTATGATTTTTATTTAGATGAATATACATTCATATATATATATATATATATATATATATATATTATGTACATATCTATGCATACTAATACATATTTGTATGTATATATACCACACATACCAAAAAGCAACCATATAATTAACCCCAAATGATAACTTAACACTCTACCAAGGGAACTATATGAATTAAACACTCCACAAAGATGAATAAATACATGCTATTTATTTACATGTCGATAGTCTAAAGATCCTACCCTTAGAGCTAAACATATAAACCTATCAAAGATATACATATTACAGTATTAGAGAAAGAATTAACTATCCGAATAAACATAAAAAATATACCTATCGAAAATCAGTTTATATATATATATATATATATATATATATATATATATATATATATATATATTCCTCAGGCTTATGCGCATAAGCCTGAGGAATCCTAGAGTGGATGAAACGCCGAATATTCAGTGTAGCTTAATCGCCATATATATTTTATAAATTACTAACTATCTCTACCTACGGATTGAGCACTTTTGAAGTAAATACTTAAAGTTTAGGCATAAATATATACTTTCGTATAAATTAATGTGAGTAAATGAAGTAGTTATATATATATATATATATATATATATATATATATATATATATATATATATAATGCTCCCTATCTTGGGTTGAGCATATCAGGAAGTGATATACAAACTGCCATTAGCGTAGCTTAAACAAATCGAGCGGAGGCATTTGGACGATGTCAAAACGTCATTAATTTATGACCCATCAGCCGTATAGCGTAAAATCAAGTAGGGTTGACTGTCATTTGGGCAGTTTAGGTCCTCTCTAGCCGTACTGATTAGCTATGAAACAGCGAAACAGTACTACATGTCGATGACTATATATATATATATATATATATATTTTCTTTTGGCACGATTACTGTCCTCAAACATCACATTATAGGGGAAAATATAACTACCAAAACACTACATTTATATGAATCTTATTAATAGGTTAATATATCTATTAAAAATAACTACTAACCCGACAATAAATACATATATCATATATATAAACAAACAAATAAATAAGGAACCCGAAAAACTAAAGACAAATGAAAGATTATAAAATAACGATGAATAAAAAAGTAAATTTATATATACAGCAAATGAAAATAAATGAATAAAAACAAAAAAATTAAAACACTTGTCAATAGAGAGTCACCAACAGTGAAGGAAAGGACAATCATAAAAACAACCAAGCATATAGGTAGTAGCGACGATAGGAATATGTCAGTATTTTAGAACAAAGCAAGAAAATTAGTCGTCAGATTTCTAACACCTCCCAACAGTAAACATCTTTAAGTGCATGAAACCGCACTTACCTGCCCTCACTTTTACCCTGAAACTAAAAAAACTTAAAAACAAAGAAACGAATAAACATGAGAAAGAAAAATTAGAAAATAAATTAATAAATAAAAATAACGCTTGTCAGAAGGAAATTTAAGTAGCCACCAATAAAAGATATACAACCATAAAAACAACCTAAGATATGGGAAATTTTTAATTAAACGCAATAAATGACCGCCAAGCTAAAATAATCACCTAACATCTCCCTACCGACGTCAGCTTAAACACGGGAAACAGCATCCTCTTCCCTTCACATAGCTTATAAAAACAATGTAATCTTGCCACCGTTTCAATTTCGATTCTTTTTTGGTTTGATGAAGTGTTATCCCTGAATTTGGACTCGACTGAAGCATGATGGCACATATGTGACCAATAATGTTTTTATTATAAACAGGCTATATATATATATATATATATATATATATATATATATATATATATATATATATATATATAAGTAAATTCTTGGTACAGCAAAATGGAAGGAGAAATTTCAGAGGAAACATAATTTAATTTAAATCAAAAAGATCAAAGAAAAAAAAAACGGGCAGGTGGAATTATTAAAATTTCCTTAAGGCCTTATCGTCTGACCCTCTAAGAGGAAACGTCAGAATGATAAATTAAAAGCTAAGAATCAAATGAGGAAAGAGGGAAATTGGTTTCAGTTGGAAAACCAGTGAGAAAAAATATATATATATATAATCCTCACTGTTCAGGTGGTTTTAAATCAGTAAATATTTCCAACTGATGTTTTAAAATCTTTTGTCTACACAGGCTAGGTCGAGAGTTATTAATGACTAACGCCTCAATTATATTGAGATGATAGTTCGACCTCGCACTATATAAAACAGAAAACCAACCATCGAAATATTGGTCAGAACACCTATTTATACTAATCAGGTGATTACCGATGGCGGACTCATGAGCTTGAGAGTGCCCGGATGTTCTCGAAACCTGGTGTAATCGAATATCCTGAGGGATGTGTTGGGATATTCTCATTTCCAATCTTTGGGATGTCTTGCCAACGTAGTCAGCTCCACACTGACAAACAAATGTATAAACAACAGAATTCTTTTGAATGGTTGGCAAAACATCTTTACGAAAAGAAGAGTAAAAGGTTCGAGTTGTGTAAACTACTCTAAGCATAGTAGCTGGAAAACAACGTTGAGTAGCAGAAGAAATCCTTTCAACAATATGAAGGCCAACAGGACCTAACCATGGTAATTTTAAATAAATAGGACAACGTGATGGACCAATACGTTTTACACTATTAAATGTAGCAATTTTACGTTCAATAGTAGTTTTTTATTATATTTATGGGATATCCATTGCTAAGAAAAAAAAAAAAATATATATATATATATATATGACTACTTCATTTAATCAGATAAATTAATATACGAAAATACATTTTATGCATAAAACTTTAGTATATACTTCAACAGTGCTCAATACATTAGTAGAGCTAGGTAGTAAGTTATAAAAATATATATGTCAATTAAGCTACACAGAATATTCCGCGTTTTATTCTCGTGAGAATTCGGCAGGCTTATACAATATACATTTTTATAACTTACTACACACACACACACACACACACACACACATATATATATATATATATATATATATATATATATATACAATATCACATTTATATTCTCTGTTTTATTTCTTAATTTCAACTTCATACTATCTATCATTACGTCATTCTTATCGATTTTTTCGGATAACAGGGTTGGGGTCTCCATGTTCTTGACTATTATCAGCAAAACGACGGCTGTTTATATACTGTATATCAGAAATTAGATTTCAATCAGTAAATGTGTATCGATCGTTTCCGCTTCTCGGCTTAGCTAACGAGACTCGCTGTTTCGTCTCAGTGGCGAGAGCAATGGACCGCTACAAATAAAGGCTCTATATATGCGTCCACAAAACGAGAATACTACTGACGCTGCTGTAAATTCCACGGACAATTGAATAAAATAAGTTCAATTGAAACTCTCCTACAACGAATATGTAATTAAATTGATAAATATATTACGTGGGTTGTATACAATTTCCTGGTAGTCATTAAAACACCATTTTTCATTACTATCGACAGAAATACCATATTTACATGCCAGTCACATTCATCTAAGGCGAGTTGAACCGGATTCCTCCAAAGTAGGAAGTTTCAAGTAAATATTAATTTAACAAGTAGTTCCTAGTCGGATATATATCACAGTGATGGTAAATGACGATATTAGTTTTCTGTAGTTCTTGCACACAAGTATCAATATCTGCCTACATACAGCGCCTGGTATTTCTCAGTAGTCGCCCATCGGGTACTGACCAGGTTCAATGTTGCTTAACCTCGCTGATCTAATGGTAACCGTTCTGTCAATGTAATTATCTATATATTAATACGGTAAAGTGTGTTTTATTTTGACTGTCACGCTTACATCTTTTTTCTTCCGAGTGACTGTCGTTTAAGTGTTCTGACCTCCGATTTCTTGTAGTTAATAACTTTGCCAAACATTTTTAATAATTGTGGGTTTCGGTTTCGATTAAAACTAATGGCACTCAGGTCATCAATTTTTGTTTATAAATAATTTAACCAAGAATTCTTTATAATTTTGGTTTCGGTTTTTATAGCTGAAGGATCTCAAGTTATACACACACACACACACACACACAAACACACACACACACACATATATATATATATATATGTATGTATGTGTGTATATATATGTGTATATATATATACACAGACACACACACATACACACACACTCACACACATACACACACTCACACACTCGCACACACACACACACACACACTCACACATACACACGGGTGGAATGATAAAATTGTCGCCCTAAAGAAACAACACTGCAGCTTTATTTTAAAACTTTTATTGAAAAATCAATTCAGATAAATTGATTATGTAGTAGAGCTGACATCTATTAAATGTAGCTGCCTTCAACCTCACCACCTCAATACGGATCTGGAACTGGGAGCATTCTACAAGCTCCGACTGGAGTTCGGCGAATACTCAGCAGACTGCGGAGATCAAGCTGGCTTTGATGTTGTAGGAGGTCATGTTAGTGATGTTCTCCACGTATGATAAAACGTAGTAGTCCATTGGGTTCTGATCAAGGAAAGAGGAGGGGGGCTGGTGAGAGAAAGGTTAAAAGTTGTAGAACTCTTTCTGTAGCCAAGCCTTGGTCTTTTTGGACTTAACGGCTGGCGCCGAGTCCTGCTACCACACCTAGGGTCTGCCAGCGATTACCTGAGTGTACCACAGGACCACCACACCCTTCAGCACATCCAGGTACACTTTGAATATGGGAGATAGCATGATAAGGCTCTAACCTGAAACCACACCCAAACCATACCCTAGTCACATCCCTGGTATTCGTGGTAATTCAGAGATGCATTTTTAGGGTGCTGGTAATAGTCCAATTGTTATCTCTTAGATTGGTAGAGAGCATGAGTTGTACAGCGGCGCATCTACGATTCCGCTCGTTAAAGATTGTGTAATTTTTAGACATGATAGAAGGATCCTATCGCTCTTGAGATGTCTACACAAATGACCAACTAGTAGATTGTCTGCAACAACAAGAAAACCGGTTTTCATTAAACAGAAATGGAATCATGTCGTCTTTTCTAAAATGTTATCGTTCCACACTGTATATATTTATTCTTTATAAGTTTTGATTTCGGTATCGTTTCAAGCTGATGCAGCCAAGTCATATGGATACATATTTTTTATTTTTTAAATCACAACCTTAGAATATATAAAAGTCGATGGAAAATTTACTATAATAATATATACGAAACATGCATGAAGTAAAATAGCATGTTTAATCGTATTTTACGATCGGGCTACGACCGGGCTACGACTGGGCTACGACCGGGCTACGACTAGGCTACGACCGGGCTACGCCGGGCGTCCCTGCTACTGTAGATAAATAATTTTTCAGATTTAACAAACGGGCTACAATATCAGGGCGTCTATATTTACGCTGAGCACCAACAGAATGTCAACAGTCCTCCGTAGAATTTCAACAGACCTCACTAGTAAAGTATTAAGATAAGATACTCAGATTTGATATTTACAATCTCTACAATTATATAAATGCCACCTTGTCTGCGTGTGTGTGAGTGAGTTCCTTATAGACTCCGAAAAGGCTGAACAGATTTTCTTGAAAATTTACATAAATTTAGTGTATAAATCTTCTAGTGATCTTAGTTTAGTATTGTCTCAGGATACCTCCGATATTTGCCGATAATCAAAAATCGAAACCGTTATTTTCAATTATCTATCATCGGTAAAGTCGCTTTTTTTTTCATGTTGTCGCTTAGCAACAATGATAGAACAACTGGCCCTGAAAATTCTACTGTAAGTTGATAATGTGTATTTTTTTTTATTTTTTGTTTTTGTTTTGTTTTTTTGGGGGGGGGGTTGCATGGTCTGTAGGTTAAAACTCCGCACGTAAATTTCTTCTTTTTTTTTTCGTTAACTGCAAAGAATTTTATAAGAGTTAAAAATTTACGTGTTTTTTAGTTGATTTTTTTCATGTAGGTTCAAACCTCGCATATAAATTTCTTCGTAATAATATACATCCGCAATAAACGCAACTAAAAATTAAAAAAACAGCTTCGTTAAAAGTATTAATGCATATTTGCGCATACGTTTTAATAACACGCTTAGTCGACATATGTCTACCAAGTTCATTTCTTTTAATCTTTGACATTTTAGCAAATATTTTTACTAGCTACAAGACAAATCAAATTTGTTCCACAGGAAGAATACCTTATATATTAACTTTCAAGTCAGTACACAAAGAAATGACAGAATAGTTTGATAGAAACCTATCTACACAGACACAGACAGAGAATATTACTTATACTACGAGGGGCGTGCAATAAGTAATGCCCCTGGACCACTTCCCATAGGAGTAGAGCAACGAAACATGCCACAGTTATTAGTCTTTCTCTGCATAGGAACCACCCAGAGTTATGCATTTCTCCCATCGTTTGATGCAACTCTGGAGACCGTTTTTGTAGAACACCACAGGTTGGCCCTCCAACCACGACGTGCCTTCAGAAATCAAGGCTGCATCATCTGGGAAACGCTTTCCTTTCAAAAATAAATTCACGGCTGGGAAGAGGTGAAACTCAGAGGGTGCAAGGTAAGGAGAGTAGGGCGGGTGGGAAAGGATTTCATAACCACACGCCCGTGCTTCTGATCTGACGACATGCGAGTTGTGGACTGGAGCGTTGTCCTGCAGAAAGAGGGTACCTTTGCTGATCTTGCCCCGCCTCTTGTTTTTGATAGCTTCCCTTAATTTCCCCCAAAGTGAAGCATAATAGGCTCCTGTAATTGTGGTACCCTTTGACAAAAAATCTGTCATCACTACTCCGTCCTGGTCCCAGAAGACTGTGAGTATGACCTTGCCAGCGGAGGACTGCACCCTTGCCTTCTTTGGAGGTGGTGAGTCCAAGTGCTTCCACTGCATTTGTCTTTGGATCATAGTGATGGACCCAGGTTTGATCATGTGTAATCAGTCTTTTGAAAAACTTTGACTCATTTTCTTGGCACATCTCCACATTTGTCCTCGAGCACTCGACGCGTTCTCGCTTCTGGAATTGTGTGAGCAACCTGGGAATCCATCTGGCTGACACCTTATACATATGCAAATGGTCACGCATGATAGTTTCCACAGACCCTGTACTAATCTTTACATCTTGGGCTATTTGGCGAATAGTAATGCGCCGATCTCTCAAAATGGCAGCCTCAACTTGACGGACAGATGCCTCATCAATGGCAGAAGGGGGGCGACCAGGTCTGGGAACTTTTTCCACAGACTTCCGGCCATGTTTGAATTCACGAAGCCAGCGTTTTACAAGGACATATGATGGGGTATTATCACCTTAAGTTTCTTTCATTTCACCAAAAATCTCCTATGGTGTGCGTCCTTTCAAATACAAAAACCGAATCACTGATCGACATTCAACAGGCTCCATTTCACACCTGACTCAGGTCAAACACCTGTAAAACAGAAACCACAATTAGTTCAGAGCTGCAATTTGCCACATAACCTGTAGAGATATGAATCATTGCACATGCAAAAGTTCAGCTAGATCAGACAACTGAAAGTGGGTCAGAGGCATTACTTATTGCACGCCCCTCGTATATATATATATATATATATATATATATATATATATATATATATATATATATATATAGTCATCAACATGCAGTACTGTTTCGTTGTATCACAAAATATCAGTGCGGTTAGACCAGAACTTTTTCCTTATCGGGGATTAAACGTACAACAATTGCGTTGATAGTATATATATATATATATATATATATATATATATATATATATATATATATATATATATATATATATATATATATATATATATATATATAAAGGTTCGCAGTTATGTCGAATTTCTTTTTATACTTGAACAGAACATTTGAACATTGTCCCGCCAAATGGAAAGGATAAATGACAAGAAAACAGACTAGAATTATCTCGGGTGTACGTTAGACTATGGTTCTCAACCCTCTCTCCCTGCCTCCTCCTAGTTCACCTCTGTAAGCCGATCATCCCTGTATTTATTAAAGTGAGTTACAATTTTATGCTTTAATTTCATCCGCCCTTACTATTACTGGGACTTAAATATAAATTTTACTTTAGTTATCATATCGAACAAAGAGAGAAAGGAAAGGTATAAAAGTCCGACTGTGCATTTTCTCTCAGTGCAACTGGCATGTATTTGTTCGTGGTTCTACCAAAACAACGCATTTCATTGTATTTGCAAGGTCTTTTCGCACATGTATGTGCTTTTTAAAAGTCTCTGTTTCCGCCACTTCATGCATTATCGCCCTCGTCTTTATACGTCCATTTTTCCCGGAGCACCTTATTTCTCTCTCGTGTACATGGTGTAGTTTTTCTTTTCTTATGACGCAAGCTCGAGCACACTTGCTTCTTTGCATAGGTGCTTTACCAGTTGCTGCTAATATTTTCGTTAGCCAGCTATCCTTCGGCTGTTGCTGATTATTTTCTCAGACGCGCTCTGTTACATGTGTATATGTACTTGCTAGACTTCTTTTTCTCTTTCCTCTTTACACACATCCCGTACACGACATCTCGCCTAGGCGGTGTGCCAACTCTATTCTTTATTGTTTTTATTAATGTTTATTATTATATACTAATTTTAATATGCTGTATATAGATTTCGAAAGTGATTGTTAAGTGTAATTTGATCATAATTTGAGGTTTTTTAAATTCCTTAGCATCGGAAAAGATTAATTTTGTTTATTGTAATTCATAAGATTTTTTTTTCACGATACCTCTGAAGTTATCAAGCGAATAAACTTCGTATCTCAAGATGTTACTATATATATATATATATATATATATATATATATATATATATATATATATATATATATATAATTTACTAGCGTGGGTGCTCAGTGTTGCCCGGGTGTTTGAAGTTGTATGCTGAGCAAAAAAAAAACGGTCAATTTTTTTAACTTTCACCCCTATTATGACCCTTTAAAATTCATTGTTTGGGGCTCAAACTAAGTTATTAAGTTAGATCCATGTCCAAAGAACCTATATCAAAAATGTCAAGTGTCTAGATCCAAAATTGTCGGAGGAGTTTGGTAGAGTTCTCAAAGGTCAAATCGTTGAACTTTGATCCCTTAACAGCAAAATTTCTGGCTGAAAACCGATCACATAGATTTTCCCAAATCTTAGTACCCTATATATAAAATTTCGAGTCTGTAGACTAAAAATTGACAGAGTTATTGCGTAGGTAAATGTACACAGACACACAGGCAGACAGACAGACAGACACATAGACACGTTCACTTTTATAGATATACTAGCATGGGTTCCCGGCGTTGCCTGGGTATTTTTAGGTGTATGTTGAGCAAAAAAAAGCGGCCAATTTTGTTAACTTTGACACCTATTATGACCCCTTAAATTTTATTTTCTGGGGCTCAAATCAAGTTATTAAGTTAGATCCATGTCCAAGGACCCAATATCTAAAATCCACAGTGTTTAGACCCAAAATTATCGGAGGAGTTTGATAACGTTCTCAAAGGTCAAATCGTTGAACTTTGACCTGTTAATCGCCAAATTTCTGGCCGGAAACAGATCACATCGATTTTTTCACATCTCAGTTCCATGTATATCAAATTTCGAGTATGTAGACTAAAATTTGACAGAATTATTGCGTAGGGAAATGTACACAGACACACAGACAGACAGACAGACAGACAGACAGACACACAGACACGTTCACTTTTATAGATATATAGATAGATTGTTTTAAAATATAACTATCCACTGACACGTGTTTCATCGTTTACAACTCATCAGAGTGGTTGAATCTAGCGAAACACGTGTCAGTGGATAATTATGTATAAGTATGTTATTATTGATGCTAACTAATACCAGTTGTAAAAATTTTAGCTTTTCACAGTTGTTATTTCTAGCAAATATTAGGTTTTAAAATTTTGTCCCTTAGTTTTGGGCGCTACTGTATATTGTTTTTACTTATGTTTATTTGTGTTTATCATCATAATCGTCATAAGCATTATTTGTCATCATCATAATCGTCATAAGCATTATTTGTCATCATCATAATCGTCATAAGCATTATTTGTCATCATCATAATCGTCATAAGCATTATTTGTCATCATCATAATCGTCATAAGCATTATTTGTCATCATCATAATCGTCATAAGCATTATTTGTCATCATCATAATCGTCATAAGTATTAAAATCTGATAGGCCCTGAACTGGCATCTAGGCTTCAGCGTCTGTCCCATCGACGAAATGTTGCATCCCTCTGCCTGTTCTACAAGTATTTTAATGGTGAATGCTCTGGCGAACTGCTGACACTTGTGCCCCCACGATGTAGACACCCTCGACAAACGCGACAGGCAGCTAAATCCCACCCCCACACAGTAGAGATCCCTAGATGTAAAAGATCTTTCTACTCCAGTAGTTTCTTCCCCAGACCCGCTAAACTCTGGAATTCCATTCCAGGCCACTGCTTCCCCAACGGTACTGACATGCAGAAGTTCAAGTGTAACGTGAACTGACATCTTGCCGCCCAAATCCCAACATAGTACCCCAGTAGTTGTTGCCCCTGATAGTAGCTCCCTACACAAAAGTGGCAATGTGCCTTGTTTGGGGTGAAAATGTAATTAAAAAAAAGAGACAATCGTCCTTAAAACGTTATTTTTTTCCTATATGAACTTGTTTAATAGAAGATCGCGACCAACGTCTGTCCATTACACGTATAGTTTTTGTCAGATATGTATTGTTTGTTTTTTATTTTATTTATGTATCAATTCATTTCAATTGATTTGGTCATGAATAAATTAATTAAATTATTTTAATTGGTCCCATCATCACCATCGTCGTGATGGCTAGATAGTTCTTCCAGTTTGGTCGGTTCTTCGGTTTGGGATTTGCACCGACACCACAACCCATGACCACCGGCGTTAATGCCGTGTGGGTTGGGTGTGTTCTTATTTATTTGTAGTTGGGACTCTGGTGAGCATCGTGTGTCCGGCGCTGTATAACTTGACATCCACTGCCTTGTGAGCCAAGGTTCTTTAACAAAAGGTTAAGAATAAGATAACCCTGTCGGAAACCTCCAGAAAAGCTCAGGCCTTTTCAGCTGCGGCATGCATGACCCACCGGCGTGTGGATTATTCTCTGGTGCCCAACAACCTAGGTCCCAAACATGAACCGGATAGCATTAGGGTGGAGAGGGCTCCTGTAAGCCGTGATGAAGGTAACCCTCTAGGAGAAGCAAATCTCTGATTTAAAAAAAGAACATAAAAAGGAAGACCAGCACCCGTGTTGAGCTGGTCTGCAGTTTGAATTATTGCTGGCTATCTTGCTCTTGCTTGTTGCTGGATCTCAATATTTTGAACTGAGAGTAGATACTTAGCTGTCGTACAAAGCCAAAACTTCTACAGATACTTCCTCAGACATTTGTCTAAAAAAGTCCTGTGACAATAGAAAAGTTGTGACGCGTGTAGGCCTGACAGGCTGGAAATATGTAATAGCTGATCTGCCGTTATCATATGTATATATGTATGTATGTGTATATATGTTTACATGTATATGTATAAATGTATATGTGTATGTATATTTATATAAGTATATGTATATTTTTGTGTATATATATATATGCATGTATATGTGTATGTATATATATATATATGTATACGTCTGTATGTATATATGCATATGTATATGTTTGTGTGCATATGTATTATATGTATGTGTATGCATGCATATATATGTATGTGTATGTACTCTGCTGATCAAAAATTTAAGACCACTTTAAAATGTTTAAAAAGAAACTTTTTTAAGGATAGATTTTAAAACTCTTCCGACTTAAGGTTACCAATACTACAACTTAAAAGTTTATCGAAACAAAATGCTACAGTCCAAAAATTTTATTAAATAAGGCTTTTCATACATGATCAAAATTATAAGACCACGGTTATATTTATGGTAATTCTAATGTTTTTAGTTCAGTTAGGGATTAGCAATCGCTGTATAAAAGCATTACCATGCCTAAAGAAAGAAAACTAACTGAAGTTGAGCGCTCCCGAATACTAGGATTCCATAAGCAAGGTTTGTCACAGCGAGCGATAGCAGCTAAGATAAATCCCAGTAAAGCTGTTATTAGTACCTTTCTAAAGAACACTGAGAATTATGGAAACGCAATATACTTTGGAAGGCCCCTCGAAAAATTTCTGCTGCAATGAGTAGGAGAATCAGACGGCTTGTTATGAATGACAGAGGACTTTCTTCTAGTCTGATTAAGACAGTTACAGATGCTGATTGATATCCAATAACCGCCAGACGACATTTACAACAAAAAGGCACGGCAAATAAAAAGCGTAAACAAATTCCGTGATTGCTCCCACGTCACAAAGTGGACCCCTTAAGATTGGGTCGTGAATACAAAACCTGGGATGTTGAGAAGTGGAAGAAAGTCCTGTTTTCTGATCAGAAAAAAATTCAATTTAAATGGCACTGATGGCTTCCAGCGAGATTAGCATGATAAACTATGCCTCTTGAAATGTTTTCCACACGCCATAGTGGTGGAAAATCCGTAATGGCATGGGGTGCCTTTTCTTACAGAGGGACGATGGAGCTCCAGGTGGTGCAGAGTCGTCAGATAGCAGCTGCTTATGTTAGCATGCAACAAAAATCATCTTTGATGATGGAAGGTCATCGTTTGTGTGGGAATGGATGGTTAGTCCAACAGGATAATGCTGCAATCCACACTGCAAGACGAACCTTGAGCTTTCTACAAGAAAATGGAGCCCATCGCTTGGGACATCCTGCATGCTCACCGGACTTGAACCCAATTGAAAATGTTTGGAGATGGATGAAAGAAGAGATTAATCGAAATGGCAAACACTATTATACAAAAAATAAACTTCGTGAAGCCATCTTCAGAAACTGGAGCAGGATCCCCCGCACCTTAATGGAAACTCTTATTTCTAGCATTGCCCCAAAGAATTTCTGAAGTCATCAAAAGCAGTGGAGGAAGAACGCATTATTTAATTTGATTGTTGAATGTTTTCATACAATTTTCATAAACTTTTTGTACAATTTAACAGAATTTTTGTCTCTGGTCTTATAATTTTGATCATGTGTAAAAAGCCTAATTTAATAAAAATATAAATTTAAAAAATAAATCTTTGGAATGTAGCTTCTTATTTCCATAACCTATTAGATTGTATTATTGGCAACCTTAAGTCGGAAGAGTTTAAAATCAATCCTTTAAAAACATTGTTTTTTTTTAAAGATTTTTAAGTGTGTGCGTATGTATGTATATATGTATGCACAGGGTAGTCGCTAGAAAAGCGGGAAATTTGTCAAACAACGATTTATTTTTACAAAGAATATTTTTTTTTCAAAGATAACTGTTAATTATACTCATAAATAATTCAAAATGTCGTCCGTGCACTTCACTGTAGCGTCAAACAACAATTTATTTTTACAACACTCACACGGCACCAATCAAAAATTCGCAATCACGCTTTTTATTCATGATCTAAGCTAACCTTAAAATTTCCCGCTTTTCTAGCGACGACCCTGTATTAGTATGTATAAGTATGTGTGGAAGTATGTATGTATGTATGGGCGAATGGACTCTTTTTCTGGGTCAACGGTGAACTAGCACCATGTATATATTTGTGTGTGTGTGTATATGTGTATTGGGGTAGAGAGGACTCCCGTAAGCCGTGGTGAAAGCAACCTTTCTAGGAGAAGCACATCTCTGATTTAAACAACCATAAAGCGGAAGACCAGTACCCGCATTAAGCTGGTCTGCACTTTAATTTGTTGATGGCTATCTTGCTCTTGCTTGTTGCTGGATCTCAACATTTTGAACCGAGAGAGAGACTTAGCTGTAGTACAAAGCTAAGACTCTGTAACATCATATTTGTATAGATACTCCCTCATACATTCGGGCTCATGGATTTTAAATGTCTTAGGGAGTGGCACTCGTCTGACAAGACGTTGCAATCATCATCATCATGTATGTATGTATGTATGTATGTATGTATGTGTATATAGGTGTATGTATGTATGTATGTGTGAATGTATGTGTGTGTAAGTGCATATATGTATGTATATGTATCTATATGTATATGTGTGTACGTATGTATATATGTATATATTTATGCGTATATGTATGTATATGCAAGTATATGCATGCATATATATGTATGTATATGTATGCGTGTATGTATATATGAATGTGTATGTATATGTATGCGCATATGTATATGTATGTATGTGCAATATGTATGTATATGTATGTGTAGATATATATGAGTATGTATATCTATGTGTATGTATGTATATATATGTGTATGTATGTGCATAGGTGTATGTATATGTATGTATGTATATATAAATATGTATATATGTATAGATATATGTATGTGTATATGTGTGTATGTGTATGTATGTTTATATATGTATGAATATGTTTATATATATTTATATATATCTCAAATTTTAGTCATTCAATAAATTTAAAAATTTATGACGTGAAATGGTTAAATATCACCACCCTGAATTATATATATATATATATATATATATATATATATATATATATATATATATATATATACGTATGTATACCCATGACCGTGTTTAGTATCATTCCTGCTTGACGGTTTGTAAATCACTGGCAACGCAACAAAGTTATCTCTGGCGCATGGACTTTCAGTGACTGATGGAGAGGCCCTCTATGACAGGACGTTGCAATGATCAATCATAATGTATGTATGTATGTATGTATGTATGTATATATATATGCATATATGCATGTATGTATGTATGCATGCATGTATGTTTGTATGTATGTAGGTAGTCTCTCTAAAACTTTCGACAGATGCAACCGATCCTAAAGAGATCTGTAGCGTTTTGAAGCGCGACATCTCGGACGACAAATATCGAAAAATTGGCCAAAAGCATTAATTCCTTCACCCTAAACTCGGTTGTTTTGTACAAGGAGTGGTCGATTCTTTTCGCTGACATTTTAGCAAGTCATTACACCGTTGGATTGGCTTCAATAAATGTAATAACTCTTTACTTCCGGGTGGCCCATGTCACTTTTTTTAGTCCTTCCCGTTACGGGTTCGGGCCTGCCTGCTTACATCCATTTTTTTAGCACCTCTTCCTTCACCCCTGCTATTACTAATTTTTTCGGTTCCTTACTACACCGGCTACACACACCTGGGCACCTTCTCTACTGTTTTTTGATCCTCCCTCTCCGGGGGCCCTTGCTCACCAGCTAAACAGCCGGGTAAAGGCAGGGAGTAAAAGGAATTTTGCGAGTGTGTGAGTTCGTTCGTTATGGACTTCTTTCAGTCTTACCTGATGTTTTTTTTTTTAATTTCACAAAAATGTACTGTACCTGGTAGTGTTGTGTAATAGGTTCTCTATCGGAATTTCTTGGATAAATATCAATAATCAATAACCGAAATAATCCAATGAAAGAAAGAACAGGCGATTTCGACCAAAGTTAACACCTTACACAGCCTAACATCATAAGTGCATTTAAAAAGTTTTATTATTACACAAATCGTAAGTCCCGTCATATAAAATCAACAGGAAGTTCTTTGCTATGACAGAATCGCGTGCGAAATGAATGTTTGTGTTTAAAGCATAACTGCATCATACTCGATTTTATCAGTTTCAACTTTAATTCGAGCCTTTATTATCAGGAATGCCTGACATTAAAATTCAACAGAAGGTTCTTTAATATGACATGGACGCGTTCGAAATGAATTTTTTTGTTTAGAGCATAAGTGAAACACGATACTTGACTTTTGCATTCAAACTTTAATTCTAGTTATTAAATAAAAATAATTTTATAAAATTAACAATAGGTTATATACAGGGCAATGTAGACTACAATATATCGTGAAGGAATTTACTGCGGGGAGGCATGTGAGGCCTCCGCCCGATGCACCGCAATGGATCCCCAATTAGAGCAGACAATCTATCGAGTTGATCGGATAATGGTCGATTTCATCGATTTTTATGACAATAAAAATTATGAGAGTGTGAAACATTCGCTGATCATCTTTCAACCCCGGGCAATTTCGGGTCTCCCTGCTTAAGAAACATAGTCTGTGTATGTGAGTTCGTTATAGACTCCAAAACGTCTAAGAACATTTTGAGGAATTTTCACGCCAATGTGCTGGCAGTGTTCTTAGATCTGTTTTCTATCGGGATGTCTCGATAAGTATCGATAATCGATAATCGATAATCGCAATAATCAGATGATTGACTAAAGTTAACGAAATATATAGCCTTACATTACAAGTCAATATGAGAATTTTTATTACCACACAATCGGAAAGGGCTTGCATATAAAACCAACAAGACGTTCTTTAGTATGACAGGGGCACGTCCAAAATGAATGTTTTTCTTTAAAGCAAAATGGCATAATGATATTTTATACTTTAATTACAGGTATTTATATAAAAATAGTTTTATAAAATCAACAGGATGTTATAATGTTATATCCAGTACAATGTAAACTACAATATATTACAAGGTCACAGCGAAGAATTCTATAAAGTTGCCCCGGTGCATCGCGGTGGGTCCCTAATTATTACGCAGAACATAAAATAGGAGACGATGAAATATTCGTTGATCCTCATTACATGCTAGTATATATATATATATATATGAGAGAGAGAAGAAAGGAAGAGAGAGAGAAAGACGGTGCTGGAGAGAGGAGAAGCCGTGCTGCTATGGGGTTTGTTATCATATATATATAATACATATAGCTTCACGAATTCTCACAAGGATGAAATGCGGAAAATGTGTTCCTTAATTGGCTTATCTATTTAGAAAACTTACTACTTAGCTCTAAAAAAGTATTCAGCACTGTTGCAGTAAACATTGAAAATAGGTAGATATAACCTTATGTAATTATTTGAGCATATATATATATATATATATATACATATATATATATATATATATATATATATATATATATATATATATATATATATATATATATGGCAATTAAGCTAAACAGAATATTCCGCGTTTCATCCACGCTAGGATTCGCCAAGCTTATGCCTAGCGTGGATAAAACGCGGAATATTCTGTGCAGCTTGATTGCCATAAATATTTTTATTACTTACTACCTAGCTCGGTCCTGAATATGACCTTAAACTATATCCAGTGGTGAGGCCCCAGCTTGTGGGCTTTGGGGAGTGTGAAGCCACCCTTTAATTGACATTGTTCCCAGGTCCACTTTGACCCGGAGTGGTAGTACCTGTTAGGGTCCCAACTATAGGTTAAATAGAAACCGACATGAAAACAACAAATATATTCTATTAAAAGAAATTCTTCAAAATCTTTGGATTCGGCATTAAATAACCTGAAAAGGGTTGATATGCCGTTAAACAAAAACAACCAAATAGCTACCTAGCTCTGCCTATGTATTAAGCACTGTTGAAGTATATACTTAAAGTTTACGAATAAAATAATACCTTTGTATATTAATTTATGTGATTAAATGAAGTAGTCATATATATGTATATATATATATATATATATATATATGCATATATATTTATATGTATATATATATATATTATTTATATCGGCAAATATTACATAGTTGTTACATTAATATATATATATATATATATATATATATATATATATATATACATATTGCACTGTTTTGAGAACTCTTAATAACCTCGTTTAAATTTATGAGTTTTCCCTCTTGAATACCATTAACTTATATATATATAAATATATATATATATATATATATATATATATATATATATATATATATATATATATATATATATATATATATATATAAAATATACACATGTGTGAATTATTCCACGGATTTCGGCCTTTTTTATTATTTTGGACCATCTTCCAAATACATGATTTCCTTGGATTTTACTTGTCCAAATTGAAATTCAATTAACTTTCTTGGAGTTATATTTTTGGATTTTACCGTCATTGGATAATTTACCTTTCACCAGACTACCCATTCACGTGTACTAACTTTTTCTTCACCATATTCCCTCTGCTTCACTTTTTGTTATCAAGTAAGATTTTTGACGTACTTGCAGTTTCATCAAATACTTTTGTATGCAAAATCCAGTCGTGCATTTTGCTAATTCCTACCCTCTGATGAGAAGGAAAGTATTTCTTAGAAACTCAGCGGATCAAGGACTATCCACTTATCAAGTGTTTCCTTTTCAGATTAAATATGTTTTTACTCTTTTTCAAAAATTTAATATATTTAATTTAATATATATATATATATATATATATATATATATATATATATATATATATATATATATATATATATTGAGGCCTGGTTTCTTCTGTGGAAAGCAACCAGTATTAAGTCAGCTGATGAAGACTTCTGGTTTAAACCGACTATTTGTCCGAAACATCAGTGTTGCGACCATATGAATTTACATGTCTTAACATAGATCCCAGTGAGTTAATGCGCCTCATGATACCAACCTAGAAGTTTCTACGACTTGACGCAGAACATACAGTGCCTAGCTTTCCCAAATGGTACCCCCTTCTGGTACTAACCAGGTTCAACGTTGTTTAAATTCGGTGATCTTGCGAGAACCGGTCTGTCAATGTGATTTTGCCGTATATATATATATATATATATATATATATATATATATATATATGCATATATATATGCGGCACAATCATATATATATATACGTATATATATTTATATATATGGATATATATGCATATATATACACATATATATGCATACATATATATATACATATATATGCGGCACAATCGCACATATATATATATATATATATATATATATATATATATAGGTATACATATTTATATATATACATATTTATATATATATGGATATATATACATACATATAAACATATATATATATATATATATATATACGGCACAATCACATATATATACGTATATATATATGCATATATATATATATATATATATATATATATATATATATGTATATATATACGGCACAATCACACATATATATATACATATAGATGGATATATATATGCATATATATATATATATATATATATATATATATATATATATATATATATATATATATATATATATATATATATATATATATATATATATATATATAGGAAGAGAGAGAGAGAGAGTCAGAGATAAAATAGAGAGAGAAGAACATTGAGAAAAAAGGGGAAATGGTGCTACTATGCGGTTTGACAACCTATCTGTCTTCGGTTCTCGCTTGTCAAGGTAAGATGGCCGCTTTATTGTCAGCCTACTGCATATGTCGACTGTTGCACGATTATCGTTGTCCCTTCTGCACCACCTCTCTTAAGATTGCTGCCCATCCTCATCCCAGGTAAATACGAAGACGAACATGTGACTGACAAGAAAATACAACGGTTGAACATCACGTTAACAATCAACTCCTCCTTCTTCTCCTCCCCGGCTGTCGCTCCTCCTTTTCCTCTCCTCCAATCTTATAACCCCCTCCTATTCTACAAACATATATATATATATATATATATATATATATCATTAATTTATATATTTAACCTTCTTTCTATCTCTGACTCTTACTCTATGTTAACCAATGTTATAGTTACAAATATCAGGCATCTCTCTCTCTTTCTCTCTCTCTCTCTCTCTCTCTCTCTCTCTCTCTTTGCCCTCTCTCATTCTGTGCGTGTTTGCGTATTAACCAATTTTATAATTATAACTCTTTAAATATCGTTATTTATTTTTTCTTCCGGTATTATGTTGTTACGCTCTGTTTTTCTTTTTCTTCGTCTTTCTCACTTTCTGTCTATCTTCCTCCCCCCTCTCTCTCTCTCTCTTCCTCTTTTATCCTCCATCCCTTACTTTCTATGACTTTCATATTTCCTTTCATTTTATTCTTACTTTCAACTCTCTTTTTCTCCTTCTCTGTATTCTTTTACTCTCTCCCTTTTCTCTGCCATTCCCTCACTTTATTTATCTCACTATAGGTCTTGTCGCAGACATTCTTTTCTTACACATAAACACACACATTCTCCCCCCATCTATTTATCTCCACTATCTCCGTATCTTCTTGTTCTCTGTCAGTGGAGGAGAAATCCTTCACGACTGAGACAATTTTTATTTTTTGTTCCTTTTCTCCACATTATAAACGACCCTGGTGTCTAACTCTGTCCCCTGGGGAGGGATTGTAAATAGGAGCCCTACGCCGGTATAATCGGTTTCCCCGAAAAGAAGAAAAGCCCGTGGGATTATGAAGCGGTCCCCAGTCTTATGTATATCCCCATTAAGGATGATGACGACGTTAGTTTTTGCAACTCTTCCAAAGAGGTGTCGGTGTCCTCCTATATACAGCGCCTGGTAATCTCAAATAGATCACCCATCTGGTACTGACCAGGCTCAACGCTGCTTAACTTCGGTGATCTCACGAGAACCGGCGTGTCAAGGTAATTATGCCGTATATCAACGTGATTTAATTACCTACGTATCCTGCTGCACTGCTTTATTTATTATCTCCGCTGTTTGTATTCTTTATTCTTCTCTTTCTCTGTATTTTCTCGCTGTCGTTCCTTAGTTTCCCCCTCTCTGATGTCCGATATATGTTTTTTGTATATCTGTATATTCCGGCCTCTCTAACCCGCTTCCCCTCCCTTCGTTCCCTATTCGCTTATTTTTCTCTGTCCATCAATCTATATTATCTCTCAATGAGTTACCTCGATCTTCGTTTATATTCGTCACGGTTCAGTTCTAGTAAATGTACTTACTATCTATCTATCTATCTATTTATCTATCTATCTATATATATATATATATATATATATATATATATATATATATATATATATATATATATATATATATATATAGATTGTGTACAGAAAGTTGTTAGTTGAGACAGATCATTGGTACTATCGGTTCAAGCCCGATATTAAGCCCGATATTAAGGCCCGTTTAAGGTATCCTTATAAAGCTCTCTTCAGCCAATATTCGTCTCAGCCACTCTGCTGGAATTCTTTTTCCAAAAAAAAGCTAATCATATATATATATATATATATATATATATATATATATATATATATATACTAGCAAAAGTACCCGTCGTTGACTGTGTTCAAAAACAGCCAACAGGAAATGGACTTTGATGAAAGTATGATAGGTAATGAAAAAGAGGGGGTTGTAAAGAGATAGGTTTTGATACTCAAAAATTTTACCCTAAGCAAAGTATGATGAAAGTAAAGATAATTGTCGCGAAAATAAATTTTTTATATCAACTTTGTTTCCATTCGTAGCCCAGAGTGATCAACAAAATGATGTTTCCTTACAAAGAGGAAATGTTATATATATATATAATAATATAAATATACAAAAAATAAATGTTACCATAGTCAATAAAAGTTACTTTTATGGAAGAAAAGTTCATTGGTTTGTATTTTTAAGTATCTTGTAAAAAAAAAAAAAATTTTTAATTCACAAACCGGTTTAAACAAAGATCAAAATGGCAGCGACTTTGAAATGGAGAGCCCCGTTTTAAAGTTGAAGGAAGGGCACCTGAGAATTCTGTGTTAACAATTTAAGAGAGTTCCGTCAACGTAAGGAATATTTATAAACATATTTTAATATATTAAATTAATATTTTCTAGGTTGGCAGTATTTTTGCGAACAGTTGGCTGAGATGGCGGAAATTTTCTGTTTCTATGTCTATCCTTGTAGCCATGTCACTAGTAAGGGTGCTGGAGGTAAACGTTTTGTCTGGGCTGACGTTATCTGCCTGATAATCAGGGACCCGAACCTTGGATTAACCACTAAGGAGGCTGTCCTATCAGCAGGTGCAAAGTACTGGGGCTGTTGTATTGCCATTTGGTGAATGGATTCTGGACCATGCAGTAGCTTCTGGTGGGGCCTCTCGATGCCATACTAGTGGGTAATTGTTACGGCTTTACCTTATCATTAGCTACAAAAAAAAAAAAAAAAAAAATTCTTCGTTTCTTTTTCTCTCTTAATTTCTCCTCTCTGCCCTGCTCTAAGTAAATCTGTCGACCTAGTCCACATATTCCAAAATTTCATCATGACAAGTTTCAAGAAAAAATACACGATTAAACCCGGTTCTCCAACTTCCAACGTAGACCCCTACTACCATGTCTCCTTCTCCAACATCAGGGGTCTTCGTTCTAACCTTCCAGAGGTTGAAACCCAATTACAGGAGACTAAACCAGACCTTTTATTTTTAAGTGAAACTGGCATTGGACAGGCTATTTCCCTAGATGAGTTTGCAATTTCAGGATACTGTAACTTAACTTCTAAATCTGACCCCCAAGATCGCCATGGGCATGGAATATGTGCCTATATTAAAGATAGCTTTCCATGTGGGAGGGACATCTCCAGGGAAGATCCTAACTTACCCTATATGTGCTTCCGGGCTGCTTTAGCTCACACTACTGCATTTATATTTACTCTCTATCGCCGCCACAACAGCGGAGTTACTATCTTTCAAAGCATATCTGAGAAAATTGACCAAGTCTTTTCTACTTATCCTTCAGCTAACATTCACGTATGTGGAGACTTCAATGTTCACAACGTCGAATGGTTGACCCACTCAAACAAGACCGATGATGAGGGGAGGTTCTGTCATGATTTCTCCATTGCCTATGACCTCACTCAGATTGTTCAGGAACCTACCCGTGTGCCCGATAATGACGGCCAGTATGCGAGCCTACTAGACCTTTTTCTCACAACTTGCCCTGAACTATGTTCAGTTTCTGTTCTGTCGCCTCTTGGATCTTCCGACCACTCTGTTGTATCAATTAAGATAAAAATGAAATGTAATAAGTCCCCAGACGTACCTCTTCATCGTACAGTATATCGATACACTAAGGCTGACTGGGATAGCTTCCGTACATTTATATCTGATCTACCTCTGCATTCCATGTTTAAAAAGGATGTGTCCTCTATGGTATTAGACCTAACTGAATGGTTAATTGTAGGTATTGACCATTTCATTCCCTCTAAAAAGTTTCAGCAAAAACCTAACAGCCAGCCATGGTTCTCTCCAGAATGTGCTGCTGCCATTGCGCACAGAAATCACTTTTTCCACTGCTTCAAACGTAATAGATGTATGGAAACTAAAGCCGTTTTCAGGACTGCCAGCAACCATTGTAAGAAAGTAATAAGGAACGCAAGAGTGTTGTATGCTCAATCTGTTAAGTCCAAAGTAGCTGAGCAGCGGCTTGGTTCCCACCAATTTTGGCAAATAGCAAATAGAATCCTGAACAGAAGCGTGTGCTCCATCCCAACTATTATCAATGGACCTGAGGTAATCTCGTCAGCATCAGACAAAGCCAAACTCTTTGCCAAGAACTTTGCAGCTAATTCTACCCTTTGCGACCAAGACCGCCAACCCCCAATATTTCCTCCTGTATCAGAAAACACGCTATGTGATATACGTATATCTGTACGTGATGTTGCCAAGCTAATCAAAAACCTTGATTCGAGTAAAGCAACTGGCCCTGATGGTATTCCAATTATAGTACTCAAAAAACTTCAACCTGAATTAGCGCCCATACTTACAAAACTGTTTAAACGTTGTCTTAAGGAGAATAGTTTCCCATCTCCCTGGAAAATCTCATCAGTATGCCCTGTATTTAAGAATTCAGGTGATCGCTCATCCCCCTCTCAGTACAGGCCAATAAGTCTCCTGTGCGTCATGAGTAAGTTGCTAGAATCTGTGTTAAATACAGAAGTAATCAAACATCTCAACAAAAATAACCTTCTTAGTGACACTCAATATGGTTTCCGTTCTGCTAGATCTACAGCAGATGTCCTTACAGTTATATCGCATAGAATTAGCAAATCTCTCGACGGTGGCAATCTTTCTAGGGCAATTGCTCTTGACATATCTAAAGCCTTTGATAGGGTATGGCATAAAGGTTTACTTCATAAGATCGCTAGCTATGGTATAGCTGGAAAAGTCTTCTCAATTATTAAATCATTTCTTTCTGATAGGTTCATAAGAGTAGTAGTTGAGGGGCAAAAATCAGAAGCTCACAGTATTAATGCCGGTGTCCCTCAGGGATCCATCCTGGGCCCAACTCTTTTCCTGATCTACATTAATGATCTTCCAAATCATATCCTTACATCATTTGTAGACATTTATGCTGACGACACTACCATTTATGGTACCACATCTAAGACAGTAAACGACCAAGTTCTCTCCAATTCTCTCTCCTCTGATCTTGAGCACGTAGTACAATGGGGTAAGGAGTGGCTGGTTACTTTTAATGCATCTAAAACCAAGCTTCTCTCTTTACATCATCAACATTCTAATTCACATTTGTCATCAATTGAAATGAATAGCTCTCGTCTTCAGGAGGCATCAAGTTTTGACAAGCTTCTGGGCTTGACCATTACTCCTGATCTTAAATGGAACACGTATATCAAATCTGTTGCCAAGGCCGCTGGAAAAATGGTGGGATCTTTCTATCGATCCAGTAGATATCTCACTGCTGATGCTATTCTATACCTATATAAGAGCCAGGTACGTCCAAGGATGGAATACTGTTGCCACATCTGGGCAGGAGCTGCTAGAAAGGACTTGGCCTGCCTTGATAGAGTTCAAAATAGACTTCGTAGCCTCGTAGGAGATGTCCTTTTCTCCTCCTTGCAACCTCTATCTCACAGAAGAGATGTTGCGAGTTTGTCTCTGATGTATCGTTATTTTCATGGAAAGTGTTCAACTGAGCTTCAATCTATGGTCCCCCCTCGCCAAACTGTCACAAGAAACACTCGTCTAGCTGTAAACACTATCAATAATTTCACCCACTCTTTATCTGTGCCTAAACCTAAACGTAGATTCCATGAACAAAGCTTCTTTCTTAGAACTGCACGCCTGTGGAATTGTCTTCCGTTTTCCTGCTTTCCGGCTGACTACAATATGGTTGTGTTCAAGTCTAAAGTAAATAAGTTCTTGATGAGCCGTTCCATATAAGTTATTAAATTTACCAAATTTTCATTACTAATGATTACTATATTGACCAATTTCTACTGTACACTCTTTAACCCTTATCCTTGAGTGGCCTCTGGGCCTTGATAATGTGGTGATGCCTTTGTAAAAAAAAAATATATATATATATATATTCCGTTATTTTGTGCTTGAGGAATATACGATTATATAAAAATTCATTTAAGTAGTTATCGCCTCAAATTTCGTTTTAATTTCGGTTCGTTGAAATTATTTCAAGTAAAGAGCATTAAAAACTATTTCTAAACAAAAACAAAAATCATGAACTGAACTTTAATTGATTATGGTAACATTTATTTCTTGTACATTATTTTTTTCGGGTCGTCGTTTGTTGGCTTTCCTGCTAAACTCTCTTACTAAATAATAGATATATAAATAATTATTAAGTTGGATCCATGTCCAAGGAAGCTATATCTAAAATTTCAAGTGTTTAGACTCAAAATTGTCGGAGGAGTTTAGTAGAGTCCTCAAAGGTCAAATCGATCACATCGATTGTCCCAAATCTCAGTACCCTGTATATCAAATTTTGAGTCTGTAGACTAAAAATTGACATAGTTATTGTGTATGGAAATGTGCACATACATACACACGCACACATACACTTTCACTTTTATATATAGATAGATATAGTTTGTTTTTTCCTTCAGAATAGCACATTTCTACTTATCTATGTTGATCTTTCCATCTATTGCCATCTCTTGTCTTCTCTCTCTTTTTTTTGTCAGTTTTTAAAAATTTTTTTAGAAGAGAGAAAGATCAACATTCTCGTTCTCTCGTTCTCTTTTTCTTCCTCTCTATTAGTTTGATTACAGAACGATTTTCACTGTTAGATTACAGACGGACAAATCTTTATTCTTTTCTTTCGACGTTTTTCAGAATCTATTTCCCCCCTATTCTTTCATTTCCTCCACAATACCATAGCAAGGCATATGAACGCGCACACGCACAGGTGATCGGGTTCATAGTTTTCGTAACAACCAAAACGCGCAGCAGAAAATTAAAAAATGTAAAATACTTGAACAAGACAATAAATCGTCCCCCCACTGCTTGTTTTCGCGCTTGCATTAAAACCTCATTTTTCATTCTTTCTCCCCTCCCCTTTCTCTCTCTCTCTCTCTCTCCCTCTCTTTCTCTTATTCTTATCGATCCCATATTTATGTATTATCATGGACACACACATGCGCACAAACACACACAGATATATAAGGTGCCTTCAATAAATTTCCAGACATTTTGTACAGGACTTTTAAAAGTGTCCAAGACGCTTTAAAATTCAGTATGTTATTGCTATATATCTTATCAGATAACTGACCAGAGTTGATGGTTGCATGATTCAAATGAACAGCTACAAAGGGATTTGGAATACGTCCTACTAAGGCCTGATTTTCACATTTTGTGAAAGACAAAAAAGCCAATTTAGACGTGAAGACACTTTGAATGAATGATAGACAATAAAATTCTGTTTTGAACTTGGAAAAAATGCGACGAAACGTATGGAATGCTTCAGACTGCTTTTGGATCATCTTACATTAATCGAGTATCAGTTTTTGAGTGGCATAAGAGATTCAAGGAAGGCATCGAGTCTATCGGGTATGATGAGTGGTGCTGGAGAATAGACGAAGTAAAAACACCAAATAAAAAAGTTCGTGGTTAAGGACCTTCGTGTGTCTATAGGGACAATAAGTGCACAGTTTGGTGTCAGTGTGGGAACTGTGCACACAATGTCTCTTGAGGAACTGAAAACGCGGAAGATTTGCGCGAAGTTTATGCCAAAGGTGCTTAGAGCAGATAAAATAGAAAGACGTTGTTCTGACAGCAGGGAGACGGTCTTGATGTTTTTGTAACCTGCGATGAAAGCTGGATCTACTGCTATGAACTTGAGACCAAGAGACAGAGTTCTAACCAGAATCATGCTAGCGCCTCCAGACCCAAGAAGCCCAGATAGAGTAAATTCCCCCAGAAAATGGCGATAGTCCCTTTTGTTGACAGTCCGAGCATGATCTACATCGACTGGGTTACCATTGGACAGACAGTCAACAAGAAATATTATGTTTAGGTTTTAAGGGGGTCCATCGAAAAAATTCCGCCGGAAGAGGCCAGCACTCTTCAAATCGGCTAAGGGGCATTTTCACCAGGACAATGTAATTATCCAGATCTCTATCTTTGTCTCAAAGCTACTTGATCCAGATGTGCTCCAAGACTAGTGAAATAAAATATTGAGACTATTTGCGGGAGCTAAATGGATCTTTATGATATAGTAGGAGCATATTTTTAATTATATAATACAGATCGATATATGGATTATCTGCCATAATGGGTTTAATATATGTGAACAAAGTGCGCAATTATTAGAGCTATGACAAGAGAATATTTTTATCATTGTGTTGACTCTAGAGTATATATCTGACACAGATACACTTAACTAACAGAGAACCACGTCACTCTATCTAAACAAATATAAGATATTAACTGATATATACTCAAGAGTCAAAACAATGAAAAGAATATGCTGTTGTCACATCCCTAGTAACTAGGCTATCTGGAAGAATATAGGGTACATAAATTTAAGGAAGTTGCTTGGTTATAGGTATTGAAGTGTCATGGCTATGTAAAGGGTTTACATGAAATATGAGGGTTTGCTATGTCGGTATATTGTAGACGGAATATCTGAAATTATATTAGTGTTTCAGGGTAATGTAAATTATAAGGAATAATATTAAGATAAATAATGTGAGGGGATGAATTATAAAGGATACAATATAGGAAAATTTTAGTTGAATAAGATAGAGGATTTGAACGATTAGATCAAACAAAAAAAAAACGTCATTTAAAATGATGTATAAAGAAAAGGTATTATAACGAAAAGATATTTGAAAATACGCCATTTGAAACCAACATTAAAAATTCCGCAAGGATGTTCTTTTCAATTTACAAAACATTGAGTATTTCACCGATATAAAGAGTCAACTGTTTTATATTTGAAAATTATTAAAACAAACACTTAAAAAGAAAATACAACCTTGTTATATATGGGTCGTGGGATTGCATTCGCCTGAAAAATGTCCAGCTAATTTGCATATTCTTTTAAACATTCATTTTAATTAATTCCCTATTATTTTTTCGGTTTTGTTCATGAGATGATCATCTTTAGTAAACTATTACGTGTAATTATATTCATGCAGATATTCTACATGATTTATACTTGCGTAATATTGGCGAAAAAAGTTATAGTAAACACAAACCTCCCTTTATATATATTCATGTATGAGTATATAAACTTGTTTAAAAGCAAATTGCCTACCTAACACCTCTGTCAGTTTTTGGTCTACAAACATGAAACATAAAATATAAGCTATTCGAACCCATGTAATGTTTTAATTGTTAGCCTTGCAGCAAACATGACTTCATAAATCAGGCATTAAGGACATAGGAAAAAGTAACTCGTAAGCTAAACATTTTGGTTTCGATTCTTAGTGGTGGCACACGAGTTTTATTTTAAACTTTTTACATCATTGCTAAATATTGGACCCAATACAATATAATCTATATATATAAAAGCGAAAATGTGTGTATGTATGTTCGCTTTTTGTGTATGTCCAAGAAAGGCTTTTTTCTGAGAAGCGCTCGGTTGGCTCACAATTTCTTAAAACTTTTTATATCACATATAAACCATAATATTTCCGAGTTGACAACGGATCTCGCCTGTCTATTTAATTTGCTCGACTTCGGAAAGGAAGATCAATATTCAACAGTTTTCGCTCGCCGCATGTTGATTAGGCTTTTTCCTATAATAAAAGCGACACTAATTCTGACGGTATTTTTCCGATCTCCATCGCCGGAAATGTCCGAAAGCAATCAGCTTTGATCAATGGGGATATATTTTCCTTATATCAGACAATTGCTATTTAACCTGTGAACACAGTTGTTCGCTATTTTTCTCTTACAGTTTAATATATGTTGGGGTTCTTTAAAGTATAGGATAGCAAATTTTTCATGAAGGCATAATCTACATGGACCGTCTAGGTCTCTACATGTGTTTGCTTGTTTTATCATTTTCCATTCGACTACTGGCGAATGTCCGCTTTCTTTGAGTTCCCCGTATTTGTTTGCTAGTGTTGTTTTCATTCGGTGTTTTTTTTTAATGTACTTTTGGGGTCATAATATCGGGTTTTGAAATATAAGGAAATCATACCTACGTAGTATTTCTTGTTATTCGAGTTTACTTTTGCAAATATTTTGGTTAAATATTTATTTTGAAATGGACAAATGTGCTGGATCTGCAGTTGCATCTATCTTGTTCGTTAGTATTTTATTTTTAGGATGGTTGTTGTTGTCCAGAGTTGGTTTATTATTATTATTATTATTATTATTATTATTATTATTATTATTATTATTATTATTATTATTATTTCTACTAGTTACACATGTGTCCTTTGTGTTAGTTATTGTTTGGTTTGTTGTTGTTTTAATTGCTTTTATTTAATATTTTGTAATTATGTGCTTTAATTATCATCTCTAAGTTTTCGCAGACGCTGGATGATAACTTTATGGCATTTTCATTGAAAATTTTGTATTGCGGGAAATGTGATTTTCGATTAGATCAAGAAAATTTTTGCCAAGTTTTGTTTTTAACATTTGATTGTATGGCGCCGTAAACCAGATTATATTTCTTTTTCTTCTATTTTTAATTTTATTATAGTTATGGGTGTTTTGTGGTTTATATTTTAAATAAATATTTTTGTATCCACTATTTTTAGGGCTGTTTCGTAGATATTGATCGACGGTTAAATACATTTTCATCCCTTGAGTTATTGCTGAGTCTACTTACGATCGAGTTAGGAATCTGTTTTATAATTGATGGTGGGTGATTGGACTTGGGATTTACGTATGTTGGATTAGCGTTATTTTTTATGTAGGGTTCATATATGTTTTATTTAAATTTAACGTGACATGCAGGAAGTTTGTTATTTTTATGTTAGCTAGTACGCCTACTTTTAGGCCTAATTTTTTCATTTCCTTGTGTATGATTTTCTTAAAGTTATCTCCCTTGACTTTGTTGGAGTCTTTTATTATAGCTTGTCCATCATCTCTATATAGGCCGATATCCGTAGTATCGAATATGCTTGTGAGGGTATATAGAATGAATAATCCCACAAGATCTGATGCCTCCGCAGAACCTAGAGGACCCATAGCCAAATCAAACAAATTTGTCATTTTTAGTTTTTATCCATTGGTTATTGTTATTTATTAGAACTGATTTTCTACATTTTTTTAATAATGAGGATTTCTTCCGAGGATATACCAGTGTATGCCTCGGCAAACCCCAGGGCAATGTTGAAAAGTTCTTCGGATATCGAGGGATAGAAGTCTATGATGTCGAACTGTATAAACGTACAATTATTTTTGTTTTTTATAGTTTTAAACCAAGTGATTGCTTCGGCAGTATTTGCTCACTAGTTTAATTCTAGATCTTGTTTGATTTTTTGTTTACCCTCGAAAGTATTGTTTTGCGAACACTACCTATTTTTTGTTTAGTGGGGTTCATCAAGTGGGTGATGGGAGTATTATTGAAGTCACATATGTGGTATTTGAGCAGAGTGCATGCCTCTCTAGGTTTCAATTTGCGCACTTTATTGCTAATTTTTAATTTATCTGTGATTTGTTCACTTACAGTATTTATTATATCAATGTAGTCGCATTCGGTTGTATCCAGTTTTTTGTAGTTTTTTGTAATGTTTTTTGTGATTGGTTTGTTATATTCTTGTTCATTTATTTTATAAAAGTTTCTAGTTTTATCTGCTTTTACAAAGATTTAATTAGAGTTGTTTATGTTTCTAACGATTTTGTGTAGTTTCCGTTGGAAATTGTTAGGTTGATTGTGGAATACTAAGTTTTTAATTACGTTTTAAAGATCATTTTCAAAGTTTATCAAAAGGTCTACTGCTTTTGCATTTTTAGGGGTTTTAAAATAAGAGGATGATCAATGCTCTATAATAATAAATACGAAATTTGCGTACATTAAAGTATCATATTTAAACGTATTTTACGACCGGGCAATGCGGGGCGGCTTGCTAATATATATATATATATATATTGGCAGAACTCGTGTACGAGTATATATTTTGCTCATTAGGATTTGGTCAGCCTCAGCTACGAAAGGTTTAAAATGATCCATAAAGCCAAACTTCGTGTCGTACACACCATTCGCTGCTGGAAACATGCTCTTGACATGCAGGTTCAGGAAAGTATATATATATATATATATATATATATATATATATATGTGTGTGTGTGTGTGTGTGTGTGTGTGTGTGTGTGTGTGTGTGTGTGTGTGTGTGTGTGTATACTTGCTCGGGTCCTATGTACTGTTCATAACTTGACTTACATGTGAATACACCTTATGTAAGATTTCAAATGTTTAGACCAAAATTGTCTGAGTAATTTCATAGACACCGCAGAGTTCAATTTTTTTAAAACGTCGACCCCAATTTTGACCCCTTAAGATTTATTATTTTGGTCTCAAATCAAAATAAAAAAAACGTTTTACCCATGTCCAAGTTAGACCCCAAAATGGCTGAGTAGTGGTCTAGACACCGCAACAGTCAAATTTTTTTCACTTTGCCTCCTTGGAAACTCAAATTTTCGACCCAAACCGCCCTATCTCTGAATACCTTTATGTTAAATTTCAAATGTTTAGACCAGAAATTGACTGATGAATTTGGAAGAGACCTCAGAGGTCAATATATTTTAACTTATTTTAACCCCAATTTTGATCCTTTAACATTTTTTTTTGTGCTCAAATCATCTTAAAAAAGTTTTATTCATATCCAAGTAACCTACATTTAAAAGTATTAGTGTTTAGACCCAAAATTGTCGGAGAAGTTTGGCAGAGTTTTCAGAGTTCAAATCGTTGAACTTTGAAACCTTGACAGTCGAAATTCTTGTCGAAAACTGAAGAAGATTTTCCCAAATCTCAATACTTTTTATGTCAAATATCGAGTGTATAGACTGAAAATTGGGAGAGTAGTTTGGTAGGGAAATGTACACAGACATACACACAGACATTTTCACTTATATACATATATATACATATATGTATATATATATATATGTATATATATGTATGTGATTGTGTTTGTGTATTTACTAATGTTATAGTTGAATTATGATTTAATTGAAATATTTTTATTCGATATGTATATTCATTTTCTCTTAATGATAAACTTGTCGCACATTATAGAAAAATGAATTGAAATATGCAATTGGGAAAGGAAAAAAAGAAAAAAGCAGAACGAACAAAGAAGAGAAGGAAGTATGGGCAAATAATTTTGTTTTACGGCATATCAACCCTTTTCAGGTTATTTAATGCCGAATCCAAAGATTTTGAAGAAAAAAAAATTTAATAGAATATATGTGTTGTTTTCAAATTGTTTTCTATTTAACCCATAGTTGGGACCCTAACAGGTACTACCACTCCGGGTCAGAATGGACCTGGAAGCAATGGTAATTAAAGGGTGGTACCACACTCGCCAAAGCCCGTAAGCTAGGGCCTCACCACTGGATATAGTTTAAGGTCATATCCAAGACCGGACAAACAAGAGGAAGAAGGACAAGGGTGAACAAAAAAAGAGAAAGAAAAAGAATGTACAAAATAGAAAAAAGGGAAGAAGAAGAAGAAGAAGAAGAAGAAACAAAGAAAAAAAGAATGAAAGAAGAGGCAGACCTTAAACAGGGGGGGGGGTAAAAATAAAGCAGGAAAAATTAGGGGAAGAAAAAAAGAAGAAACGAAACAATAAAATCAATTGCATCTTGAACACACATACAAATAATGAAAACTGCAGAAATATTAACGAAAAGTATTCAACGTGGAAACTGACACCACACATAAACTACACACAAACTGGACGCAGAAACGGCTACAGATACACAACACAAAACTGCAGCATACAAAGCATGAAAAAAATTGTGTTATTCTAAGATAGCTCCCTCTTTGTTGTGTGACACCAAATAATGAGGGTTAAGGAAGATAGAGAGACCGGGGAGAGAAAGCACTAGCTAGACCTCCACTAGTTGAGTGCACTGTAATCGCTATCTTCGGGGCCCGTGACGCCGTGGATAGAGACGTTGAATCTCTACGGTTCCAAGTGAGCATTGTCTGAATATAGCGGTTTCAATCCCGGTCAGAAGCTTACCTGGCCTAAAACCGTGGTGAGACGACGACAACTATGGAAGGCAGTAATTGCTGAGGATGCAATTAGGAGATTCGGAGTTCCTATTCCATCGCGGATAACAACTTGACGAATGCCACAGGAATAGTTGGCCGAAACGTCGTGTAACAACAACTAAGAAAGATGATGGTTGGTTGGTTGGTTTTGTTTTACGGTATATCAACCCTTTTCAGGTTATTTAATGCCGAATCCAGTGATTTTGAAGAATAATTTTTTAATAGGGTATATTTGTTTTTGTTTTTTTTTAGTTGGTTTCTATTTAACCACTAGTTGGGACCCTAACAAGTACTACCAATCCGGGTCAGGGTGGACCTGGGAGCAATGGTAATTAAAGGATGTCTACACTCCCCAAAGCCCGCAATCTGGGACCTCACCATCGGCCATAGTTTAAGGTCATATCCAGGACCTAGGAAAGATGAAGATAATAGTTTGCGATGAATAAATTAAGAAATCATACTCATCCCAATAATAAATTCCAATCAAATAAAAACAAAGGTAAAATAAAAGAATAATCATAAACGTATTATTAATATTAATTATTAATAAATAAAACAAACAACAACGACGAGGAAAAAATACAGCAACAGATTATATGAAAAACAAAACGATATTAAATCGGAAAATAAATAATTGCGTGAAGACAAAATATGATTAAAAAAGTTAATGAATTCATGAATGATAATGCGTTCACAAATAAAGCATTACTTTTGAAGTAAATAAGCTCTTAATTTTCTGAATAGAGGAAGCCATTCTCCCGACGTTGATAAATTTAATAAAAACATCCAAATGTGGAAAAGTTGTAAGCGAAATAAACGATAAAACCAAAACTAAACAAAAAGAAAATGGCAACAATTTTAAACGAATCTATAGAAAGCAAGAAAAAAAAAAGAAAACAATTTCTTATATGAAGGAATTCGTATTTGTTGAATACAATTAGGGTAGTAATTTTGACAATAACTTTTACTAATGCTTATGAAGAAAAGGTGCGTTTTACTTCATTTTATCGAAAGTACAGGATGGAACGATTAAATTGTCGCAAAAGAAAAGACGGCATGACTCCATTTCCGTTTGATGAAAAACAGTTGTTTTTTTTTTGTTTTTTGTTTTTTTGGCAGACCACCTACAAGTTGACTAGTTGTTAACAAATCCAAAGAGTGATAGAAGCCTTCTATCATATCTGAAAATGACATAATGTTTAACGAGCAAGATCGGAGGTGCGCAGCCGTACAACTCATGCTCTCTTCCGGTCCAAGCTACCACAACAGGTCATTACCGGCACCTTCACAATGGAAATCCGGACGGATCAACGTTTGATGGCACAGCTTAATGAGGATTCCGGCCACGATTATAGTCTTTCGTGTGGTTTCAAGTGAGAGTCACATTATGCCACCTAACATCTTCGAAGTCGGCTTTAAAGGCAACACCAAAGTGTACCTGGATGTTCTGAAGTGCATATCTAGTGCAATCATGTGGCCGTTGGAAGACCCCGGATGTGGCAGCAGGTCTCGACGCCGGCCCATAAGTTGAAGAACCCCAGGTATGGCTTCAGAAGGAGTGCTACGACTTTGTATACTTCTCTCACTGGCCCTCTTCTCTAACCTGAACCCATTGGATTTCTTTTGATAATACGTCGAGAATATCACCACAATGACCTCCAAAAACAACAAAGTTAACCAGATCGCCGCTATCCGAAGAGTATGCATCGTGTCCCGCCGGCACTTGTGGAAAATGCATATTCCAGTTCCGGACGCGTATCGAGGCTGTGATTGAGGCTCAACATAGCTACATGTAAGAGATATCAGCTCTACGACATAATCAAGTTACCAGAATTGATTTTTCAATAAAAGTTTTAAAATAAAGCTGTAGTATTGTTTTCTTTAAGGCGACACATTTATCTTTCTACCTGGTACTTCAATTCGTGTTGCTCTTTTTGCAAATGCAGCTTAATATTTGGCTTTTTCGCCAGAAACAAATTGTAGTATCGGTTCTAATGCTAGATTTCGTCTATTTTATTTTCGCTCACTAAATGAGAACTCTTTCTTGACTGAGGAATTTTTTTTTGTTTTTTTATTCTGTGTAGTTTTAAGTTCTTTGGGCGGACTGGATTTTCCTCACGGTAAAAACTACCTCGTGTCTGACGTTGTACTCATGGGTAGGCTAGTATAGGGACTTTCTATCTATCTATCCATCTATCTATCTATCCATCTATCTATCTATCTGTCTATCTATCTTTCTGTCTATCTATTTATATATCTAACTATTTATTTATCTATCTATTTATCTATCTGTCTGTTTATCTATTTCTATCGATCTATCTATCTTTTTCTTTCTCTATTTTTTCTCATCTTCCTTCGCGTTTGTTTTTGGTATTGTGTTCAAACACTGTCATTATCAAACGGAATCTATGTCTCTTATAATGAATTTCCAATGCCGTTGAAACTGAGATAAACGTTTAATCAATTCACTCATAAGCACATGCGTGCGTAAGTAGGAAAGTTTACGCGCGCATTTGTGTCAGTTTCAGTTTTGTCTTCCTGTGTTCGTCAGTCAGTGTAAGTATGATCCGTTCATTCAAAAGCAACAGCTCTATAAATTGCTAAAGTTATGTAGAAACTAAATATACATACATATATACATACATACGTACACAGGATAACTTGAATACCTACTGTATTGAACTTGAATGCCGACTGAATGGAGCTGGAATGAATATATCATGCGATATTAGACATAGTATTAAAAATGCAATCGAAACATATTAGACATATCGTATCAAATATAATGCACAAATATTAGACATATCGTATAAAAAATTAATGCAAAAATATTAGACATATCATATGGAAATTGTTATAGTTAAGAGTTCATAGAAAAACAGGGCACCAAAATAAAGTAGCAACATGTGTTGCAAAGTATATAATAGATGGGTTGTTCGTCGTAGTCAACGAACAAACTATGTTCGTGTAGTACTTACCAACACAACAAACGCCCTCGTGTTTGTGTCTTGTATAGGCATGCGCGACAACAAAACTTGGGTTTTTATAAGCGGAAGTCTCGAGGTTGTCAGGAATCTACAGGCGCATGCGCAAGAGAAGGGATTGAGATAGTGGTATAAAGGCAGGTCGAGTGAGAAGGTTGTTGTTGTTGTTGTTGTTGTCATTGGACGTTACAGTGACGCGTGCGTTAGCAGGTGATTAAGAGGCGGTTTATTTTTGTGTGTCAAGTCGCGCACCTCGGCGAAGGTCATAGAAATCGTTCACCTCGGTGAAGGTGAAGGTCATAGTTCGTCTGCCGGATATCGACTGGTTATTTATTTGTTTCCCACTGTACACGTAAATATTTTAGCAAAAGTAGTAAAACAAACTTATGTGATTTGAACTATCGGAGAACTGTATCTTAATTCCATAGAATGAATTGTCAAGCTAACCAATAAATGTATGCACACATATATATATATATACACATGTATGTATATAACTATTACATATGTATGTACCGAACTCTATACATGTGTATACATCTAATTATATATATATATATGCATGTGATTCTGTATGAATAATAAATATGCGATCACTTATGTACGTTTATCCTTGTCATTTGACAGGCGTGAATCAAATATGGAAGCTGAAATAATCCATAATGATTCATTAATTAACAGTATAGTCTAATTATTTCATTACTATTACCTTGTGAGATCTAATATAGAGTTATAGGGAGGAGTGTCTTATTGGCACACCGACCAAAATGTGATTATTTATTCCAAAAAGCGCAATTAATTAGCAATTTATCATTTTAGTTAGTTGGTTGTTTTTGTTTTACGGCATATCAACCCTTTTCAGATTATTTAATGCCTAATCCAGTGATTTTGAAGAACGTTCTTTTAATAGAATATATTTGTGTCCATGGTTGGAACCCTAACAGGTACTACCACTCCGGGTCAGAGTGGACCTAGGTGAAATGGCAATTAAAAGGGTGGCTCCACACTCCCCAAAGCTCGCAAGCTGGGGCCTCACCATTGGATACAGTTTAAGGTCATATCCAAGACCAGCAATGTATCAAAGAAAACGGAAGAATAGTATTTAGTGACTAGCGGGGTTGGCCGACGTTGCCTGGTTTTAAAATACGCTTAAATATGAGATTTTAATTCATGCAAATTTCGTATTTGTTATTACAGAGCTGATTAATTCTCTATTGAATATAATATTGTACCTAATATATAGTGTTGTGTAGGGGTACATATTGGAGATGACGGCAGTTCACATTGGGGACACATTAACGGGATACATGTAATACAGGCATAACGATAGTGATGATGAAAGAGAGAAGACATTTATGTACATATTACATCATGACGACGACTGTGACAATTCTGGGAGGTTCCATATTAAATACGTACCTCATGATATGTGAAGCAAGTTCTTAACACATATACAGAGGAGGAGATACGTCGCTATTGATGATGGTTGGAGGACACATAATCTTCGAAGGGTTACACAATGTTCATTATAAAATGATAAACACACTCACCTTTCGTTCGTGATGAAGGATGACACAAGACAACAGTTACAACAGAATAACTTCTTTATTCATCTGATCGACCGGTCGATGATGTCAGGAATTCAGCTTGTATCTACCTTCTACCCTTCGCTTCTAAGGGACTTTCCTCTCCAACTAACTATGCCAACTTTTGGCTGATCAACTGACTTTGACTGACTGACTGACTGACTCCGATCCCACAGAATCCTATATTGAGAAATGGCCTTTGTTTATGACGTCAGAAGTGAGTTTTCAAACGTAACTAATTTTCGTGTGGCTTTACATATGTTTGTCTAAAGACACTTTTGGCGAACAAAAGAATCCTCAATTCTAATCTAAACTATTTTTAAACAATATATTTTTAATTTGCATTGCCCATTCTTTTAACAGACATTAATTAATATCTAGATTTGTAAAGAATGGGCAATTCATTCTTTTTCAAATATAAACAATATTTAACTATTTCTAATAGAATTTACAATACACTTAATTTTTAACATTCCATTTTCTATTATCTTTAGCACTTGCTTACAGGGTTCGATTCTAAGCTTATCCTAATCTCATTTTCACTTATCTTATATGGGAAGGGAACAGCCCTCTCCATGTAAGAATACTACTGATTTCAAAAGTTAAGGAATAACTTGAATGTCATCAGTTAGAATTGAAAGCCAAACATTTAACACTCCAGGCGAGCTACAAACCTGTTTAACAATTCAGCGATAAAAAAATGATGGTGTAATAATAAACGACTTGAAGTAATAAACTGAATTTGGACATGCGAAGAAAGACATGGAAATATTTCGGCAAGTTGAAATAAACATTTTGATATTATTATTCATTGGACTACTGTTTTAATCTTGACTGATTTTCACATTCACACTGAAGATGAGAACAGTAGTCCGATAGATAATAATGCGAATAACCCAACCTCATCTCAAAAATTCAGAAACGTCATGAACAGTTTGCATTTCAACTTGCCGACATATTTCTTAACGCGTTATGCATCATCTTTTGTGTATGATTACTATTTCCTATTAATTACAGTCTCATGTGATTAGTAGTTTAAGAGTTTATCGGTGAGATAAATTTGTATCAGAGGTGTTGATGCTCTGACTTTTCTAATCCCACGTTTTCTATTGCGTTCTTCATCTCGTGTATTTTCAGCAATTGTAGGCCCTTTGTGGGTTGCAGCACGCCAGGAAAATCTGTCTTGGGTTAATTTTTCCTATGAGTTAGAATACAAATCAAACTGTTTGAGGGAGACCTTCCTATTGTTCTTGAGCCGTTTTCGCTGTTTTCCTGTGTTTTTACTTTCACTGTAAAGGAACTGTTTTGGGACCATGCGGCATATATAATCTGCCTAACAATCCTGGCATTGCTATAACAGAATGTGTACTGATGGAAGGTTCGACTGGGCTAAAATCTATGTGCCTTGTATCTTGTCTTACCATTTGACTTTTAACAATCTAGGGAGGCAGGTCATATCAAAATGGTTCAGTTACTTGGCACGTCTGGTTCACATGTATACATGAGCATGGAAAGAATCACAGCTTGGTATACTTGAAGTTTGGCCTGCAGGCGAATTTCTCTATGCGTCCACACAGTGGTTTTAAAACGTCCAAAGGCAGATCCAACCTTGGCAATCATTTAATCAACTTTATCGTCTGTGTGTACTGCCCTTGATAGAACGGGTGTCTAACATGCGGGAAATACTTCAGAGCTTGAAACTTCGAACCCACAGAATAATTGCATTGATCACGGTCATTTTCGCCAGCGATGGAACGAAAAAAAAAAAGCTATTTCTGGAACTTTCATAAAAAATATATTAATGAAACTAGATTTTTAAATATAAATACGTATCCATATGTACATGTACATATATAGAGAGTATATCAATACAATAAGAAAGCGACAATATAAAAATATATACTAATGTATATAAATTAGGAGTGAAAAGAATTGTGCAGTAAGAGACGAATGGTGAAATATTGAAACAATTTGGAAAGGTGGTGTGCAGTATTTTACCAATCTCCTCTTACTGCACAATTTTTTTGTTCTTAATGTAGCTATCGCTAGACGTCGCATCCTTAGTATGTTACCTAGCATCTTCTCTACTCTCCTGATGAGAAACATTAGGCTTTAAAATTCCATGACATTGAGCGTTTTACTTAGCCAAAATGATATTATATTAATGACTATGATAGAAAACTGATCACATATAATGATAGAGGTATCGACACACTGGAGTGGGTATGTTTGATCTGGCATAATGATGATTCATTAAAATTGTGGGGTCTGCGCACGCGCCTGGTCCACAAAGTATGGAAATAAAACATTTAAATATTAAAAAAAAATTGACAAGCGTTTTGGATATAGATGTACATAATAATACTTTGATAAGTATGTTTTAACTTAAATAAGGATGGTATAATAAAATTGTATATATATATATATATATATATATATATAAATATATATATATATATATATATATATATATATATATATATATATATATATATATATATAGGGACTGCTTCAGTCTTTGACAGACTATGAATATAAACAAAGGAGTGCCTAGTATGAGATTTTTGTGGCAGGAGGTGCGCAATCCCCAACTACACTTCCCATGAGTCGGAAATGTAACATACCAGTGGCAAGTGAAGTGTTTGTACAAGACGACTGGAAACAAATGCCGAGATAAGCAGAGAGCACGTACAACGCACAGAAATCCCAAATGGTCACGCATATGCTACTAACATAGCTCAACGTTGCTTAACTTAAGTGGTCTGATGAAAACCGATGTCAACGTGATTATACGGTATATATATATATATATATATATATATATATATATATATATATATATATATATATATATATACGGATTAGTCAAGTTGACACGCACACACGCGCATATATATATATATATATATATGCGCGTGTGTGCGTGTCAACTTGACTAATCCGTATATATATATATATATATATATATGTGTGTGTGTGTGTGTGTGTGTGTGTGTGCACATATGCCTGTCTGCATATTTTCAAACTCTATCTTTCTGTAACTAAAAGTCGCATATATATATAAATATATATATATATAGTTATATAAATATATGTGGCAATTAAGCTATAGAGAATATTTTGCGTTTCATTCACGTGAGAATTCATCAGGCTTATGTAAGTATATATATATACATATGTGTGTGTGTGTCTGTGTAGGTGTTCGAGTGTGTTTGTTTGTTCATAAAGGATATATATGTATATATATATATATATATATATATATATATATATATATATATACATTAAGTTGACGAAATATCAATCTATCTATCCATCTATCTATCTATGTATCTCTCTCTCTCTCTCTCTCTCTCTATATATATATATATATATATATATACATATATATACATATATATATATATATATATATATATATATATACTAGCATGGGTGCCCGGCATTCCCCGGGTGTTTGGAGGTTTATG
>NC_136504.1:112889639-112924639 GCF_053919585.1 Euprymna scolopes
AATTGAAAAGAATTTTATAAGACTTGAAAATATACGTGTTTTTCTCAGTGCAAAAGTAAATTACGTTGCCTTTTTTTAACGTCCATTGAGCAAACAATTGATTCTGAAGAAATCGCTAAACAATCTACATATTTAGTAAAAATGTGGTTCAGATGTTTAACAAAGCATGGGCCCAACCAGCAAGCACAAGGAGTATGCCCGGCAACATTTCTCCACACAGTTGATTAATTTTAGAACTATACAGCGAGAACCACATAAAGTCGAACAACGAATAGATAGTCGATGTTGGTCCTGTTATTTCTTTCGCATACATTTCAAGAAATCATGCCCTCCCCCCCAAAAAAAAAAATTGATTGATCAGTAAGGTGTTGATAAAACCGACATTTTCTAAAATAATTTTAGGATTACAAAAAAAAAAAAAACAAATATTAGAATTTCCTAAGACCAAAATAAGCATAAAAAGGCATCAAAGCAACTTCCGGGCAAGACCTAGTTATACTACTAGTATACCTATTGTAATACTATTAGTATACCTATTGTAATACTATTAGTATACATATTGTAATACTACTAGTATACCTATTGTAATACTATTAGTATACATATTGTAATACTACAAGTATACCTATTGTAATACTATTAGTATACATATTGTAATACTACTAGTATACCTATTGTAATACTACTAGTATACATATTGTAATACTATTAGTATACATATTGTAATACTACTAGTATACCTATTGTAATACTACTAGTATACATATTGTAATACTACTAGTATACCTATTGTTATACTACTAGTATACCTATTGTTATACTACTAGTATACCTATTGTTATACTACTAGTATACCTATTGTAATACTACTAGTATACATATTGTAATACTATAAGTATACATATTGTAATACTATTAGTATACATATTGTAATACTACTAGTATACATATTGTAATACTATTAGTATACATATTGTAATACTACTAGTATACATATTGTAATACTATTAGTATACATATTGTTATACTACTAGTATACCTATTGTAATTCTACTAGTATACATATTGTAATACTATTAGTATACATATTGTAATACTACTAGTATACATATTGTAATACTACTAGTATACATATTGTAATACTACTAGTATACATATTGTAATACTATTAGTATACATATTGTAATACTATTAGTATACATATTGTAATACTACTAGTATACTTATTGTAATACTACTAGTATACATATTGTAATACTATTAGTATACATATTGTAATACTACTAGTATACATATTGTAATTCTATTAGTATACATATTGTAATACTACTAGTATACATATTGTAATACTACTAGTATACATATTGTAATACTACTAGTATACATATTGTAATACTACTAGTATACATATTGTAATACTATTAGTATATATATTGTAATACTATTAGTATACATATTGTAATACTACTAGTATACATATTGTAATACTACTAGTATACATATTGTAATACTACTAGTATACATATTGTAATACTACTAGTATACATATTGTAATACTACTAGTATACATATTGTAATACTATTAGTATACATATTGTAATACTACTAGTATACATATTGTAATACTATTAGTATACATATTGTAATACTATTAGTATACATATTGTAATACTACTAGTATACATATTGTAATACTACTAGTATACATATTGTAATACTACTAGTATACATATTGTAATACTATTAGTATACATATTGTAATACTACCAGTATACATATTGTAATACTATTAGTATACATATTGTAATACTATTAGTATACATATTGTAATACTACTAGTATACATATTGTAATACTACTAGTATACATATTGTAATACTACTAGTATACATATTGTAATACTACTAGTATACATATTGTAATACTATTAGTATACATATTGTAATACTACTAGTATACCTATTGTAATACTACTAGTATACATATTGTAATACTATGAGTATACATATTGTAATACTATTAGTATACATATTGTAATACTATTAGTATACATATTGTAATACTACTAGTATACATATTGTAATACTACTAGTATACATATTGTAATACTATTAGTATACATATTGTAATACTACTAGTATACATATTGTAATACTATTAGTATACATATTGTAATACTATTAGTATACATATTGTAATACTACTAGTATACATATTGTAATACTATTAGTATACATATTGTAATACTACTAGTATACATATTGTAATACTATTAGTATACATATTGTAATACTACTTGTATACATATTGTAATACTATTAGTATACATATTGTAATACTGCTAGTATACATATTGTAATACTACTAGTATACATATTGTAATACTATTAGTATACATATTGTAATACTATTAGTATACATATTGTAATACTACTAGTATACATATTGTAATACTATTAGTATACATATTGTAATACTACTAGTATACATATTGTAATACTACTAGTATACATATTGTAATACTATTAGTATACATATTGTAATACTACTAGTATACATATTGTAATACTATTAGTATACATATTGTAATACTACTAGTATACATATTGTAATACTACTAATATACATATTGTAATACTATTAGTATACATATTGTAATACTACTAGTATACATATTGTAATACTATTAGTATACATATTGTAATACTACTAGTATACATATTGTAATACTACTAGTATACATATTGTAATATTACTAGTATACATATTGTAATACTATTAGTATGCATATTGTAATACTACTAGTATACATATTGTAATACTACTAGTATACATATTGTAATACTACTAGTATACATATTGTAATACTACTAGTATACATATTGTAATACTACTAGTATACATATTGTAATACTACTAGTATACATATTGTAATACTACTAGTATACATATTGTAATACTACTAGTATACATATTGTAATACTATTAGTATACATATTGTAATACTACTAGTATACATATTGTAATACTACTAGTATACATATTGTAATACTACTAGTATACATATTGTAATATTACTAGTATACATATTGTAATAATATTAGTATACATATTGTAATACTACTAGTATACATATTGTAATACTACTAGTATACATATTGTAATACTACTAGTATACATATTGTAATACTATTAGTATACATATTGTAATACTACTAGTATACATATTGTAATACTACTAGTATACATATTGTAATACTATTAGTATACATATTGTAATATTACTAGTATACATATTGTAATACTATTAGTATACATATTGTAATACTACTAGTATACATATTGTAATACTACTAGTATACATATTGTAATACTACTAGTATACATATTGTAATATTACTAGTATACATATTGTAATACTATTAGTATACATATTGTAATACTACTAGTATACATATTGTAATACTACTAGTATACATATTGTAATACTATTAGTATACATATTGTAATACTATTAGTATACATATTGTAATACTACTAGTATACATATTGTAATACTACTAGTATACATATAAGCCTGGTTTTATATAAGCGTATTCGCCTGGTCTTTCTGTTTTACGGAATATTAATCCGTTTTTATTACATTTCACCCCGTAAAAACAATAGTCTTCCATCAATACATCAAATCGAACACTTGTCGATATGTCTCCATCAATAACCCGACATCAGTAATGACAGTTCACGTGGTTCCCCACATTACCGCATGCATCAATCTACTTCCGGTGTCTACTCGTCTACATTTCGGCTGAGAAGTCAGTTTTTCTTGAGTCAAGATCTGGTGTAATCTCCCGGATGTAAAAAGAAAAATGTCTTTTTCCACAGATTTCTTCCTTTCTAACCCTGAGGTTTATATTTCTGATATATGTGTATGCCATGCTGAAATCTCAGTCAGTATGTGTAAGATTAATCCAACCACTGATATATATATATATATATATATATATATATATATATATATGTGTGTGTGTGTGTGCGTGTGTGTGGCGTGTATATAAATACAGATTATCTGCATAAGATATCTGCCAGAAAAAGAAATTTATTAACTGTTGTTTTATCACCAAATTGTGGACACATAATTTTCCAAGGCAGCGACAATATGGGTGCATCCCTGCGTTTCTGTCTCAAGTCAATTACCCTTTTCCCATTTCACAACTACAACCAGCTGCTATGTCTGCAGCTCATCCCATGTCACACTATCGTCCGACCTTTTTTTTAAGATTAATCCAACCACTGATATATATATATATATATATACATATATGTGTGTGTGTCTGTGTGTGTGTGTGTGTGTGTGTGTGTGTGTGTGTGTAATGGTTGTATAGATTGGTTTCCTGGATGTAAGTCAAATGACAACCGCGTGAGTATTAAAGAGTGTCCAATGGAGGACAGAGCTGGTATGTAGTTTGTTTGTTATACAAACATTATGTGTTGCATGTGTTACATATGTTACATGTGTGCATGCATGTTTCAGTGAAATCTAAATCCAAAGAGATCCACCTCATCAGAACAAGAAAACCAATAACGTCTTTCTTGGTTAGATGAGGTGGTCGCTTTCAACTGAGTTTCCACTGGAACGTGTATGTACATATGTAACCAATAATGTTTGTACAAAAAATAGACTATATATATATATTTATATATATATATATATATATATATATATATATATATATATATATGCTTGCCAGTCGGTTGCCTCCAACTCCACACTGGACTCTGCTAACCACCCTTTCCCGGACTTTCCTTTGCTGACAGACGCCACAGTAGACGATCTGAAAATCATCCCTTCTCAGGTGATTGCTATCATAAAAAATCTTGACACTTCAAAAGCATGTGGAACTGATTTCATCCCGGCTGTGCTATTAAATAAGTGTTCCGCCGAAGTAGCTCCAATCCTCTCCAAACTTTACAACAAATGCCTTAATGAATCTTGATTTCCTGCCTGCTTGAAACTGCTTCTGTGGTACCATTTTTCAAGAATTCTGTTGTAAGAACTGACCAAGTAAATTACCGCCCAGCAGGGGAGGGTAGAGCGGTAGCTCTAGATATATCTAAGGCTTTTGACAGGGTATGGCATGAAGGTCTTTTCAGGAAAATCAGATAATACGGTATCGCTAGAAGAATACTTCACATAATTAAATCCTTCTTAGATGAGAAAAAGTCCAGGTTGTGCTCGATGGTCGTACATTTAAACAATATGATATAAATGCGTGAGTGCCTCAATGGTCTATCCTTGGGTCTCTATTAGTCCTAATATTCATAAATTTCCTCCCTGACAAAATTGTCTGTGAGATGGGTCAATATGCTGATGATACCATGCTCTATAACAGGCACGACAAGAAAACAAATGAACACATATCTAAAGAAATGGCAGAAACACTAGAGGATGACCTCCAATCTGTAGTGGAATGGGGATAAAAATGGATGGTCACATTCAATGCTGCATAGACTAAACTTGTTTCCTTCAATAACTACAAGAATCCTTCTCTACCACCAATAACAATGGCCAAAGACTCTTTTTCTGAAAGCACATATTTTAAACTCTTCGGCCTAACATTCACAGGAAACATGAGTTGGAACAATTACATTGAGAGCATTGCCAGGACCGCTGTGAAAAAGGTAGGTTCTCTCTACTGTGCTAGAAAGCTACTAACGCCCGAAAGTATCCTGTTCCGCTATAAGGTCACCATTCGCCCATGTATGGAGTATTGTTGTCATATTTGGGTCGGTGTATCTGCTACTAGTCTCTTGTTCCTAGACAATGTTCAAAAGAGAGTCGCCAACCTAATAGGTCTTGAACTGTCATCCAAGCTTCAACCTCTGTCCCATCGACGTAAGGTAGCATCCCTCTGCCTGTTCTACAAGTACTTTAACGGTGAATGTTCCGACGAACTGCAAGCACTTGTACTCCCTCTACGTAAATACCCCTGTCAAGCCCGACAAGCAGGAAAATCCCACCCCTTCACAGTAGAGATCCTTAGATGTAAGAGAGACTTCTACTCCAGTAATGTCTTCCCCAGAACCGCTAGACTTTGGAATTCCCTTCCAAGTTCCTGCTTCCCTAACTGTACTGACATGCAGAAGTTCAAGTGTAACGTGAACTGACATCTTGCTGCCCAACTCCCCACCTATTACCCCTGTAGCCTGGGTGCCTAATAGTAGCCCCCTACATCAAAGAGACAATATACCTTGTTTGGGGTGAAAATGTAATAATAAAAAAATATATGTAAGTATGTATGTATGTGTCAAGGTCTAGTGTGGACGTGTGTTAAAAGCACACAGATGTCTTAGCGTCATACGGTGCTTCTCCCAGACAAATCAACCCCACGTGCACGTCGTGAGCACTGCCATGCAGATTGGGCTCTGATGAACGGCGAGTGTCCTACGCCGTATAACTGGACCTCCACTGCCTTGTGGGCCAAGGTCTCTAACCAAAGGTTAAAGGTGAGGTAACCCTGACAGAAACCTCCAGAAGAGCTTAGACCCTGTCAGCTGCGGCATACATGACCCACCGGCTTGTGGAGTATACTCTGGTACCCAGAAACCTAAGTCCCAGTCATGGATCAAATGGCATGGTGGGTGGAGAGGGCTCCCGTAAGCCGTGGTGAAGGCAACCTCTCTAGGAGAAGGAAAACTCTGATATAAAAGATGCGGCGACTGCTGCTTCCAATGATGTTGACTTGCTCCTTCTGTTTGGTTCAATGTGGCAGTTGTTTAGAGAGTGGGATTGTCTCAGTGCAAAGGCTTTCCTCACTATAAAAAGCTTCAAGCACAGGCATTACTTCATATGCAATGGAATACATATTTTACAGTCAGTATGTATCTCGATAACCAAAAGGCTGGCTGTAGCCTAAAATTGCAAACGGACATTCAATGAAGACTGATGCAAATATGGGCGCCAATGGCAATAAAGGCTCTGGAACTTCCAGTTTCTGGCCTGGTAGGTGTTCGGGGCACCACAGTTTGGACCCGGTCATCAGTGAATGTGCAGAACTATATAAAGTTCATAGAAGTGACCGTCTGGCACGTGCTGCTTGTTGCACTCATGTTTGCGTCATTTGAGCCAGAGATATATTAAGTAATGGCAATACTCGAGAACGATTTGCTGCCGCCATGTGTGTGTAAATCAAGAACGGATACGTAAGTAAAAAAAAAAAAAGTTAAACATTTTCTAACTATCAACCTCTACAATATTTTTTTTATTTGCTTATTTTTATTTTTTTTTTCTATCAGTTTTTATAAATTCTAATATTTGAAATGTTTAATTTTACCCTTATGGAAATAAAACCGTATTATTTTATTATTTATAATCTATATTTTATATTAAACTCCTATATAATCGGGGACATCCAGTTTTCACTGTTATTATTTTTTTAGTTTTTTACTATTATTTTCTCCCATAATTATTATTCTATATTTTTTATTTTAGTTTGGTATTCTAATTACATTTAGATTCTAGTTGATTTTCTATTTCGCATTTGATATACCTTTTTATTCGTTTCCAAATATTTATCATTTTTTATAAACTTCCACTGTGACTACTTGATTATTTTATTTTTCAACTAGCAGTTCAGCCTTGCTTTGCTCGATGACCTTATGTGCCTATATATATATATATATATATATATATATATATATATATATATATATATATATATATATATATTATATGTGCCTATGTATATATATATTAAAAAGTTTGACTCATGTCCAGGTAACCTACATCTAAAATTTCAAGTATTTAGAGCTATAATTGGCGCACACAAAACTCTACTCTCATTCGAAATAATGTCATCCGGCTACAATGCGCTTGCTGTACCGTTACAATAACTTCTGGAAGGTTTCATGCTCATGAAAGTCCTATTCTGTGAGCGTGTTAATCACCCTTGTCACAGCTTATTTCACCTCCGCAATTGTCTAACGTTTTCTTTGAGTTTAAGGAAAAAGCAGGGAATAAAGTATGGAGAGCGAGGATGCCCATCTTGGTCAAATCGTCTTTGTCAAGGATGGAGTTGTAGATTGCACCCTTGGGATAAACTTATTGTCTCTGTAAACACAGGACGGTCCTGATTCATGAATTTTGGCCAATAAACTCCCCTGTTCTGACAGCAGAATGATCCAAAAGCAGTCTGAAGCATTCCACACGTTGCTCTGACATTTTTTTCCTAAGTTTAAAACATAATTTTATTGCATATGGTTCTTCTAAATGTTCTGAATCCAGATTGCATTTTTGAAATTCAACAGCTGTGACAATCAGGCTTTAGTTGGATATATTCCAATTCCTTCTGTAGCTGTTTATTTGAACTTGAAATCATAAAAGTTGGTCAATTTTTTTACATGGTAGTCACCACTTATTAAGGACCGGAAGCTACTCGGGGATAAGGGTTATTGCGTGTACAGTAATCAGTGGGATAGTATCGCAGTAATCGTAATATTGGAGATTTTATAAAGTCGCTAACTTAAGGGGGCGATTCATCAGGAATTTGTTCATGTTGCACTTGAGGACATCCAAGTGGTAGTCAGGTGGGAAACAGGCAGACGGAAGAGAGTTCCACTGGCGTGCACTTCTAAAAAGGAAGCTTTGTTCATGGAATCTACGTTTGGGTTTTGGCACAGATAAAGAGTGCGGAAAATTTTTGACAGTGGTTTCAGCTAGACGGGGATTTATCGTGGCGAGGGGCGACCAGAGATTGGAGTTCAGACGAGCACTTTCCATGGAAGTAACGATAAAACAAATACAAGCTTGCAACGTTTCTTCTCTGGGAGAGGGGTTGCAGGGAAGAGAAAAGGGTGTCCCCACTAAGCCAGGAAGTCTATTTTGTACTCTGTTAAGGCAGGATAGGCTGTTTGTAGCAGCTCCTACCCAGATGTGGCAGCAATACTACATCTTTGGACGCACTTGGCTTTTACATAGTAATTTCATAAGGTGTATAGCAATAATATACTGAATTTTCATGTGTCTACGACCTACTTAAATGGCTGTACAAAAAAGTCTGAAAAGTTGTTGAAGGCATGTCGTTTTTTGAACATGACAAGGAGTGATGATCAGATCTTCGAGTATGTCTATGTGATGCTTTTTTACTTGCGTTCACCTCTTACGAGGCGTACCATCACTTGGACGCAAGGCGATATTATTTGGGAATATGTGTAGGGAAGATAAACAAGATATTGGTTTACGATACATTTAAACGTCTGCATATTAGTACAGTCAGCGAAGCAGGTAGCAAGAAGTGATTTTCAAAGTAAAGCTCTTCGAAGGAAGAAACTATTAAAGTAGAAAGCTTTCAAACATTTAGGGGCCTCAACAGTGAAGGGGTGTGATTTTGTTGCTAAACGGATCAGTCCGGGATATGTACGTCGAGGGGGTACAAGTGCAACGAGTTCATGAGAGCATATTCCATTAAAATACCTGTAAAGCAGACACAGGGATACAAAATTGCGGTGATGGGACAGAGGTTGGAGCTTAGTTTACAAAGCGGGCCCTATTAGATTGGAGACGCTTTTTGGGACTCTATCAAACAAGGGGTTTAGCGGTGTTGTCTTAGCGGTGAAGGGTATCTGATTAATAGTTTCTTTCTACTGTTTTCGACTGACAGTACAGGTTCTCTAACTCTTTTATTTGAATTAAGCAGAGAATTGTTTGTGAAACTTGATGTGGAATAAAAGGTGAGCCGGTGGGCAAGAGGTTTAGTTTTGTTAGTTGTGGTAGAAGAAGAAAAAACGAAAGAAGACAACGAAGATGTAGAAGTCTAATAAATGAATGAATAAATAAATGAATGAATAAATAAATGAATGAATGAATAAATGAATGAATGAATAAGACAAAGGGAGCAGAAAAAAAAAGATAAATGGAAGGAGAATACATATGAAGGAAAAATACGAAATAAAAAATGAACGAAATGAAAGAAAACGTGGAAGAAGAAGACAAATAAAAGATAAGGTAAAGTTAAACAGTTTACGAAAAATAAAATTTAAAAAGCAAATGAAGAAGAAGAGTTGAAAAAAAGTAAAAGATAAATAGAAGACAAAGGGTGAAAGAAATACGAAATAAGAAAAATGAACGAAGAAAAAACATAAAAAGAAAAAAAATGGCGAAAAAAAGTAAATAGCCTAAAAAAGAGAAAAAAAACAATAAAAACCAAAACGATAAAAACAAATCGAAAGATAAAACGCAATTGGAACAAGAAAAAGAGAATCACGTAAAAAAGCCAAACAATAACAAAAAAAAACAATGGCGAACAAAATTATCTTATTTATTTTTCTTCCGAAATTATGCTGATTCCATTTAATTTCTTTGTCTGAAACATTTCATTACAAACCAGCTTCGTTTTACAAAATCTAAATGAATGCGAGAAACGATTCGTTTGAAAGGTTAAACACCTGTTAACATTCAAACAAAATCCCACGCCCGTTATTATCAGTTATTCACTGGGAATTCTCACAAAATCATTATCAATAGTTGATAACTAGCAATCATACGAGGGTCGTTTCAAAAGTAAAGCCTGCTATTTTCTTATTAAAAATGTTGAAGAACTACGAAGACAGGAGTGGTACCTATAAACTAACCACATTTTATTCTCTCGAATTTATTTTTCTACATAGTCACAACCATTCTCAATGAAATTTTGCCAGCGATGAGTGCACAGACATCCGGAACCAGCTATAACATACGAGAATCGTGCCAAAAGTTATTCCTCTTATGTTTTTATTGAAAACATTGAAGAGCGACAGAGACGGGAGTGGCGCCATGAAAACGAGCGACCATTTGTGTTCTAGAATTTATTTTACTTACATAGTCACCACCATTATTAATGCACTTTTGTCAGCGATGAGCGACGGCTGTGCATGGGCGTCCGGAGCAAGCTTCGTTATACGAAGGTCCTCCCAAAAATAAAGCCGTTTATTTTTTTAACTAGAAAAAAAAATAAATAAAAAGATACGAAGACCGGAATCGTACAATTGAAACGAGCTACATTTTGTTCTACCGCACTTTTACCAGTGATTACATTGTTTGAAAATACACGCGAAAAGACGTTACCGGTAGGGTAAAAAGACTTTAAAAAAAGAGATCGCGTTAGAGACGAGAATAACGTTCGCGATCACGTGAGAGGCGTGAATGACGCACAAGAAGACGAGCACATAAGGGACGTTAATGGGGTACCGGGAAAATGAGGGAATAAAAAAATGCGAGTTAAGTTCTTTTCTATTCTTTGTCTAATTTGTGACTGAGGCAACAACGTGTTGGTTCCCGGACAACGTTACACAATTCCACATCACTGCTTCTTATGCACATTGATGAAATATGTTTTACACCGTCAATATATGCAACAGAGAAATTTATGAATCATCATAACAATGCAATTTGCAATCCCCGTCTTATCCATTCGGTCGGAATAAAAAAAAGTGCGCACTGCTTTGGAAATGTCTCTCGTAAGTTGTGGTTCCTGTAGTTATGTGACACCAAGCCTCTTGTTCAGTGGAGGTCTGAGTAGTGTTCTCTTGAAAACATACAGCATGTTTTTTGTTGGTGCATACGAGTGGCAGACTTTGCAGGAGATAGGTGCTTAGTTAAAGAACCAGAAAGAGTTCAGAAAACTGAATATATATATATAACTGGAGTCCGACAACAAAGGCTATAGTTTCTTTGTATAGAAAATAAAGCGCCTCATTGAATGGGAAAGTCAGAATTTCTTGGCATTAAATGGCTCCTAGAGGTTGAAATGCCGTTAAGCAAACAAACCTAATTGCTGACTCCTCCTACATAAAAGATCAGGTATTCCAAAATGGTCACCCATCTTGTACTGACAAGGGCCAACATGACTTCACACTGGTGATCTAAAGAGAACCGGTATATCAAGGTGATTATGCCGTATATTTGAAGGAGTATTTCAGTATATGCTTATTAATTATGATGTTAAGGAATAGAGAGAGGGAGAGAGAGAAAGAGAGAGATAGAGGGGGGAAGAGGTGAGTTATAGTGTAGACACGTTGGCCGGAAGTAAAAGATCAGATGATTTGATTGCGTGTGAGTCATGTGATCATGTTAGCTGAATCGTTAAGATTTGATTTGGACACAGAAGACAACGGACGGCTTCCCGTTGTCTCCTCCTCTTCACTGGGGGGGGACGAACGCTGACGTGTGTAGAAGAAGAACCCACACAGGCCGATTTCACTTTCCACCTTCTGCAGGACATCTGGGAAAAGTGAAATAAAAACTATAGAACTAATTCCTTGTCTTGGAGTGATTGAATCTTCATCCAAAAAACAGGTACCAAGTCTCCCTCCAGGACGAGAAATTCCAGATGGTCCAATATCGAAGAAGCAGAGGTAGGTTCTGAAAATACATGTCACTCACACACGATTCCCTTTATGATACTACATAAATATATAAGATAATCAAACACTCAACCCTTTATTATAGAGCAACAACGTAAAAATAACACCGTCATCCTAGCTATTATACTTTTATTTTATGGTGTTATGGTAATATATTGTGTGTGCAAGACGCAATTCTTCCAGGTATTATCTCCATTTTTAAGAGTTTAGTTTAGTATATGTTCTATTATAATCAGACAACAGAGAAATGCTCACACCTGAGAGTATCCTTTGTTTCTTAAAAGCCACTATTCAGTTGTTGCTGTATCTAACCTACCGCATTTACGATTAGTGTTTTATATCTAATACGCCTCCTCACTATCAACCAAACTCAATCCTCTGTCTCATCATCGGAATTTCTCATTTCTGTGCCTGTTTTGCAAGTGATTTTATGGATTGTGTTTTAAACACCCCCAGACAGGCATCAAAATCCCACCCTTCACGTAGTCGACGAAAACCCTTCTAACCCTTACTTAGGAATTTATATGTAATGTGAACAAGTATGTCGCTCCGCAAGTCTCTACATAAGGCCCATGTAGATATGGTCTCAAACCGTAGCCCCTACTGTTCTAGTGTCAATGTGCCTTGTTTGGGGTGGATAATGATTTTTAAAATAGTTGTACTCCTTATTAACTACACCTTACCAGGGTGTAGTTTAGTATATGTTTGTTCGTCAAGATAGCCTCCTCCCAGACATGTCCTTCTCCTTCGGGGAGACGTGCAGTATATGTTCGTATGTCATAGTTGCACATTCTCAGGCTAGCAAGATGTAGGAAGGAGAAAATATTTGCTAGTAATTCTTCATATTTCCTCTTTTTTTTCTTTTATCTCCCAGGAGTATTTTCTATTTTTTGCTGTCTTTTTTATTTCATTTCCTTTAATAATAAAATACATATAACAGATTGTTTCACTACCTTTTCTACATGGAACGTGGTTTCATAAAAAAGTCAAAGCGGACTTATTAAAAATAATAAGGCAATTACCAAACATGAAAAATCATAGTCAGGACTGCTTTTTTTTTCTCTCACAAAAAAATCACGATATTTAATAGGTGTCGGTGTTAATATTTATTATTGAGAAAAATTCTTGTAAGCCCCGAGCTAAGGCATATTTGGTTGGCTTTTCACTAATGAGGAAGTTCGATAACACACACACACACACAAACAAACACACACATATATATATACATATATATATATATATAACTGATAAATAGTAAAACTTGAAGAAGGTGCTCAATACAATTGCAGAGCAAATATATATATATATATATATATATATATTTTTTTTTTTTTTTTATTTATTACCGTTTTATCTGTTTGTTATTTATAAGTTTGGACAGAAGTCTTCTGTCCAAGTCTGACGAAGTTACGGGATCGTTGGAGATTCGGTAGTTGAAACATGTGTAACTAAACAGATAAAACGGTAATATATATATATACATATATATATATATATGTATATATATACATATATGTATATATATATAAATATATATATATATATATATATATATATATATATATATATATATATATATAACTACTTCATTTACTCACATAAACCTAATATAAAAAAAGGAAGGAAAACGTGTACCTTAAACTACTAACCTAGTTCTAAAACAGATCCTTTGTTCGATAAAATTCATGCCCATTGACTGATAGGAAGGGGCGCGGTTGATACTAGAAAGCTGATTGGCTAACTAGAAATCCTCAACATATATAAAAACAAGAAGCAACCACAAAATTCGCGCATAAGCCTGACGAATCCTATAGTGGATGAAACGCAGAATATTCAGTGTAGCTTAATCGCCATATATATTTTATAAATTACTATATATATATATATATATATATATATATATATATATATATATATATATATATATATATATATATACGTCTTGGGAGGATTAATCTAAATCGGAATAGGGAATCTTAAAATTTGGACGTTTTAATAAAATGGACATCGTTTCCCTTTGGAACTTATTTTTTTATTCACAATTATGAATCGTTTTATTCAATATATATATATATATATATATATATATATATATATATATATATATATATATATATATATATATATATATCATGATTTAGGATTTTAAAATTTATGATTTGAAAAAGTTAAATTTCAAATATAGAAATTTTACTGTATGCAATACAAAGAATACAGTTTAGTAAAATAAATTTCCTTTACGCATGTGTTTTCTATGTTTATACATCTCGGAGGAGGAAAAATATTAGCAAATATTATAAAAGGTTTGTTTGCTAGAGGAAATAAACATAGAAAATTAAATTAAATATTTTTAAAGTGTTTAAATCATTTTAGCTACATAGAATAAGGGAAGTTGGATATTGATGCAGCAAAAAAGAAAAAAGGATATTGAACTTTAAATCGAAGGTTTATGCTAAATGCTGTAATGGAAGTTCTTGTTATTCGGCAGGTAAAAAGATCCAATATATATTGTAATAAATCCAAGGAAGCTAGTAACAATCCAATATATACATATTTCCGCGGTTATTCTATAGTTTGATTGGCTATCCGGCAAATCTTTGAAATTTAACTTTTTCAAAAAAAAAAAAATTTAATTCCTAAATTGTGGTTTATTTGCTCTATCTAGGAAATTGAGCAATTTTATTTAGCTGTCTTATATAAAATATTGCATCCAATAATATTTTGTAAGACCGGTAATCACTGGATTTGCACAACAGTAGATTTATAGTATTTCATTATACTGAATAATATATATATATATATATATATATATATATATATATATATATAGTAATTTATAAAATATATATGGCGATTAAGCTACACTGAATATTCTGCGTTTCATCCAACTATAGGATTCTTCAGGCTTATGCGCATAAGCCTGAAGAATCCTATAGTTGGATGAAACGCAGAATATTCAGTGTAGCTTAATCGCCATATATATTTTATAAATTACTAACTAGCTCTACCTACGTATTGAGCACTTTTGAAGTAAATACTTAAAGTTTACGCATAAATCTATACTTTCGTATATCAAATTTATGCGAATAAATGAAGTAGTTATATATATATATATATATATATATATATATATATATATATATATATATATATATATATAAATTAAGTTTCACGGTATGGGAAAAGGGACCGGAAAAATGTGTGCCTTTTTTCAGACGACAAAAACAATTTTTTTTTCATTTTACTTAAGACAAAATCTTCCACAAAGAATATAAGGTGTTTTTTTTTATCTGAGACATGAAATAATTATAGAGCACAAAAAATATTTTCATCATACAATTATGTGTGTTATTCCAAAGATTCACTTTTTGCATTTGCATTTTAAATACAATGTCGGGCATATGTTTCGAGCAATATGGCGTACCCTTGAGCTCAAATACCCCACACATTAAATTAATCTGTATTTCAGCAATATTGCATTCAATGTTGCCTTCTAAGTAGTCTGCTGTGTCTTGTTTATCAGATTAGACATGGCACTTAAAGAGAAATTTATCTAATCAAGTTAAATCGCACGAACGATGTAGCTAATTGTTATGACCATTTCGTGAAATTTTTCGTTCATCAAATGTTTTAATATTATTTTAAAAATAAATTGCACGATTTTCAAACGCGGCTTGAGCTTTGGTCTATTCATGGTGAATTCTCAAACCAAGCTGAATCAAAATAAGCGATAGTTGCCAAATCTGATATTAAAGAACATAGAGTTATCCATTTAACGTTTAAAATTTGATTATATTGGAGGGTGCTCCAAAACTAATGCATCCCAATTCTATTCCGCATGAATAAATCAGAAATGATCGCAAATTCTATTCTTATGTCGACTGAACTTATGAATTCATCGCCTGACAGTTTTATATTTCTGTCGTAGATATTGACGGTGTGAACATCTAAGAAACAATCCCGTGCCCCATGAACATGCGTCAGAATAGAGTGTCGCTCGTTTTAATAATACTACTCCTGAGTTCGAAGATATTCAACTTTTTGAATTAACAAAATACAGAAGCCTCTTTTTGAAAGGACCCTGATATATATATATATATATATATATATATATATATATATATATATATATATATATATATATACTTAGGGGATTAGAACAAGAGTCTAAAGAGCAGAGTATACTTTCATGTATTAGTAAATTCATTAATACAGTTAAAATAAAAAAAGAAAAAAGTGCTCGTTATAATGTGTGTGTATATATATATATATATATATATATATATATATATATATATATATAAAAGCTCCATAGGCATATAAATCCTAGCGCTATTTTAATATTAAGTAAGATGATTGATAATTTAAAATAAAAATTAAAAATCGGTTTCATAAGGAAGAATAAACAAAATCAATAAATTGTACGATCGTTTCGGAAACGATGTTTTTTTATTGCGATAGAGCCTTGGACAGTAATTTTATCATATATTTTTTGAAACAAAGTCCCCTTATCAGCAAAAATAAGGAGGGGGGGGTAAAGACACCAAAATGAAGCAAACATTTTTGTCCTGAGTAAGGCAGATATTCCTGGAAATATTTAAAAACAAAATAAAGGAAATGAAGTTATTAATTTTATGTTGATAAATAAAATAAAATAAAAAATTAGGTTAAGAGAAAAAATATTTTTATAAAAAGAATATCCCTTATCTCCATTATGAAATAATTTTAAAACAGAATTATATTGCGTGTCATATTTCTAAAGAGTCGTAACGTTCCGATTGCATTTTTGAAATTCACTAGCAGTGAAAATTAAGCTTTAGTAGTGTGAATCCCAATTTCCTCTATTGCTGTTGTTTTGAACCTGGAATCATAATAATTTTTCAGTCATCTCATAAGATGTACTGCAATAACATACTGAATTTCAAAGAGTCTATGACAATTTTAAATGCTCGTATAAAAAAAGTCTGGCAACTTATTGAATGTACCTCCTAAAAGTATGACGTCGAATTTTCGTTGATCCCTTTTCAATTTCAGGCAAAGTCGTGTCCTCCTGCTAACACACACACACACACACACACACACACACACACATACTCACGCGCGTGTGCGCACACACATACTCACACACACATATATAAATATAAATAAATAAATATATATATATATATACATATGTATATAAATATGTATATATATATATATCGTTATTTTCATGGAAAGTGTTCGACTGAGCTTCAGTCTATGGTCCCCCCTCGCCAAACTTTCACAAGAAACACTCGTCTATCTGAAAACACTATCAATAATTCCCCCCACTCTTTATCTGTGCCTAAACCTAAACGTAGATTCCATGAACAAAGCTTCTTTTTAGAACTGCACGCCTGTGGAATTGTCCTCCGTTTTCCTGCTTTCCGGCTGATAACAATATGGTTGTCTTCAAGTCTAAGGTAAATAAGTTATTGATGAGCCGTTCCATATACGTTATGAAATTTACCGACTTTTCATTACTAATGATTACTATATTGTCCAATTTCTACTGTACACTCTTTAACCCTTATCCTTGAGTGGCCTCTTGGCCTTGATAATGTGGTGATGCTTGTGTAAATATATATATATGTGTGTGTGTGTGTGTGTGTGTGTGTGTGTGTGTGTGTGTGTGTAACGGCAGCATTTACGTATATGAATATATGTATCGGAAGTGCTTTCCTCGCTTTAGAAATCTGAAATAGTCACTCAAATGCAATCGATGGATAATTATTATAGGTAAAAGATTGATGCTACACTAGATGAGGAATTCAGCAAGCATTTCCATATTGTCATTGCAACTGTCCTGTAGGAAATAAAAATAACAAACAAAATAACTTGAGAATATTTCAATGATGGTGTAGGGTAGAAAGCGTGTCAGAACAACCTGCGGAGGATGGCGGAACTGTAAATTACGGTAAATTTTTGCAATTAACACCAGATTGAATGGCGTAATATGCTAGAATTATTCATACTGCAGAGTAGATATTGTTCGAACGATTTGAAGATGCGTCCCTGATACACAGTCCGATGGAATCTTAGTCATCTTTAAAAAACTGATGACCTTCTTTCTGTCTGGGTGAGGCAGTGCTCTGTGCAATTCTAAGGGTCCACACTGCCATGCTTTATTTTCTCCCATAGGAAAGTTTATTGCTTATCATCGATGGCTTCTACTTAAGAATCCTACCAGAACTGCTCAGGCATTTTTATGGAAAGTGTACACCTCTTTTTGCGTTGGATTTTATACCCCACCTTCTGACCCTCACGTATATTAGCTGTGTAGGAGATACACACGTCCTCGACAATGATTCCGACAGGGGCTTTGTCGTTTCGAAGTAATGTAACGGAAAGAAGCAAGATTATTAAAAAGAACGTGTGCGCAGACTAAGGATCACGTTAGAGACGTGGGTAACGTTAGAGAATATTATTTTAGATTAGAAAAATTTACTCAAGAAGAATTAGCAGTTTATGATTATAAGATTAATTCGTCTATTACATAAAACAACATGACTTATTATAGTATATTAGCTCTCAACTGTTTCGGTTGTGACGTTACTCACGTATCTCTAACGTAATCCTTTGTCGGTACACACGTTCTTCTTTTTATAATGTTTCTCCTTGCCGTGATGTCACCTCGCACACAGACATTCTTTAATCTGTTCCATTGTCTCAAAGTTAACAACTTACCAATAGAGACTTGTTTGAAGAAAATATCCAGTTCCTAAGTCCATTGGAAGAAATCATCAAAGAAGCAAGTCATATACCTTCAACCATATCAATGATAGCTACAAATATAGATGTGAGGTTATTTCTGTCAAAAGCTGCCCATTTCTGGATTCTGACTTTAGTGGAATCCTTCTCGCCATTGTTGAACAATTCAGATCATCAATGGAAACAAGATTTTCATCCAAACTAAAAGATAAAAACTTGTTGTTGTCTAATTTCCTAGATTCACGATGCAAATATTAATTTTAAAAGATTGGCATAGACAACATATTTAGAATTGGATTTTACATCTATTTTCCACTGATGATAATGGAGCAGAATCAACAGTATACACTAACCTGCTGAGGGTTAAGAAGCACGAACATGTGTAAATTACTACATGGCACTTTTGAAACCAACTAACAAAAATAAACAGTAAAAATGCCCCGAAAGATACTTTCATCACTCTTTGTATAAGAAAACAATAGGAAGTAAAAGTACAATTATTTCTAATTTAATTTCTAATTTTTAAGGTGTCAAATGTGAATATTGCATCATTAATCATACTAAAATTGCACTGATGGACAATTTTTAAAGTATCATCAAATAAAACTGAATTAAAAGACAGTAAATATGAACATTAAATATAATTCTATACATAATAGTTATTGTACTTATTTTTTTAAACAATTCCAGCTGCAACGTAATCATAAGTCGATAAAAATGCTGATATATTCAATTTTGGTGGTGAAAATTAAGTACCTAATGTCATAAAGATATACCAATTTCAAAATCACATATCGCATAATCTATTAAAATAAACAGATCTGGAATATTACATGCTTAATCAATACATATTGTAGAATTCTATATCCAAATTTCAGCTCTTTAAACTATGTACTTCCTAAATTGTTTCCGCAAGAAAATATAATAATTTTATGTATGGTTTTTCACTTTGTTTATCGTGGCGATTTAATTATGTAAATGTACATGTTCAATATCAATTTAATTTTAATAAAAGAGCTGCGTGTATCAACAATACAATTGCTATTTCTTTGTGATTCCGTTTGGCACTGGTCACATTTGTCCATCCATATAGAGAAAAAAACTTCAGTTATCCATCTTCAATGTGGCACAAGTCACTTATATTTTATTGTTTATTAAATTGTTAGGTGAAAGTACAAACTAGTTAGAAAACCACCCTCTCCTCCACATATTGAGAAATGGGTTTCCAAAAATTCTCTGCATAAGTAATTGTTGTGGAGACGCCCACTAATTAGCATACTTGGGTGAACAAGATAAAGATATCAAGTCAGCAAGACCGGAGAGCTGTGTTCGAACGCATGTGCCGGTTGCTCCATGAAAGACTTTAACACGTCATCTACCGGATAATCTTCCAACTGCAGTACAACTGCACCTTTGTAAATATATTTTCGTCTTAATATATTTGTTTTACCTTTACTTTCTGCGTTCGTGTTGTTATTGATACAGACACAACAGTAATACTGTTTTTTTATTGTTTTAAAATCTTTATATTATTTTTGTATTGACTTTGTTCAAGTAAACGTTGTGATTGTTTACAAGTGATCTATTTCCGACTTTAACAATTTACCAGTTGCCCAGTTATAAAGAAATCACCATATAATCTATTAAATATATGTATATCAAATCTGTTGCCAAGGCCGCTGGAAAAATGGTGGGATCTTTCTATCGATCCAGTAGATATCTCACTGCTGATGCTATTCTCTATCTATATAAGAGCCAGGTACGTCCAAGGATGGAATACTGTTGCCACATCTGGGCAGGAGCTGCTAGAAAGGACTTGTCCTGCCTTGATAGAGTTCAAAATAGACTTCGTAGCCTCGTAGGAGATGTCCTTTTCTCCTCCTTACAACCTCTATCTCACAGAAGAGATGTTGCGAGTTTGTCTCTGATGTATCGTTATTTTCATGGAAAGTGTTCAACTGAGCTTCAATCTATGGTACCCCTCGCCAAACTTTCACAAGAAACACTCGTCTAGCTGTAAACACTATCAATAATTTCCCCCACTCTTTATCTGTGCCTAAACCTAAACATAGATTCCATGAACAAAGCTTCTTTCTTAGAACTGCACGCCTGTGGAATTGTCTTCCGTTTTCCTGCTTTCCGGCTGACTACAATATGGTTGTGTTCAAGTCTAAGGTAAATAAGTTCTTGATGAGCCGTTCCATATAAGTTATTAAATTTACCAAATTTTCATTACTAATGATTACTATATTGACCAACTTCTACTGTACACTCTTTAACCCTTATCCTTGAGTGGCCTCTGGGCCTTGATAATGTGGTGATGCCTTTGTAAAAAAAAAAAAAAAAAAATAAGTAAGTCACACAACTTCAACAATATTGATGATAATACGGGCACTTTTAGCATTGACGTTATTTCTTTCAAAAGCTTTCCAATCAAAGGCTGATATTTCTTACTTTAGTAGAACCCTTACCTTTGTGAACAATCAATGATTTAATGAAAACAGGATTTCCGTCCTATCTAAAAGATAAAAACTTGTCTGTCTACTTTCCTAGATCGACGATTCAAATTTAAATTTTAAAAGAATGGCATGGAAAACATTAACAATTGGATTCTACATCTACAGACGATAATGAAACAGAGTCAGCAGAAAACGTAAAGGTGTATCTCTTTCAAACCTGTTTGATTAATTAGCTTGGAATTAGTCTACATTAACAAATCAAAACTTAGAACATTTATTACACACTATGATATATATATATAAATACATATATATATATATATATAAACTGAAACACACACACATATAAGAGGGGTGTGCAATAAGTAATGCCCCTGGCCCACTTCCCATAGCAGTAGAGCAACGAAACTTGGTACAGTTATTAGTCTAACTCTACATAGGAACCACCAAGACTTATGCATTTCTCCCATCGTTTGATGCAACTCTGGAGACCGTTTTTGTAGAACACCCCAGGTCGGTCTTTCAACCACGATGTGACTTCAGAAATCAAGCTGCATCATCTGGGAAACGCTTTCCTTTCAAAAACAACTTCATGGCTGGGAAGAGGTGAAAGTCACATGGTGCAAGGTAGGAGAGTAGGGAGGATGGGAGAGTATTTCATAACCACACGCCCGTGCTTCTGATCTGGGGACATGCGAGTTGTGGACCGGAGCGTTGTCCTGCAGGAGGAGGATATCTTTGCTGATCTTGCCTCGCCTCTTGATTTTGATAGCTTCCCTTAATTTCCTCAAAAGTGAAGCATAATAGGCTCCTGTAATTGTGGTACCCTTTACCAGGAAATCTGTCATCACTACTCCGTCCTGGTCCCAGAAGACTTTGAGCATGACCTTGCCGGAGAGCTGCAACCTTGCCTTCTATGGAGGTGGTGACTCCAAGTGCTTCCACTACATTGACTGGGCTTTGGTCTCTGGATATTAGTGATGGACACAGGTTTTATCCTGTGTTATCAGTTTTTTGCAAACTTTGACTCATCTTCTTGGCACATCTCCAAATGCCTCCTCGAGCACTCGATACGTTCTCGCTTCTGGAATGGGGTGAGCAACCTGGGATTCCATCTGGCAGACACCTTATGCATATGCAAATGGTCATGAATGATAGTTTCAACAGACCCTGTACTAATCTTGACATCTTGGGCTATTTAGCGAATAGTAATGCGCCGATCTTCCAAAATGGCAGCTTCGACTTGACGGACAGATGCCTCATCAATGGCAGAAGGGGGGGCGACCAGGTCTGGAAGTTGTTTCCACAGACTTCCGGCCAAGTTTGAATTCACGATGCCAGCGTTTTACAAGGTCATATGATGGAGCATTATCACTATAAGTTTCTTTCATTTCATCAAAAGTCTCCTGTTGTGTGCATCCTTTCAAATACAAAAACCGGATTGCTGCTCGACATTTAACAGTCTGCATTTCACACATGACTCAGTTAAAACATCTGTAAAACAGAAACCACAAGTAGTTCAGAGCTGTAATTTGCCACATAACCTGTAGAGATATAAATCATTCCACAGGCAAAATTTCAGCTAGATCAGACAATTGGAAGTGGGTTAGGGACATTACTTATTGCACGCCCCTCGTATATGAAGATATTTCGTCAACTTAATGTACGTATATATCCTTTATATATCCTTTATGCACAAACACACACACTCGCACAGACAAACACATACACACACACACACACATATATATATATATATATATTCGGCTGGGGAAACTCATATATATATATATATATATATATATATATATATATATATAGTAGCATGGGTGCCCGGCGTTGCCCGGGTATTTGGAAGTGTATGTTGAGCAAAAAAAATGGCATTTTTTTTTAAACTTTGGCCCCTATTATGACAATTTATTGTTTTAGTGTCAAATCAAATTATTAAGATCCATGTCCAAGGGACCTATATCTAAAATTTCAAATGTGTAGACCCAAACTTGTCGGAGGAGTTTGGTAGAGTTCTAAAAGGTCAAATCGTTGAACTTTGACCCCTTAATTGCCAAATTTCTGACCAAAAGGCGATCACATCGATTTTGCCAAATCTCAGTACCCTGTATATCAAATTTCGAGTCTGTAGTCAAAAAATTGAAAGAGTTATTGCGTAGGGAATGTACACAGATACACGCACACAGACACACACTTTCACTTTTATAGATATACTAGCATGGGTGCCCGGCGTGGCCCGTGTATTTGGAGGTGTATGTTGAGCAAAAAAAAAACGATCAATTTTTTTTAACTTTGACCCCGATTATGACCCCTTAAAATTTATTGTTTTGGGCTCAACTGAAGTTTTTAAATTAGATCCATGTCCAAGGAACCTATATCTAAAATTTCAAGTGTTTAGACCAAAAATTGTCGGAAGAGTTTGGTAGAGTTCTCAAAGATCAAATCGTTGAACTTTTTCCTCTTAATCGCCAAATTTCAAGCCAAAAACAAATTTTCTAGATATTCCCAAATCTCAGTACCCAGTATATAAAATATTGAGTCTGTAGACTAAAAATTGACAGAGTTATTGCGTAGGGAAATTGTACACAGACACACAGACACACACAGACACGTTCACTTTTATAGATATATAGATATATCCCTTATGCACAAACACACACACACGCACACAGACACACACACACACACGCATATATATATATATATATATATATATATATATATATATATATATATATATATATATATATATATATATACAAAGATACACGCGCATCGCACGGGACTTTTCTGTACACTTAGGTACGCGATTTGTGGGCACATTTCCAGTAAGTGGATGTTGTAAGAGAAGTAAATTTCAACTCAATGCTTAACACATTGAATACTGAAAAGATACCACAATCAGATCATATCAGTTTTTCATCATATCCTTTTGTAGAACTTTTCATTGAAGAGCCTCGTGGTAAACTACATTTCTGCTTCTTTGATTTGGAGGCAGAATGTAGAGTTTTTTCTGAACTTCCTGTTCGGCTGATGGAGACGTAGAACATACCGTGACTGAAGCAGTCTGATGTCAGGTCTACGCCAATGGTTTTAAATGTCTGACGTTGTCTTTTATTTATGCTCATTGCAAAACACACCTTCACAGAAAACATTTCTAGATAGTACAAGTACAACAACGCCCCATCACTCCCCCCCCGGCCGCTGCCGACATCACCCCGCCCCAATATAAACAAAATGTTGTTGTTTTTTTTTTGGGGGGGATCAACGTGTGCGTGATAATATTAGGTTAAATTATCATAGAAAAGTGATTCCCCACTTTATTGAAACTAACATTTCTTCAAAAAGTCCCAGGGTCCAGGAGTGCATACCATGCAAACGGTAAATTTGCGACGGGTTTGATTATCAGATTTGGTGTCAGAAGAAAAAAAATAAATTTCTTTTTTCATCATAAAAATAATTATTTCTCCAACCATGAGAAAGTGAAAGGAGGCCTGAGGTCATTTTTTTGGCTCGTTTTGTTCGTTTGGTGTTTTTTAATGAATGCACGGGTGGCCATCTTGCTTGCCAAACTATAGTGTTTACGTTGGATACTAAATGTCTTCAAATATGAATAACTACTCGTTTCGCAAGAAATAACTGCAATATTCGTTCTCGTCATCCCCCAAAATCTCTATAAGTCGACAATTCAAAGGTTAATGCCGAGGAGTCGGTAAACTAAAAAAAAATACCGATTTATGATAATAATTATACCATAGCGATATATGTGATATCATCTATGGTAAAAAAATTATATTTTATATTAAATCTATATGATTATAAAACTCAAATGACCTTGTAACGGGTATTATAAACCAACATCCGGTTTACGACTTCCGGTTGTGTATGCGTACATAAACATAAACCCATAACAATGTAAACAAATAAACATAAATCGCTACTTTTGCAGAATTTGACCTGCGCACTAAAATATTAACGCTATTATTTAGAAATTATTATTTAACATGGGAAGGATGTTGATGTTCTGCAACTATTCTGTATTACAACTATACTGTCACAATTTTCTTACAAATAAATCAACTTTAACCCGTTGACAAGGTATTGTTTTACTGTGTACGTTTTCAGCGATCCAATTGGGGTTTTTTTTCGCGTTTAAATCATCCAAATAAAAAATTCTTAATACTTTCTGCATTTTTTTTACATCATTGATTTCCGTATTAAGTTTAAGTTATTTTAACACAATTTTCTTACAAATAAATCTGCATTAACCCGTTGACAACCGTAAGAGCATTTTACAACGTATTGTTTTACTGTGTACGTTTTCAGCGTCCCAATTGTTTTTTTTTCGCGTTTAAATTAAAAGATATATCAAAATTTGAATTTAACTTTAAGTATTATGCTATCTGTCCAGTGCACATTTACCTATAAGTATGGAAAACAAACCACTTATAGTTCAACGGCTGTAATTTTTTTATTAAAAATAAACAATTATAAACAGAACAATGAATTATATCAGCGTAAAATTACTAAATAAAGTGAAAAAAACCGGATAACTCAACAATAACAAATAAAAAAAGATTTGTACACATGCAGAGAGTGATCCAGACGTAATCAGCGCACGCCCGGCTTTCTCCAGAACATGACGTCAACAGCAGGAGTAAGCCGAGCGTCGCCGAGAAAATTAAGCCGTCTGACGAAACATAAAGCTGAATCAATGTAGCGCGATGGTTTTCAACGCGACGCATGTTTGCGCGAGTTGAAAATTCAAAGCAGCAGATGACAATTTGGAAGAGGAAGAAAGAAAATAAATTAGTAAAAACAAAAGAACACACCATTTCGTACTTGAACGTCAGAAAAAAACATGAACTTTACACTCAAGTGAGCAGCTGGAAACACCAACTGGAGTCCTCGACTTTTGTCAAGAAAAAAAATTACTGGCACGGACGAAAACTTGTGGATCATGTGGATAAGGAAAGGTAAGCGATAGCGATGCCTGGAGATTTCAGGCTACCACATGCCGAACCTTTACATCATCCGAACTGGTACCTTTTTTTGCCAAAGCTGGGCCTACAATTGCCACTGTGGGGGGTTGAGCGAGGAACGCAGAAAGACCTCCAGCGTGAATGCGGAATACGATTTACGCATACACACCATTAATAAAACAACGGTCTGAGGAAACAACAACAATATCTGTTTTGATAAGAAAAAAAGAAAAAAATCTATCCAACCCAGTTTTGTTTCAATTTTTCTAGCTTTCGGATTTTTCCTAGAGGAAAAGAAATAAAAAAATAAAAAATAACACCCCAAAAAAACAAAGATACTTTTTTTTCAATTTTTCTTAAAAAAAAAAAAAAAAGGTGTTTATTTGACTTACCTTTGAACCTTTTCTCGAACAAAAAAAATCGACCGATGTCAATTTTTTTTCCAACTCCTCAAAAAACATTTTTAAAGGTTTTCGGTGGTGCTGAAAACGAATATCACATTTAAATTTAGGGCAGATAACTAGTTTTCATGATATAAAGAAATGTTTTTTAAAAAGTTGGGGATGACTTTCCTATATAAATTTAACGTAAAATGAGCACCCACCTTCTGGCCACGTAGTAATTTATTCATATTTAACTGTGGCCCTGTTGGTGGGACATTAGAATGCGCCGACTGCCCCCCTGCAGAGGGTAAAAGTCCCTTAATGGGGGTCCTGGATATGACCTTAAACTATATCCAGTGGTCAGGCCCCAGCTTGTAGGCTTTGGGGAGTGTAGAGCCACCCTTTAATTACCATTGCTCCCAGGTCCACTCTGACCCGGGGTGGTAGTACCTGTTAGGGTTCCAACTATGGGTTGAATAGAAACCGACGTAAAAACAACAAATGTATACTATTAAAATTTTTTTCTTCAAAATCTTTGGATTCGGCATTAAATAACCCGAACAGGGTTGATATGCCGTAAAACGAAAACAACCAACCTACCAATCATATTTAACTGATATTCGTTTTCAGCATCTCCGAAATTTCACGAAAATTATGTTTACATTAGGAGGCTGTGGAGCCCCCTAATGTAAACAGAATTTATGTGAAATATTAAACGATTCTGCTTTAATGGTTTAATGGTTAATGTCGGCACGTTACTTACGGAAAAAACGTTTAATAAAACTACAGAAGCACCTGTTAAAAACAATACAACTTCTATAATTGAATACCCACCTAAAAAAACGCTCATGTAAGCTTACTGACGGCATTATTGATGTCTTCAATTTGTTTATGTTGGACTTGAAGACATCCAAATTTGACGTAAAATGAACACCCACTTTCTGACCACCTAATAATTTCTTCATATCATAAAACAAATTTAACTGTGATTTTCGTTTGTAGCACCCCCGAAAACTGGCGCTGTTTTTGTTTTTCAACTGAGAGATTCGTTCATTTAGTTAGGTAGAGTTCTCAATGGTCAAATCGTTGAACTTTGACCCCTTAACAGCTAAATTTCTGGTCAAAAACCAATCACATCGATTTTTCCAAATCTCAGTACCCTGTATATCAAATTTCGAGTCTGTAGACTAAAAATTTACAGAGTTATTCCGTAGGGAAATGTACACAGACACGCACACACACACACACACATACATACACGTTCATTTTTATAGATATATAGATATATAACAAATAAATGGCAAACATATGTACTCAAAGTTCAAGCTCTTGACCATCTTACCATTTATTCTTCTATGTATTTTGACAGCTTTTTTGACATGCACAATTCTTAACAGTACCTGTTTCGTATAAAAAATCATTCATTTCATTATTATATTAATCCATGAATTAATTTTGCCCTTATGCATCAGATATGTATATATATATATATATGTGTGTGTGTGTGTGTGTGTGTGTGTGTGTGTATGTGTGTGTGTGTGCGTGTGTGTGTGTGTGTCTGTGTGTTTGTATGTGTGTCTGTATAGAAATAAGGAGAGAGGGAAAGAGAGAGTAAGAATATATATATCTGTATATTATCACATGTCTATACATCTATTTATTTATATACCTCTTTTTTATCTATATATGTCTATCTGTCTATCTATCTATCCATCTATCCTTCATCTAATGTAACTAGATATCCTCCCTGTTATCAGACTTCTTTTGACGTGTATAGTATTCAGCTTCCCTTCTATCCAAAATAGGCTCATTTCACCCTGGGTTCTCGTTTCCCATTGGTCCAGGAGTCTCCTTATTCTCCCTCTCCTCTCTCTATCACCGTCAACTGCGTCCTTGTAAAATCTCCCCTATCCACTATCATTTTCTGTTTCTCCATCATATTATCCTGTCTCTCCCTATTCCCCTTCGCTCCACCTTCGCGCAATCACTTTCCCTTTCGAACGCGTTCCACCTCGTGTCGCTATGGCGACACAAGGTGAAGCCCATCCTCAGCTGTTACAGAATAATAAGTCCGTACACGTCATAGCAACCTTCACCGGGGGTTTTGCTCCATTCGCAAACGACCCCTTTAGAATCGGCCCACACCACGATCTTCGTCACACGCATATATCTTTCTCTTTCCACTCACATAGTTACCTTTTACTCCCATCAACTTTCTCTTTTTCTCTCACTCTCTCCCCCTCTCTCTCTTTATCTCTCTCTTTCTCTCTCTCTCTCTCTCTCTCTCTCTTTATTTAGCAGCTCCAATTAGACAATCGGCCGCAGAACGTTCTGTTGAACTACCTGGGCAGAAACGACGCGAATAGTTCATGCCGTCAAACGAACCAAGCCTCCCAATTATCAAGGCCGCCTATCTAAAACAGGAAAATCTTAAAAAGAGAGAATTTCTAGCTGATTCCAACGAACACAGTAGGGAATCATATTCTTATCTATTATATAAATCTTACCTGTCTGTTTAAATGTATGTATGTATGTATGTATGTGTGTATGTATGTAAGTTTGTTGGGAGACCAGTACCCGCATTAAGCTGCTCTGCAGTTTAATTTGTTGCTGGATCGCAACATTTTTAACCAAGAGAGAAACTTAGCTGTCATACAAAGCTAAGACTCTGTAACATCATCTGTGTATAGATACTCCCTCAGGCATTTGTCTATTAAAATGATCCTGTGGCGATGGAAGTTATTTTTGGTCTCATGGTGTCTGAGGGAGTGGCATTCGTCTAACAAGACGTTGCAATCATCATGTTTGCCTAAAACTTTCGACAGAGACGACAGATTTTCACGAGATCGGTATCGTTTTGAAGCACAACCCTTCGGACGACAAATATCGAAAAATTGGCTAAAAACATAAATTCCTTAACCCTAAATTGAGAACTTTTTCAAAATTTTCCAAAGCCAACCCCTTTTTTCGATTGCCTCTCTTAATTGAAACCTTCGCCACTTCCGGTTTGTCGATGAATGCAGCAGCAAAGACGTCAGGTTTTTTTCACGTTCTTTTCCTCCTTCGAGGTACGGGTTCTAAGCTGCCTTCCTACTACCACACTACAAAACACCCGAGAATAGACTGAAAGAAACAATGCTTGTACTCTAGTTCCCTTTGAAGTAATCTCCTCCGGTTGCAATGCACTTGTTCCGTTCCAATAACTTCTGAAAGCCTCCATGGAAGTCATTTTGTGGGAGCATGTCAATTCCCCTCGGCAGAATTTCTTTTAACTCTTGACTTGTCTCATAACGACAGTCTCTAAGGTTTTCTTTGGGGTTAGGGAATAACCAAAAGTCATTGGGTGCAAGGTCTGAACTATAGGGAACGTAAACAACTGTCTTGATGCTCATCTTGGTCAAATAGTCTGTGACAAGGACGAGGCATCATTGGGACAAACTCCGCGCCAATCATCCGAATCCTTCAGTTTCTAGAAAATAATTGCGCATACAATTCCCACACTGACATCAAACTGCGCATATATTGTCTCTATAGACACACGGTGGTCCTTATCCATGAAATCCATTATTTGGTGAATAAACTTGGATGTTCTGACTCCCATACTCCTCTTACACCTCTCTTCATCTCCTACAGACTCCCTGCCTTTCTTGAATCTTTTATGCCACTCACAAACTGAAGGATTTCATACGTTTCTATGGCATGTTTTTTCAAGTTTAAAACAGAATTTTATAGCATATCATTCGTCTAAAGTGTTCTCACTCCAGAATGCATTTTTGAAATTCACCAGCTGTGACAATCAGATTTTAGTAGGATGTATTCCAATTCCTGCTGTAGCTGTTTATTTGAACCTGAAATCATAAAAATTAGCCAGTCATAAGTTGTATAGCAATGACATACTGAATTTCCAAAAGTTTATGATAATTTTAAATGCTTGTACAAAAATAAATTAGCAAAAGCATCTCGTAAGTTCATTTGCTATTATGTTTATATCATATATAGTCACCGCTCATCAAGGCCAGAAGGCCACTCAAGGATAAGGTTTATGGGCACTGTAATGGAAATTTGATAATATACTTTAAAGGGAGGCTCTTCATAAACCTGTTCACGTTAGATTTGAAAATTATCATATGATAGTAAGCCGGGAAGCAGCCCCATGTTATTGTGCTCCACAGACGGGCAGCTCTATGAGTAAATCTCTGCTCATGGAATTTTGGCTTAGATTTAGGCACAGATAATGAGTAAGGAAAATTGTTGCGCTGAATATTTTAGCCTATGTGTGCCAATTGTACTTAACCATCTTGAGTCATTTATTTTTTAAATGTATCTTCATATTGAATTACTGTCCTGGTTCCTTACTCAAATATATATTTTCTGTTTGACTTGTTTGGCCCCTATAAAACAAGGAGTAAAAAAGTAAAAATTGCGGAGGCCATGAATCCGGTTAGAAAATGAACACAATCCTTTCAAATGTGTGATCTACGAAGTGGTTGTGATAGATAATGAGATATATGTCTGGATGAGAGATGATTATCTGGTAACATTTCGGTCCCCGCTCAAAAATACAATTGTAACAGCCGAGTGAAATTGATTATGTCACCTAAAAACAGCGCAGTTCGTGTTATCCTATGAAATATGACTGAAGGCATCAATTTTATATATTCTATGACAAATTTAGTGAAAATAGCCACAATTCCAGAAGGGCAACCGCAAATGACCCTTCAAATACACGTTGCATTCATTGGGTGATTGTAACTATCGATGTTCTGAAACGAAGAAGGTTGTTCCTAAATTTTCCAGGTTCTTAAGAGAGGGCTGTCGAATAACTAGCCATTCTAGTTAGAAGATGGCCGATTACATGGCTCCGTTCTTCATGTGTACTTACAAAGTATAAAACGACGTTGAAAGATTTAGTTTTTATGCCCTCGACAAAGATAGAAACTAATTTCAAAATAAGATATTCACATTTACATGTTCTAAAACAAGACATCCACATTTCCAAATAAGATATTCACATTTTAAAATCAGATATTCACATTTTAAAATTAAATATTCACATTTTTAAATTAGATATTCACATTTTTAAATTAGATATTCACATTTTTAAATTAGATATTTTCATTTCAATATAAGATATTCACATCTTAAAATTAGCTATTCACATATCTAAATCAGATATTCAAATTTCAAAATCAGATATCCACATTTTTAAATTATATATTCACATTTTTAAATTAGATATTCACATTTTTAAATTAGATATTCACATTTTTAAATTATATATTCAAATTTCAAAATCAGATGTTTACATTTCTAAATCAGATATTAACGTTTCTATATAGATATTGACATTTTAAAATCGGATATTCACATTTCAAAATTAGATATCCACATTTTAAAACTAGATATTCACATTTTAAAATTAGATATTCACATTTCAAAATCAATTATTCACAAAAATATTCACGTTTGAGTATAAGATATTTACATTTTTAATCGTGCCGTTTGTGTTTTGATTAGAACATTTATAGATTGTATATCAAATTTGCATTAAAACTAACTCATTCTTGTTGTGATAACAGATGAACGCAGTTGTTTCTCTCAGAACACTGCTAGATGCATGAAGAACTTTTCTGTGAAATTTCATAAAAGTCGGCCCAGTTATTCTCAAGTCCATAGGGAACGAACTCACACCTAGATACACACACACAGACACACACAGACACAGACACACATACACACACACGGACACAGACACACATACACACACATACACCGACACACACAGACACACACACAGAGAAACACAGATACAGACACACTGACACACATACACAGACACACATACACATACACAGACACAGACACAGACACACATACACATAGACACAGACACACTGACACACATACACAGACACACATACACAGACACAGACACACACACACACACACACAGACACACATACACACAGACACAGACACACAGACACACATACTAAGACACACATACACAGACACACACACAGCTTTCGGATCAATTAACTTCGAAAAATTGTTTACATACGCATGTAATTTTGTGACTAATTCGTGTATTTGCACATAAATTATTATAAAATAATATATTACACTTATAGCAAATAATATACTGCGTATAGTTTAGTATTTACTTCAACAGCGTTAAATATAGTGGAGGTTAGAATTAGTATAATAATTAGGACTGTGACAACAGAATATTCTTTTCATTCTTTTGACTCTCGGGTATATATCCGACACAGTAAGACATAGTCAATCAACCGAGAACCAAATCAGTTTATATAAAAACATATAAGGTATTAACGTATATATACTCAAGAGTAAAAACAATGAAAAGAATATACTGTTGTAACAGACTAATATTATATATATTATTAGTGCTGTGACAACAGCATATTCTTTTTATTGTTTTGACTCTTGAGTATATATCCGTTAATATTTTACATGTTTGTGTGTGTGTTTGTGTGTGTGTGTGTGTGTGTGTGTGTGTGTGTGTGTGTGTGTGTGTGTGTGTGTGTGTTAAATGAGTTACGGATGTTTATAAACCTCTTGGGAACGCCGATTACCTTGCGATAGATATCACTTTTAGCTGTCAACACCAAGATGAGCAGCTCTTGCTCAAAATGACCATATACTTCAAAAGGGCAGAGTAGTAAGCGATCAGAGATAACATCAGATATTCATCCTAAACTAATATATCCCTTGTGCTACTTTGATATCAATACTACCGACTTACTCTAAAGGCAGCAAAATCCCACCCCTTCAATGTTATATAGAACAGAACGTGTGGTGATTAGTTTCATGAGATTACAAAGAAAGAATCTCATTGGCACCGAATGTAATCAAAACTAACAACAGATTTAGAGCATAAGTGTGGAGTAAGTGTTACAAGTTAGCTTAAATTATGCTTAACCTAGCAGGAGCCGTTTCCCGGCATTGCCCGAAATATTACTATTAAAATCAACAAAACCAAATTCATTTCTAAACTGTCACTATGGTGTGCTTCGTTTATACTTATATTAGGGATGGGACGATTTATATGAGCTCTATTTTTAATGTTCATTTTTCATTGCTGATACTGATGATAAAATGATAAATATTTATTGATTTAAAACTCCATCTATATATTGCAGTATCAATGTTTTACTTTTGCGAATATATATATATATATATATATATATATACATATATATATGTATATATATGAATATATATATATGTATATATATGTAATATACACATATATATGTATATATATACATATATATATATATATATATATATATATATATATATTACATCTGTTTATACGACGATCTGAAAATTTTTTTTAAAAAAGCTAAATATTTAGAGGTTTTAAAAGACTAAGGAGCAAAATCGAAACGGGAATCGGAAATTTAGTAGAGAATCGATAATTTTCTAAGAATTGAAAAGAATTTTTGGAACCGTCCTATCACTAATATAAGTATAAACGAAGCACACCATAGTGACAGTATAGAAATGGATTTGGTTTTGTTGATTTTTATAGTAATTTGCTTTATTCCTTACGTAAAATAAGTACATTTTTGTAAGATATGTTTATAATTTGATGCCTTGTTATATTATTTTAGTTAAATAATTGATATCGTTTAAATATAATTATCGTGGATTTAATACTTGTTCTTCTTCAAACGCTCAGAAAATTTATTTACATATTTAATAATATTGTTGCCCTCTATGGCAATTTAACCAAAGCTATTCGGCCCTCCTCCTATAATCAGCGTAGCTTTTTGGCCCTCACACTTCCAAAGGTTGCCGACCCCTGGTCGAGAATATCAAAGTTTATGAACACTAGATTTTAATTAAAATTGGCATGCCATAGGTTATGCAAAGTTTAAAGCGGTAAACCCTGAAAGGTCATAAAAAGAAGTGAGCAAGTGGTACAATGAGGAAAGGGGTGGCTAGTTACTTTTAATGCATCTAAAACGAAGCTTTTATCTTTATATCATAACCGCTCTGATTCCCATCTG
>NC_136504.1:112927139-112967139 GCF_053919585.1 Euprymna scolopes
AAATCAATTCAAACACTAGAAGGACCGGTTAAAATACTGTAAACCCGCACAAATATCGATAATGACGCATTATCTCCTATAGCAACCACCGGACGCATCATAACAGATTTGCTTGTTTTCTCATCGAAATCTAATGGAGGAAAAAGATGCATTATTTTTATCAATTCTGACACTGTTGCATTGTCTCCTTTCTTTATTTTAGGTTGGTTATAGGTTAACACTGTTGCTTCGGCGAGACGGGTTCGAGTTTTGTCCGAGCTACTAAGTCATTTTACGGCACAATAATGTTGTTCTCATTAGACCTGTGAAGTAAAGCAACGTTGATGCTGGCCAATACCAGATGGGTGATGATTTGGAACTACCAAGGCGTTGTATGTACGTGGAAGGTCAGGTCAGTCCTATTGCTTTCAAATGTGTGTAGTGGCGGCCTGCGCACACATTAACAGTCAGATGAAAAGATAATAGAGTTTACTGAACTCCATAATCTCAACTGCGGTTTTCACTTTTCACAAACGTCGTTTTGAAAGTTATGATACCAAATATCCTTTTTTTTCTTGTACTCTTTGTCACTACAAAATAATAGATGTAAGCAAGGGCTATTTGGGGTTGTGTCTTACAAGAGTCGACAGTTGATCAGCGAGATATCTGTTCACATTAAATTTAGACTTCCGAAGATTAGTACAGGTAAGGAAGCTGGAAACAGGGAGGGAATTCCAAATTCGATCAATCCGAATGTAGACACTATATAAGTGAATGAATTTTCGCAATCTAGGGACCTCGACATTCAAGTAATAGTATTTTACTAGTTTACAGAGTCAGTCGGGAGTAAGTACGTCTAGGGGGCACAAGTGGTACGAGTTCATCAGAATATATCCAATTACAGTACTTATAAAACATGCACACGCATGCAACGTTGTGGCAATATGAAAGAGGTCCAAGTGCAGGGCCTATTGTATTTGAGACGCTTTTGGGACCCTGTATAAAAGGGAGAGACTAGTTGTGGATTAAGAAACAAATATGTGGCAAAATACGACATGATTGCGTAATCTTCACCTTTGTAAAAAAAAATTTGATACTTTCTTGAGTGAATGATTTTTTAGAACGGTAGAGGAAGTCAGTTTTCTTTGGAGCAGTCTGGATAATGTCATGGCAATCCGTTGCAGAGAAAGATTCTTGAAACCGTAAAAAGAAAAGAAGCTCAGATTTGATAACATCCTTTCATCTTTTTATGGATCGAAATTATTTTATTTTATGCGTTTATGTAAATTCTACGTATTTTTTACGCATTTCCGCAAATGGTTCAATTAGTTTATTATATCTATGAAAAACGTAATCTAATTAACCCCAAATAATCCGATGTAGTAAAACGCCATTTGTTGGTTGATAGTGCATTCAGATTATCCAATGATAGCGGTTTTAGTGAGTTTGTGAAGGCTTTTATCATAAATGGATTTTATGTGTGTGTGTTTTTAACATAGGGTCACTACTTATCAAGATCCTGAGGCCACTCGAGGATAAGGGTTACTGAGTGTACAGTAGTCAGTGGGATAATATAGTAATTGTTAGGAGTGGAAATTAGGTAAATTGGATTAATTAAGGTGACGGTTCATCAAGAATTTGTTTACGTTGGACTTGAAGACAACCAAATTGTAGTCAGATGGAGACCAGAAAAACGGAAGACAGTTCCACGTGGTGCAGTTATAAGAAGGAAACTCTGTTCATAGAATCTACGTTTTGATTTAGGCACAGATAAAGAGTAGGGAAAATTATTGACAGTTGTTTAAGCTAGACGAATGTTTTTCGTGAAGGTTTGGCGAGGGAGCACTATAGATTGGAGCTCAGACGAGCACTTTCCATGGAAATAACTATAAAGCAGGGATAAGCTCGCAACGTCTCTTTTGTGGGAAAGAGGTTGCAGGGAAGAGAAAAGGGCATCTCACACTAAGCTACGAAGTCTATTTTGAACTCTGTGAAGGCAGGATAAGCTGCTTCTAGCAGCTCTTGCCCAGATGTGGCAACAGTACTTCATCCTTGGACGTACTTGCCTCTTGTGTGTCTTTTAATTAAATGTGGGATGGAAATATAACATATGGGAGTAAATATTCATCTAGATTTGTATTTTAGTAATGTAGGACTTGTGGTATTCTTTGCATGGAATAGAACATATACCTATGTGGGTTTAGTGTCAGTGCATTTCATATTGTTAATGATATTAATTATATAATGTTGCCATCATCATCCTCATCATCAGGACGACTAATGCGACTCTTCCTCTCCGGAGTTTCCTGTTTTTCATCAGCTGCCTCAGATTCATAGTTGGTTTCGTGTGCTATTTGCTGGATGTACATGAATCTAGGTCGTCCTTTGCTTGCGCGTCTGTGTCGTGGAGTCCATAGCAATACATCACTCACCAATCCACGCTTGCTCCTCAGACAGTGCATACTAAATGAAAGGAATATAATTCAGCTAATTATTTTTTTGTTCGTAACGTTTTCCATTTATGCAATTTTTTAGCTTTTTCTCTTTTTTGTTGCTTCTGATTTTTTTTAAAATGAGGATTGTTTACTAGTATTATTTAAGTACTGTTCATTTCAGATCTCCCAGTTCATGATGCTCTGGTGACCTGTGATGAAACCTGGATTTACTGCTATGATTCAGATACAAAGAGACAGTGTTCCCAGTCGAAGCATGCTGGCTCTCCCAGACTCATAAAGCCAGACAGAGCAAATTCAAAGAAAAATTTATAATTCCTTTTTGGACAGCGCAAGCATAATCTTCATGATCAGATACAAAGAGACAGTTTTTTTTTTTTGTTTTTTTTATTACATTTTCACCCCAAACAAGGCACATTGCCACTTTGGTGTAGGGGGCTACTATCAGGGAAAACATCTACTGGGGTACTATGTAGGGATTTGGGCAGCAAGATGTTGGTTCACGTTGCACTTGAACTTTTGCATGTCAGTACAGTTGGGGAAGCAGTGACCTGGAATGGAATTCCAAAGTCTAGCAATTCTGGGGAAGAAACTTCTGGAGTAGAAAGTTATTTTACATCTAGGGATCTCTACAGTGTGGGGGTGGGATTTTGCTGCTTGTCGGGTCTGTCGAGGGTGTTCACGTCGTGGGGGCACAAGTGCTTGCAGTTCATCAGAGCATTCACCATTAAAATACTTGTAGAACAGACAGAGGGATGCAACGATTCGACGATGGGACAGAGGCTGAAGCTTAGATGCCAGTCGAAGCATGCTAGCTCTCCATGAAGCCATACAGAGCAAATTCAACGAAAAGTTTGTGATGATTCCTTTTTGGACAGCGCAAGCATAATCTACATGATCTTGGTTCCCACTTGACATACAGTCAACAAGGAATACAATGTTGACGTTTTTGGGGAGCGGGATTTTTCCCACATTAAAAAATCAACTTTTTTCTAACTTTGCACTCGTGGGGAGGCAAGTAAATAAGAACTTTCTGGGGTTAAAGAAAAATAGCAGGCTTTAGTTTTGAGACGATTCTCATGTGACACTTACAGCAAGAACTCGTCCTTTTATTCTAATGGAAAAAGACTCTACTTTCCCCATCCATGTGCTAGGGACAAAGCTACTTTTGTAGCACATTACCGCGGGACTGCTTCTCTTTTGACCATCACTTGATCGTTTTCAAATCTAATATCATAAAGTCCTTGTTATAAACCACCGTAATAAATACAGTGCATACTATTGATTAATGTTAGTACTCCTATAATATCCCTAATCTTTTGGATGACAATCATATCATCTCATTAACCCTCATCTTCGAATGGCACCTGGCCTTGATAAGTGCCGACCTATAGTAATAATAACATTAATATATATATATATATATATATATATATATATATATATATATATATGAAAAGGTCTGCTCAATGGGAGCTTTGCTTACAAGTAAAATTTTAAAGGCTATCCATCAAGGACCTTATGTAAAATTGACATTAAAATGATGACGACGACGACGACATCTTGGTCGTCTTCGAATCTAATGTTAACAAAGTCTTACTCCCGGAGTAATCAGTATATACCATTGTACTTCCATATTGTTACTCATTTTTCGACTGGATCAAACTAATCCTTTCTCTCGAGTGGCTATTGGCCTTGATGAGTTGTGTTTTAACAGTAAAGAGAAAAGATAATTTCAACAAGGATAAAAATTAAATTTTGTTCTCTCTCACTGCGAGAACTGTGACACCAACGTCTGAAAGTTGAATGGAGAAGTCAGCGCCTCGAAGGATTAACCTCAGGCGATTAGCAATGAATTAACGCCTTCTCACAAAGAGAGAGGACAAGGCAAAGAACAAGCAGTAATCAACAGGGGCCAGGTCATTACAGGAATGGTTTAATTTCTCTTGATTTGAGGCTTCGAAGATATAATTAATCTGGAGATTTTTTTTTTAATTCTCTCCCACTGCAAGAATGAGACACTAGTGGGTTGGTTGGTTGTTTTTTTTTTTTTTACGGCATATCAACCCTTTTCGGGTTATTTAATGCCGAATCCAAAGATTTTGAAGAAAAAAATTTTAAATAGAATATATTTGTTGTCTTCAAGTCGGTTTCTATTTAACCCATAGTTTGGAACCCTAACAGGTACTACCACTCTGGGTCAAAGTGGACCTGGGAGCAATTGTAATTAAAGGGTGGCTCCACACTCCCCAAAGCCCACAAGCTGGGGCCTGACCACTGGATATAGTTTAAGGTCATATCCAGGATCCCCATTGAGGGACTTTTACCCTCTGCAGGGGGGCAGTCGGTTTATTCTAATGCCCCACCGACAGGGCCGGAGACACTAGTGGGATAGAGAATTCAGCACCCCCGAGAAAGGGCACTCTGGCCTGCAAAAAGTGGCTGGGCGGTTCCGTCGCCATTCTTTGATGGGGTTACCTCAGACGATTAGCAATAAACTAACCGCTTCCCAAAGAGAGAAAGCAAAGTCTTGGAGAGTGGACCTCCTAGAACTGCACAGAATAAATACTACATCGCAATTAGCAGGGATAAAATCATCAGAGGAATGGCTTAATTTATGTTGATTTTGAGGTTCAATGGTGGAAATTAATCTGGAGTTTTTCTAGTTAAATCTTCGCGTATTTTTTATGCTATTTTAAACAGCAGCGGCGGTAGATCAGTAGAAGCGCCGACAAACAAAGCTTTGTATATAGTAGCGTAGACGCTTACAACAATTATAGACGCTTCTACACTATTAGGACGTGATTTCTCAAATCTTAATACTGAATTTCATATGAAAACAATAGTAGCTATGCATTCCTCTTATCTTTAAGATGATTATATCCAAAAATTACGAAAATCGATAAGGTAGACAATTATTTATTAAAGAAAATAGAAAATAGAATTTGGAGAAAACGATCGTAAAACACAGGATAGTTCAAAGGGGAAGTAAGTTTCCGTTTCGATTTAAACAAGGTGGCCGCAATTTTTCACCTGGTAACACAATTAAATTGTTTTTATAATGATTCAGTAATATTCAGGTAATTTCGACTTCATAATTTTGAAACTACCATTGTAATTTATTAGAACTGATAAAAAAAAAACAGTAGAAATCATTGTTTTTTTCTGAAAACTCCATTTATCGATTACAAAATTTCGTCCTAATAGTGTAGATGCGGCCAAATATAAGTATCGCTGATAATTAGGGGATTTGGAACATGACGAAGGGAAGTGAAAGGAAAATTAAACTATCGTCACTTCCTTTATGTGTACTACGTCACCGGTTTTGCTCGCGCTTGCATTTCCCACGTGTAAAGTGAGAAAAAAGGAAAAACCAGTGTAACTCTTTGAAGGCGGCCAATAGTTTTGGTCCCAGCCGTTATTAAGAACATTCCCACCTGCCGGATGGACACAATGGCGTTTAAAATAATCCGATTCAGCTGAAACTATAACAGAACTACGCGGTTTTCAGTCCCTGGACGTCGCTGTTACTTACGACGATTTACGTTGGTTACTCATTCGTTTAACGCTTTTATCGGCGGAATTTCAACCTGCATTCGAGGTAGGGGACAGAATACAAGCAAAAGAAGCAGTTGAAGTCGTCGACTGCCGACTTTGTCAAGAAAGAATAAATGACCTTTTCCTAACGTAGCTTAACAAAACAAAGAACAGTAATTCACAGTTAATACTAACAATGAGCATAACACTAACCGCGTCAGAAACATAAACAAACCGAGATTTTTTTCAATACAACTAAGCAATACATCCTTGCGAAAGTTGGTAAAATAACAAATATTAATCTAGACATACACTAACAATAAACTTGATATTAACAATAAACTTAACACTAACAATAAACTTAACAATAAACGCAATGTTAGTGTTAAATATGAACATACAAAACTCTAAAGTGTTACTGTAAACGGAAATAAACCCAGATATTTCCAAGTAAAGCTATAGCGACACACGGTGGCAAATATTGATTTAAACTTAACACTAACAATAAACCTAACACTAATTAGGTCAGAATTTGTGTTAAATTTATTTTTATATATAAGTGTCCTTGTCTCCGTGTGTGCGGAACCGTCGCTATCTAACTACTGTACAATGTTTGGTCTACGGGATTATAACGTGATATAAAGGGGATTCGAACATGTTAAATGAATTCGAATTGGTTTTTAGGCCGGTATTAATATATGCTAAGGTTCAATATATAAAAATTAGAACATGGCAGGCGTAAGTTAATATAAAGATCTTATCTACGCACGAGCAAGTATACAATATGCGTAAAACTGCATTAACTTTTTAATGTTTAATATCCATCTGCCGTTAGCTCAGATGCAAACGGACAACGCTGAATGCTTTGGTTTCGATTCTTGCAAATGGCACTGAATTCACATTTTCTTGTTATCTTTTGAAGTCAATACTATATATTGGGTACGGTATAATAATTGTTAGGGAATTGATTCTATGATAACAAATAAGAAATTTGTATAAATTGAAATATCATATTAAACGTATTTAACGATCGGGCAATGCCGGGCGACGTGCTAGTATATTTATATAATGGTTTATGAATTTTTTAAGCAAACATAGAATGACTTTCCAAGTGCAAACATTACTTACAAACGCAAGCTTGTGGAACCTTTTAATATCAAAACAAACAAACATATTCCAATACACGCCTACGTGTGCACATGTGCCTTATTGCCAACGAAATGGCAATCATCCTAGGCGGGTTGAACCGGTATCCTCGAAGGTGGAAGTTTCAGGGAAATATAAAATTCACAAAATATCTCATGTCGCATGTACATCCCCATCAACGGAGATGTCACATAAGGTACCTGCAACTCTCGCAGGGAAGGGGTAATGTTCTCTTACTTACAACTCATAGTATTCCCAAATGGTCACCAATGACCAAGTTACACGTTGCTTAACTTCAGTGATCTAACTGGAACTGTGTGTCAACCTCATTCTGTCTTATTAAAACGATATACATCGTAGGCAGGTTGAACTAGTTTCTTCTAAAGGTTGAAGTGTCAGAGAAATATTATATTTACAAACGAACCTCAGTCACATGTATGTGCCGGTCAAGGGAGATGACGACGCTAGATTTTTTCAATTTTTGCAGGGAAGTGTCGACATCCTTGTACATACAGCGCCTAGTATTCAGAAATGGTCACCCACTTTGTGCTAACCATGGTCAACATTGCTTATCTTTGGTGATCTATTAAGAAGCGGTTTGTCAACGTTATTATACCGTATGTTATTACCAGTGAGCTATCAAGAAAGAGGAGAAAACAAAGTGTTTTAACAGGCGTGCGCGGTCGCTGCTCTTATTCTCCGATTTTCAATTTGTGACCGTTGGTCCCATCATGATTCCTATGTACTTGCCTCCTTACGAGCGCAGAGTATGACACCAACGTCGGTTTTTAATGTAAGGGAAGGGAAGGAACAAAAATAAATATTGTCTCGGGCCGAAAGCATATCTCCTCTACTCACCTAGAAAAAAAGTTGAAGTGTAATATCAGACAGATACTACACTTTGATCTTAGCCTGAATGCCCCCCAAAAAATTGGTTTGTGGTTAAGAAGTGGTGTGTAAACGAGATTATATCGTATGCTATCGCCAGTGAGCTATCAAGAAAGAGGAGATAAACAACGTGTTTTAAAACACTTTGTTTTCTCCTCTTTCGGATCTCTAATTATTCTCTTCTCCAACTGACACCACAAGACAAACTGTAATTATTTTCCCAACAAAATAGCGTTACATGCCACATGTCTCATATATCATAGAAACGAGTTCACGACATGTTTACGGAAGAGAGAACAATAAGCAAAGGTTTATGAACACCACGTTCCCCGGACTTGCCATCATGTGATTTTTACGTCTGAGGGACATTAAAACACAATGTTTATGCAAATAATCCTCGCAATCAAGACCAACTAAAGGAGAACCTTACCAACACTATCAGGAGAATCACCAGAGAAGATCTACAGGTAATGTCTGCAAACGTTGCCAAACGTGCATAGAAATGTGTAGATCTTCACGGGGAGCACTTCCAGCATCTTTTTAACACTACATATAATTTTTAAAATGCTACATATAATTTGAAAATGCTACATATAATTTAAAAAATGCTACATATAATTTTAAAAATGCTACATATAATTTTAAAAATGCTACATATAATTTAAAAAATGCTACATATAATTTAAAAAATGCTACATATGATTTTAAAAATGCTACATATAATTTAAAAAATGCTACATATGATTTTAAAAATGCTACATATAATTTAAAAAATTCTACATATAATTTAAAAAACGCTACATATAATTTAAAAAATGCTACATATAATTTTAAAAATGCTACATATAATTTAAAAAATGCTATATATAATTTAAAAAATGCTACATATAATTTTAAAAATGCTACATATAATTTAAAAAATGCTACATATAATTTAAAAAATGCTACATATAATTTAAAAAATGCTATATATAATTAAAAAATACTATATATAATTTAAAAAATGATACATATAATTTAAAAATGCTGCATATAATTTAAAAAATGCTAGATATAATTTAAAAAATGCTACATATGATTTAAAAAAATGCTACAGGTAATTTAAAAAATGCTACATATAATTAAAAAAATGCTACATATAATTTAAAATATGCTGCATATAATTTAAAAAATGCTACATATAATTAAAAAATGCTACATATAATTTAAAAAATGCTGCATATAATTTAAAAAATGCTACATATAATTTAAAAAATGCTACATATAATTTAAAAAATGCTATATATATAATTTAAAAAATGCTACATATAATTAAAAAAATGCTACATATAATTTAAAAAATGCTACATATAATTTAAAATATGCTGCATATAATTTAAAAAATGCTACATATAATTAAAAAAATGCTACATATAATTTAAAAAATGCTGCATATAATTTTAAAAATGCTACATATAATTAAAAAAATGCTACATATAATTAAAAAAATGCTACATATAATTTAAAAAATGCTGCATATAATTTAAAAAATGCTATATATAATTTTAAAAATGCTATATATAATTTAAAAAATGCTATATATAATTTAAAAAATGCTACATATAATTTAAAAAATGCTACATATATTTAAAAAAATGCTACATATAATTAAAAAAATGCTACATATAATTTAAAAAATGCTATATATAATTAAAAAAAATGCTACATATAATTAAAAAAAATGCTACATATAATTTAAAAACGCTACAGTTAATTTAAACAATAAAAGAATGTTCCTCCTCTCTACTACATTTTCTTCGCTATTTCTAAGTGGTTCACCCTGTGTATATATATTTGAAAAATCGTATTTTGTCAGAAGAAATATATATATATATACATATATATATATATATGTGTGTGTGTGTGTGTGTGTGTGTGTGTGTGTGTGTGTGTGTGTGTGTGTGTGTGTGTGTGTGCTCTGTTTACTTATTGAGCACGTTTTTGGTAGACATATTGTTTCACTGGATGTACTTGTAGGAAATGAAATCAAACTACCACTATATATATATATATATATATATATATATATATATATATATATATAGATATATATATATATATATACTAGCAAAAGTATCTGTCGTTGACTGGGTTCAAAAACAGCCTACAGTAAATGGACTCTGATTTATGAAAGTATCATAGGTTATGAAAAGGTAAGGTTGTAAAGAGATAGCTTCGAATTTGGGGGTATCAAAACCAAATCTAAATATAATGAAAGTAAAAATAAAATAGATAAACCCCATAATTTATTATACCATATCTGTTATACCACACTGAAACACTTATCACAATATTCTGTGGATCTATATTACAAAAACACTGTTAAACTTTGTGACAGATTTCCATTCTATGGAGGTCAGGCGCGAACGCACACCCCATAATTTTATTATACCATATTTCTTCAAACTGAAATATAATTATCAAAGTATACTTACGCAGATAGATATGAAAAGTCTTTATTAAAGTTTGTGCCTATTTCCATTCTATGGAGGCCAGACGCGAACGCAGACCCCACAATTTTATTATACCATCCCTATTTAAGTTAAAACATACTTATCAAAGTATTCTTATGTACATTTATATCAAAAACACTTGTAAACGTTTTTTTTTTATTTTAAATTTTTTTATTTCCATACGTTGTGGACCAGGCGCGTATGCAAACCCCACACTTTTAATGGGTCATCATTATGCCAGATCAAACATACCCATTCGTGTGGCTCGATACATCTTCTATCATTATATGTAATCAGTTTTCTATGATAGTCACCATATAGGGGCATATTCGTGACCAGACACACACACAGACGTTCAGCTTTATATATATACATATATATGTATATCTATATACATGTATATATATACATAGATAGATAATTCCTTGCTTGATTTTTGTATTTAGCTTAGATAAATCTGCCGCTCCTTAAAGTCGTCTTACCTTTTTGATCTATTGTTTCAATTAATAATGTGAAAAGTAAAAAGATTTCCCGCCTTACAAAAAACGTTTTTTTCCTTTTTCAAAATCAATATGGCCACTAAACACGCAGAACACTGCTTATCAACGTTTACAATGTAATAGAGGGGAAAAAAGTATAATTTGATTTCGTCGATGGAAACAGAACTGAACACGGTCATGAAGTTTGAAGATAACGATTCTCTAATGCGCTAACAAAAAAAAAAGTAAGTTCACTTTTATAAAAGATACAAAAGGAAAAACGGACCGATAACAGTGGACGAAATAGGAAATCTGAAAACATACTAGCGTAGTATTCGACGTTCCTTAAAGAATTGAATTTTGTTTAGAAGCAGAATCAAATCTGGCAAAGAAATTGCACAATACATTTTAATGTATCGCTTTATAGCAATAATCTAATATATCAAAGGCAAAATGTATGTGTGTATGTGTGTGTTTGTATGTCACGGAAAATCTTTAAAAAGACGCGTCTGACCGTAACAATACAGGCACCGTTTTAAACCTCAGTCTTTCAGACTACAAATGTCGAAAAATTGACCCAAAACATTAAATCCTTCAATCCTGATGGATTAAACAAAATGCTAAAAGACTAAACGACTTCAAGCTAAAAATGTATATATACGCATGCTGAGAAGATAGTCGATTTCCCTCTGCCAAGGTCAACAGTTGTTTTTCATTTTTGACCACTCAACATTTGATTTAAGGCTATAACTGAACCGAAAGTGTGCTACAAGACCAAATACCCTATATATCAACTTTCCACTCTGTAGACCCAATATTCAGAGAGGAGTTTGGTAGAAACTTTTCGCACAAACACGGACATGGACACTTGGACAGAACAGAGTGTCTACCTCCATAGAACAACCATACGAAAAATGGAGAAATTACAAAAAAAAAAGTTGATTGCACAAAACAAATTCAATGGCTGTCTACATTCGGGTTCTAGAAGGCTTTCATCTTAAATTTGACGCAATTATGCAGAATGTAGAAAATATACATTAGTAGAATTAAGCGTAATATTTAAACGAAATTAATTCGCGAGGACCCCATTGCGCAGTGGTGAGAGTACTTGAAAAATTATTTGTTAAAGTGATATTCTCTTGAAGGTTGAAGGTCAATTCAAAGATGGAGTACTGCTGCCACATCTGCCACACAGGAGCTGCTAAAAAAAAGCCTATCATGCCTTGACAGAGTACAAAATAGACTTCGTGGCTTAGTGGGGGATGCCCGTTTCTCTTCTCTGCAACCTCTCTCCCATAGAAGTGACGTTGCGAGCCTGTCTTTGTTTTATCGTTATTTTCATGGCAAATGCTCGTCTGAGCTCCAATCTTTCGTCCCCCCTCGCCAATCTCTCACGAAAAACACCCTAGGTGAAACCACTGTCAGTAGTTTTCCCCATTTTTTATCTGTGCCTAAGTTAAAACGTAGAATCCATGAACAAAGCTTTTTTCTTAGAAATGAACGACTATGGAACTCTGTTCCGTTTGCCTGTTTCCCACCTGACTACAACTTGGATTTCTTCAAGTCTAACATTAACAAATTCCTGATAAAACGCTCTTCTTAAGTAAGACACTTTATCAAATAATTACTAACGATTTCTATGATATTATCCCATTGATTACTGTACACGCAATAACCTTTATCCCCGAGTGGCTTCCGGGGTGTGATAAGTGGTGAATACCATGTAAAAATAAAAATTCTCAGTGTGGAAAAATACAATTGCGAATTACGATCTCTATTCAGTCATAGCTGGCGGAACAATAAAATGCTACCCCCGTGAATTGAATTAATTAAAGGGTTTGGTTCAAAATTCCGTCCAAATTCCAAAGCTTGACAGAAACAACCTATCATTTACCGAAATGTTGTGAAAATATCACTCAAAATGCGACTGATGAAAAAAGCATAAAAAAAACGAATATACAAACCAGTTAACCGTTATTACTCACATATCTTTGACTGAGTATATTAAAAAGTTTGGTTTTCGAATATTTATATAGAAAATGTAGAAAAAAAGACTTGCTTTTTTTTCATAGCCTTCAGGCCATAATCAAAGTGTAGTATCTGTTCAGATGCTACGCTTAAGTTAATTTATCCTTGGTCAATGGAGGGAAAACTCTCTATACTAAGACAATTATCATCCCCCCCCTAAGAGAGTGCGCCATTTGCTCTTCTTTTGGGGCGCTGGTTTACATCCACATTAAAAACGACCTTGTGTCACATTTCGCGTTCGTGTGGAAGTAAATAAATACCAATAGAAAAAGTAGGATTTTGATATCAATGTCAGACCAGGAAAAACTCAACTTTCTAAGAATATATATATATATATATATATATATATATATATATATATATATATATATACATATATATATATATATGTGTGTGTATATATATATATATATATATATATATATATATATATATATATATTATTCAATTTTCACCCCAAAATAAGGCGCAGTGCAATTTTGAAGTGGGGGGCTACTATTGGGTACATAAGTTGCAGGGATATTATGAAGGGAGACGAGCAGCAAAATGTATGTTCACATTATACTTGAACTTCTGCATGTCAGTACAGTTGGGAAAACAGAATCCCGGAAGAGAGTTCAAATTCTAGCTGTTCTGGAAAGGAAACTATTGGAGTAAAAGGCTTTCTCGCACCTAGGGTTCTCTACTGATTTAGCTGCTTGTCGGATTTGTCCGGGGTATTTACAGTGCTTGTAGTTCGTCAGAGCATATGTGTGTGTATGTGTGTGTATGTGTGTGTGTGTGTTTCATGTTATATATCAGTCTATTTGCTAAAATATGTATGCGTGTGTGTGAGTGAATTACAAGAGAAATATATCTGGTGGCTTACCGAAAATTGAAGAATATTACTTTCAATACATATTCTACCTTGTCCCTCCCATGGGAAATCTGTTACATATTTTATTACTCGCCAACCGTTTTGCCAAACGACACCGTTCGCCAACCGTTCTCTTCGAGAAAAAAAAATGATTACCTTTCCTTTGAACTTTGAAGACGGCAACTTTCATTACATTAATCTTAGCCGTTTCTTATAATCCCCAACGGTCGAAGCAAATTGAGTTCGATTACTGGACGTTATGATTAGAACGTGAAACTGCAGTAAAAAGTTGAGTCATATTTATCATTTACTAGCAGGAAGACCGGCATTGTCCGGGTTTTTGGAAATGTATGTTGAGCAAATAAATAATATAAAATAAATGGGTAGTAGGCAGGCAGGCAGGCTCGAACTCGTACCGCGACCGAGGAAAAAACAAACGTAAAAAAAAAAACCCTGACGTCATTGCCGTTGCGCCCATCGGACAAACCAGAAGTGACGAATATTTAAATTAAGACAAGTAAATCGAAAAGGGCGGATGATTTTCGAAAATATCGTCGAAAAAAGCGACCCCTCCCTGTAGAAAAATGTCCAGTTGAGGGTGGAGTAAATAATGTTTTTAGCCAAGTTTTCGATATTTGTCGTCCGAAGGGTAGAGCTTCAAAACGATTCCGATTTCCTGAGAATTCCTAGCCTCTGTCGAGAATTTTAGGCAGTCATACATACATACATACATACACACTTACATACAGACATACATACATACATACATACATACATACATACATGCATACATACATTTAAATAGACAGGTGAGATTTATATTATAGACTAGCAGGGAAACCCGATATTGTCCAATATCGAATGATGATAAACGAATGTTTCACCCCACCCAGTTTTTTATTGTCATCGAAATCGGTGAAATCGCCCATTTTTTAATCAAATCGATTGATTGCCTCTCTAGTTAAGTATCTCATCTCGCCTGTGTACCGGGACGAAGCTTAACCTTCCCCGTAGTAATGACTTAGTTCACAAACATTGTTATCTACATTGCACTGTAGAGAATATAGTGTTCATTTTATAAAAGAATCTATCAATCATATTCACTTAAAGTTTTAAATGCAATAGTCATGTATCATGATTCAATATTCCCAATCATATTTTTTTCATCGAAATTGGTTGACTCGCATATGTTTCAATCAAATTGATAAGGTGCCTGCTCTAGTAAGGGACCCACCGCGGTACACCTGAAGGAAGCTTAGAATGCCTCCCTGAAAACTTAGCCTGCAGAACATTGTGGTCTTTACTGCACTGTAGAGAACTTACTGTTCGTTTTGTGAATTTATTTATAATATTATTTATATATAATGACCCCGATAAAAGTTTAAAATGGAAAAGTGAAATATTATGATTTAATCGTATTCTAAACAAAAACATTAATTTAGTACCCGCCCCTCTCTTATTAAAAACCAACTGTTGATTTTATGAAATTGTTTTTAGATAATCACTAATTAATTAAATTTAAACATACAATAGTCAAGTATCATAGTTCGATTGATCTAAAAAAAGAAACCTTTATTTCGAACGCACACCCGGCTTATAAAAGAATATATAGTCGATTCTAAACGCTGGCCATTTCTCAACTGCACTTGTAACGTTAGGTTATTTAAAAGTGTTAACTTTGGTCAAAATTAGACTTTCTTCTTTAATCGGATCTTTTCGAATATCAGTTTTCGATACTTCTCAAACAAAAAACCTACGTAAGAACACTCCCAAACACATCAAGTACCTTCGTTTGAAATTTCCAAAAAATTGACCAGCCGTTTCCGAGTCTAAAGGAAGAGGCTTATTCTCTCTCTCTCTCTCTCTCTCTCTCTCTCTCTCTCTCTCTCTCTCACACACACACACACACACACACACACACATACACACACACACAATGATACACACACACACACACACAGATAAACTTCCTTTTAGAAATTATCGTTATAAAACTGTGTCCGACAGCACTTTTTTCGTACAATCTGATTATAGATAAGTTGATTTTCGTGTTATATTTTACAGGACGGAATGATACAATTGCCGCCCTAGAAATGACGACACGATTCCATTTCCGTTTGATTAAAACCGGTTTTCTTTTTTTGTTGCAGACCATCTGCTAGTTGGGTCGACCAAGAGCGGTAAGAGCCTTCTATCATGTCTGAAAGTGACGCAACATTCAACGAATTTATTCTGTAGGAAAGAGGTTGCAGGGAAGAAAAAAAGGGCATCACCTGTTAGGTTTCAGTTTTGATCTGTCAAGGCTAGATAAGGCGCGCTGGGCAGCTCCTTCACAGATGTGACAAAAGCACTCCATTTTAAGGTGTATCTGGAGTTAATGCAGATAAGGGATTGTATTGGTAATGAAATACCTTCTGGGGCGATAGAGTGATCCAATTATTTTTCTTTGTCGAGAGATTCACTAATCCTGTCTGATATAACAGTTAGTACATCAGCTGTACATCTCGCAGCACAGAAACCACATTTCATGGTGAGGTTATTGACCACTTCTCTGTCTGTTTAATACAGCAACTTACTCATGATGCATATTTTTTCAACGTTTCGATTGATATAACCACCAATCTTCTTCAGGTAAATCTTTTTGAACACGGAAATGCTTCTGTCCAACTCGGTTATTAGGACGGAATCTTGAACGGAACCTTCTACTTAGTTACGGGGTGACACGTCCTCGTTCCGTCAGTCATGGCTGGTTTAAATGCCTAAGTAATTCGCAATTGTATTTTAGAAGCAGTTCCACCTTGAAATAAACATATGAATTTCAATTAAGCACGGAAATTTACCTGTATGAATTTTAAGAGCATTAAATGTAATTTATTTCTGGATTTAAGTATCAATACTATTACACGTTATATATATATATATATATATATATATATATATATATAAAGCTGAACGTCTGTGTATATGTCTGGTTACGAATATGCTCCTATATGGTTGACTATTATAGAAAACTGATCACATATAATGATAGATGTATCAAGATACAGGAATGGGTATGTTTGATCTGGTATAATGATGATTCATGAAGATTGTAGGGTCTGCGTACGCGCCTGGTCCACAAAGTATGGAAATGAAAAGATTATAAAAAAAACGTTTACAAGGGTTTTTGATATAGATGTACATAATAATACTTTGATAAGTATGTTTTAACTTAAATAGGGATTGTATAATAAAATTGTGCGGTCTACGTTCGCGCCTGGCCTCCATAGAATGGAAATAGGCACAGACTTTAATAAAGACTTTTCGTATCTATCTGCGTAAGTATACTTTGATACTTATGTTTCAGTTTGAAGAAATATGGTATAATAAAATTATGGGGTGTGCGTTCGCGCCTGACCTCCATAGAATGTAAATATGTCACAAAGTTGTTTTTTTTTTATATAGATCCACAGAATATTGTGATAAGTGTTTCAGTGTGAACAGGTATGGTATAATAAATTATGGGGTTTATCTATTTTATTTTTACTTTCATCATATTTTGTTTGGGTTTTGATACCCCCAAATTCGAAACTATCTCTTTACAACGGTTCCTTTTCATGACCTATCATACTTTCATAAATCAGAGTCCATTTACTTTTTGAACCCAGTCAACGACCGGTAATTTTGCTAGTATATATATATATATATATATATATATATATATATATATATATATATATATATATATACACAAGCAAACCGTTAATAAAACATGTTAGAAAAACACTTTGAAAAAGAGTTCAAAACATTTAATCTGAAAAGGAAACACTTGATAAGTGGGTACTCCTTAAGTGTTACTTTGAGGGGAAGTGGTAATAGTTATTAAAGTAACAATATAATAAATTCTAAAAATGAACTGATCTCATAAGTCCAAATTTAATTATGATAATTTTGAAATTACATAGTTATTACTTTTACCGTTTATATAGATATATAATTTTTCTTCAACTTTATCGTTTTTTTTCTACATACTTCTTAATACTTTATAACTTAAAAATCCTTTATTTTAATTCATTATTTCTTCTTTGCATTGCCGTTTTTTTATCTGCAATCTCTGCTTTATTCTTTTAACTTTCCTATCTATCTAATTTATCAATCTGCCCACACTTTCACATCTTGTATGTATATTTACTTATATTTTACTATATGCATTTACTTTCTTTCTTTCTTGCTTTTTCCTTAATTTGCAGGTACCGGCCATCCTCCCCCCTTAAATAATTTTTATTTTTTTAATTTTTATTTTTTATATTTTATTTTTTATTTTATATTTTTATTTATTTATTTATTGTTTATTTATTATTCTTTATTTATTTATTAATTTATTTATTTATTTTTCATTTAGTGTCTTCTAACTACTCTTGCTGACATCTTTTAAGTGATGACCTGTACATTTTGCTCTATATAATTTTTTCGCGCTTTTTAACATTTCCTGTCTGGGTCCTTTTGTGCATTTGTTTTTCTATTTTCTATTTAATTCTATCACTATTTAACTTTTTTCCTCTTGTTCTTCTCTGATCTTCTTATTTATATGTATGTTTCTGTAGTAGAGTGAAAAGCATATCTTATTTTTCTTTTATTAATATTATTGGAATTTCTTCCCTTTTTCCCCCTTGTACACATTTTTGTGAATTATTCCATGAATTTCTGCCTTTGGATTATTTTGGACCATCTTCCAATTACGGGATTTCCTTGGATTTTACTTGTGCAAATGGAAATTCAATTAACTTTCTTGAAGTTATATATTTGGATTTTACCGTCACTGGATTATTTATCTTCCACCAGACTATCCATTCACGTGTAATCATCTTTTTCTTCACCATATTCCCTCTGCTTCAGTTTTTTGTTTTCAAGTAAGATCTTTGACTTGTTGTTTCATCAAATACTTTTGCATGCAAAATCCCATCCTGCATTTTGCTAATTCCTACCCTCTGATGAGAAGGAAAGTATTTCTTCGAAACTCCGTTGATTAAGGACTATCCACTTATCAAGTGTTTCCTTTTCAGATTAAATATGTTTTTAACTCTTTTTCAAAGTGTTTTTCTAACATGTTTTATGAACTGTTTGCTCGTATTATAAGCTCTATCTCCTATTTGGTTTTATCGAGCTTTTACATCTGGCTGAGATAATTTTATAAATATTCATTTTTTAATATTTATATTATACTTTAATTTTACCATCTTGGATTATTTATATATATATATATATATATATATATATATATATATATATCCACTCTGATGAGTCGTAGACGACGAATACGTGTCAGTGGATAATTATATTTTAAAAACAATGTATATGTCGCTCCCTCATAAGGTTAAATTGGTTAAAGGGAAAATTATTCCCAACTCGCATTTAGGTACAAATGCACTTTCGTAAATAATTGAATTAATTCAAAAACGTATCGCAAAAACAAAAACAAATAACATCTAAGTAAATCCCTGTATATCTAAACAGCCGGGCGGGATGGACGTCCGGTAAGCGTTTAGGCTCGTTACCGTGAGATCCCGATTTCGAATCTCGCTAGATTTAGCCACTCTGATGCGTTGGAGGCGACGAATCACATGTCAGCGGGTGATTTTATTTTAAAAACAATGTATATGTCGCTCCCCATATAGGAGTACCAAATTGGTTAAAGGGAAAATTATTCCCAATTCGCATTTAGGTACAAATGCACTTTCGTAAATAATTTAATTCATTCAAAAACGTATCGCAAAAACAAAAACAATTAACACACACACACACACACACATATATATATATATATATATATGTATATATATACTAGACTACCCGTGACCTGTTGGGCTAATATGTTATATTAGCTATGGAATTTATGTGTGACGTAACGAAAAAAGTTATTTTCTTACATAACAGTAACATTTCTATGAAAGTATATTGAAATGAAAAATCACGGACGGATCACTCAAACATGAGAAAAATATCCTCTCTATTCGTGTAAAGTTACCTATTTTTCCGAATAATCGCTCATAAATCGAAAATTAAGCTTGATTTTCCTACGAATCGAACGCCTTCAAAAGTCATTTAGCAGCAAAAAAGCACATTAACCTACTGATGAGAAATTTAAGAATGAAAAACCTATATTGGAATCTTTCAACTAAGTTATAGAAACTTAAAAATCTAAATTAAAAAAAAATTAATAAAACCTGAAGCAAAAAAATAAAACCTAAATAAATAAAATAAAATAAAACTAATATTGAAACAGATTAGTAAATGTGTCAACAAATTCACCGTTCTCACACAATATTTTGTATCTAGAAATGTAAACAAAAAATAAAAAAAGAAGGAAGGAAGAAAGGAAAAGGGACGGATGGAGAGTAGTAGTAGTAGTAGTAGTAGTAGTAGTAGTGGTAGTGGTAGTAGTAGTAGTAGTCTTGGCTTTACTAGAATTGTTCTTATGTTTGTCAACGGGTTAAAGTTGTTTAGTTGTAAGAAAATAGCGACAGTATAGTTGTAATAAAGAATAGTTGCAAATCACCCCGACTCTTCCCATGTTTAATAATAATTTCGAAATAATAACGTTAATATTTTACTGCGCAGGTCAAAATCTGCAAAAGAAGCGATTTGTGTTTATTTTTTTACGTTGTTATGGGTTAATGCTTATGCGGACATGCTCAACCGGATGTCGTAAACCGGAAAGTGGGTTACATCACTCGTTACAAGGTCATTTGAGTTATATATATATATATATATATATATATATATATATATATATATATATATATATATATATATATAAACAGGCTCTGTCAGTCTTGACAGACTATGAGTACTCACGTAGGGATGCTTGGGATTGAAATTTTGGTTGCACGAGGTACACAATCTCCAACCACACATCTCCTGAGTCGACATTGTTAAATACCAACTGTAAGTGAAATGTATGTACATGACGACTGGAAACAAATGCCGAGAGAAGCGGGAAGAACATGCAGCGCCTAGAATTCCCAGATGGTCACCCATCTGGTACTTATTAGGCTCAACGTTGCTTAACTTCGGTGATCTAACGAGAACCGGTGTGTCAACGTGATTGTTATGGGAGCGGAAAAATCGAAATAATACGTTTACTAACTTTATCATGCACTTCGAGAAACGAATACTTTTTTTATGAGAAAACTTTATTCCAATTGACTTACTGCTGTTCTTCAGTGTGTCCACTTAAGCCTCATGCCAGACTTAATCAAACCAATCCCTGGCCGACAGCGACTCACCCGAAATGGAAACGGATCTATACAAGTTAATGACAGATGTCCGCTGTAATGACAATATTTGTTTTTCATACATTCTGAAAGAGTTTAAAGCTTCAACTTAATGTATATTTTTATCTACACATCAATCTGTCAGCTGCATTTTTTCTTTATTCAGAATCAACGTCAATATGAAATTATTTCTACTATCAAAATTAAGTTATTTATCAACTGAATCTGACATTAAAAATCTTGTATTGAAAGTCAGATTGTAAATAGTTGTACAATAAAATGAAAGAAAAAATAGTGATACTTGTTCGCGTAATTCAACTATTATATCTTTAAAACGTACTGATGTTGTATTGTTGGAGTCTGTATAACATGGGGCTGTAAATCGTGTATATATTTATGAGTTTCTATTATCTACAGTATCATTGTACGCAAGTGTGGATACGTGTGTCTTAAATAAGGCCAAAACCACCAGTATTGCTACCATTGTTATTAAGAACCAGGTGCGTTGTCCGACTTGACTACTGCCAACTCCCAAAACAGTTGGTTTATGTTGAGCTCTTTCCTTGCTAAAGATCCCGGCACAAACACCCAGAAAACGTTTTCGTCAAAGAGACTTTGATGAGCTTTCAGGTTCCTGTTGATGGTTGGGAATCCCTAGCGTTTGATCGAAAGCAGTGGATGGCACAGGTATAGAGGAGCGGAGAACACTTCAAGGCAGCGAAGATACACCGAGCGAAGCTCAAAGAATACGTAGAAACACCAAACCTTGCTGCCCAATCATGGAGACCTACGAATCTGTGAGGTGTGTGACCGGACTTTGTTATTAAAGATCTTGTTAATCTCAGGAAAGTTTACGATAATGCAAGTCCTGTTGCTGTTGGGTCCATCTAAACCAATGACCTTCATCGATATCATGTCTGCTTGAGGATATGCAAGTCGCTGGAAGGACTGAAAAGTCATCTTCGGGCACATGGGCGTTCAGTGTCTGAAGGAGTGGCACTCGGCACTCGTCTGACAAGACATACCATCATCATACGTGTGTCTATAAGTGTGATCGTCTATCGAAAGTCTTTTTGTGTGTGTATGCACATTAAAATACAGTTCATGACGAAACAATAATATACATAATTATCTTTACAACACAAAGGACCAATAACACTTATTTGGTGTTTCAACGTCTGACCAATCGGGAAGCATATCTGGTCCGTCGTGGTCCTTATCTTGACGGAAAAGCTTCAATGAAAATTCTCCCCAAGAACTACAGAGACTCGGGTTTTGCTTACGCAAATATATTCTGGATTTTTCCTCCTTGGAAATCTGCAACGATGTTGCATCGTTTATTACATTTGATAGGCGATGGAGCACTCGCTCGGCCAGATGCTTCGAGCCATTATGACCGGTCGTCATCTTTACTCTAACTTCTCTCTTCGACGACCCAACTCTAACTAATTTTCATGTATCTGAAAAGACATCTCCCCTTGTAAATGACGTCATTAGTATACGTCACAAAGATAATCACCTGATGTTTTTACATGTCATTAATTATAAGTTGTCAACTAAATTGCTATAACATGTTAAGTTAACATTCCTAAATTAATGTAAATAAATATGTATACTAAATATTTTATTATTCTTAAACATATTTCAGCTGATAAAACTAATCATGATAATCATCGACCAGCACACTTTTCGAAGTTAACCGGTCAATATTCAGCATTTAAATGCATACGTATTTTATATATATTTGCCTTTTTTTGGATGAGTTATAAATGTTTCTATTGTTTAGATTAATCGGACAATTTTCGTCATCTTGAATGTTATCTGCACAACGTTCCGGTCAATGTAACCGTTAACCGTCGCCCGGGTGTGCAAGAAAAAATGGGGTAGTTTTTACTCTGAAGTTTCAGATTTTTCATCTCCTGTCAGTTAAAATGATAACATATAAAAAAAAAATCAAAAGAACTTCATCTGGTTTAAAAAGAAAAAAAACCAGAGAGCTCTTATCTGTTTGAAGCCAAAACTATACCATTACTGCTTTTATTTATGGAGATTTGGTATATGTCTGTCTAAAGCCGAAACTATGCTAATACTTTTATTATTAACTAGTAACCATAACCCTAACCCGACTTTGTCTTCCTTAGCACAGGGCTATAAAAAATAAAGGTCTAAAGTATAACATCTTTATATTAAAACTTTTCTCTCTGCCCTTCCTCATCCTTTTTTAACTTTCTTTCACATCACTCCCTCTACCCCCCTTTTCACTTTGTGGATATTTGTTTTAGACTTTTAGCGTTACCTCCAAACACATACGCGCAAAGGAAAGTGTTCTTTATATAATACTAGCGAGGGGTACCCGGCGTTGCCTGGGTGTTTGGAGGTGTGTGTGGTTTTGGGTAAATCAAAACTCCGGGGAGGGGGGTAAAATAAAAAAAATGTTTTGGTAGGTAAGTATGAGGATCGAACCCGAACACTTGAGGAAAAGTTGGAAATTAAAGTTTGAAGAAAAAGAGTGCGACGTTAATCATTGGGCCACCGCAAGATGCTAACGGAAACACGTTTGAATTTATTTAATTACTTAAATTAGCAGGTGCACGTTTTAATGACTTAGTGAGATCAGCTTTTTTTTCCTAAGACGTTATGGGTAGGGGGAAACAGCTCCACTTGTCAAAATTGAATAGCAATTGTCTTCTGACTAAAGTTCTTTCTTTTTCTTTCGGGCATTTCCGGCCATCGAGACCGCAAAAATAACACAAGAATTAGTGTCACTTTTATCATAGGAAAAGGCCTAACCCACATGCGGCGAGCGAAAACTGTTGAATATTTATCTTCCCGTAGTCGAGCAAATTAAATAGACAGGCGAGCTCCGTTGTTAACTCTGAGATATTACGATTTACATGTGATATAAAAATGTTTAAAAAGTTGTTAAAAAAGACTTTTCTAGACATACAGAAAAAGCGAACACACACATACATACATTTTCGCTTTTATATTTATAGATAATAGCAGGTTACCCGGCATTGCCTGAGATAAAAGTGTAACCTTTTTTCTATTAAAACTTCTATCTGTATATGTGTACATATATGTCTTTCTCTTGCCAACCTTCTCTTCCTCTTCAACTCAGCTGATTCCTTTCTAGGTGGACAACTCTCATTTATATAATAGATCCAAATTGAAAAAAAAAACAACTGATAATCCGTTGATGGATTTGATCAAAACGTTCCTCATAATTGTTACAAGAAAGGTCTCCCTTTTCTTGTAAGTAAAACATTAGATAAGTAAAAATGAGATTAGATAGACTGAGATTCGAACCTCGTAAGCAAGGTTCAGAAATAGGGTCAGAAATGGAATTTTCGCTTTGATCAATTTTCACATAAAATAGTTTAGATATGTTATTTGAAAAGGAATGTAATTATTTAATTCTTTTTATGAAAACTGAATTAAAATAAGGACAGTTAGAAGAACGAACAATAGCAAATTTAAATATTTTGAAAAATAAGTTAGGTCGAAAAATAGGTTAGAGAAAATTCATTGTCTTCAAAAGTGGTTTGGAAACGTGCCAAACAAAGTATGTTTAGGCCTCGCGAGTTCTTCACGAGGTCCAGCGCGTTTTGGGCATGCGTATGACGTTATGGCAGAAATGAATTCTCAATATAGGAGCTAGAGTTAGGCAGACGGGTAGACAGAGTTGGAGACAGATTTGGACAGACGGGAGACAGAGCTGACATTGGTCAGAAGAGGGTCCCCCTTTGGAAGCGAAGGGTTAGAAATTCCCGAGTTCGACTGAAACATTCCCGAATTCGACAGATACGCCTGCAGAAGGTTGGAGGTTACATTCGACCGAAACGTTGTTATGAGAACAGTAGTTGGATGAATCCAAATAATACGAATAACCAATCCTTATCTAAAAAGAAAATCAGAAAAGTCATTGTACAACTTAATTTAACTTCAGGTAAACTTTTCGTTTCATCAAATGCAAATACTATAGACAATAGAGCAAAAAACCTATCATAAAGATAATACACATTTCATATGCAAAAATATATACATCTACTTATATATAAAACGTTCTTTGTCTGCATGTGTGTCTTGTCTGTTTGTGTATGAGTTCGTTTCCTATATATTCCGAACCGGCCGAGTATATTTTCAAAATGTTATACAGATGTATTTATTTGCCTGGGAGTGTTCTTAGATAGGTGTTATATCGAAATGCCTCCGATAAATATCGACTACCGATAATCAAAAAAAAATCCGAATAAAGAAGATATATTCTTATTTTGACAAAAGTCGTCAACTTTATACAGCCTAGCATTACATTTGACAAGTTTTATCATCGCATTAGCAGAAGCGCTTCTCTACTTATTTTCGGATTTTGTAATCATGCACATATTCTTTATTTTCTTTTAAAGTTGAATTCTTGTGAAGTCTTATTGAAGTCACCCCGTAAACCAACTAAGTTGGTTTAAGGGATGACCTGAACATGCGGAAGATTTGCGAAAAGTTTGTCCCAAAAGTGCTCTAACTTTGCCACTGCCTATTAGACCAAGCTGTGCATCAGGGTGGTTCCTATACCTCCCTATAGTCCAGTCCTCTCTCCTTGTAATTCTTAGTTATTCCTTAAGCTCAAGGAAGACCTTAGTAGCTATCGTCATGAGACAATTTAGGAGATGAAAGAAGCCGTAACGAGGGTCATTGACACGTTCACACAAGAGGACTTCCGGGGGACTTCCAGAAGTTAATGAAATGGTAGAACAAGTGCATTGCAACCCGGGGAGATTACTTCGAAGGGTACTAGAGTTTAATGTGTGTACTATCAATGAAAGCATCCATACGAAAAAAGTCTGGAAATATATTAAAGATACCCCGTACACACACACACACACACACACACACACACACACACACATATATATATATATATATATATATACTAGCATTTCATCCCGGCGTTGCCCGGGTGTTTGGAGGTGTATGTTGAACAACAACAAAAAAAGCGGTCATTTTTTTTTACTTTGACCCCTATTATGACCCCTTAACATTTATTGTTTTGGGCTCAAATTAAGTTATTAAGTTAGATCCATGTCCAAGGATTCTATATCTAAAAGTTCAATTGTTTATACCCAAAATTGGCGGAGGCGTTTGGTAGAGTTCTCAAAGGTCAAATCGTTTAACTTTGACCCCTTAACAGCCAAATTTCTGCCCTAAAACGGATTACAACATTTTCATAAATCTCAGTACCCTATATATCAAATTTCGAGTCTGTAGACTGAAAATTGATGATTATTGCGTAGGGAAATGTACACAGGCAGACAGACACACAGACAGACACTTTCACTTTTATATATATATATATATATATATATATATATATATATATATATATATATATGTGCGTATGTATGTGTGTGTGTGTGTGATCTTCAAGAAAATAAGTGACAAGCTGACAAGAATAAGATGACTGGCACTTGATCAGTTCAAGAACACGTCCCGATGGCACCGTCAATCGGGCTTAATTATGTTATTTGCCCCCAAAAATTCCCTCAATGATCAAAAGACGTACTAATGAATAAGGGTCACAGGAGACCCCGTACGTTGTTAAGCGTCACGAGTATCGGTATCTTGATCTTCCGACCAAACGTGTGCACCAGTTACCGCGCGCCATCTTTGTCTCGGTTCAAGCACTAACCGGAATCTGACCCCATCCTCATCATCATCCCCGTTCTCATCCCCCAAATATATTTTAGATACCGGGTTTCGGCGAAGCGAATCACGCGCGACAACGGCAAAGCGCTAAAATTGATCTATTAGAAATAGATGTCCACAACTCGCCCGCCTCGCCTTCCGATCCAACCCGACACCTTTTACCAATCGCCCTTTTGGTATTCGATTGTAAGTCGGTACTTACTTCGATTGGTACTCAAATAAATTGCAAACATTTCAGGTCCACCCATCACACGTACTCCCACCATTTTTGCCATTCTCTCTCCCTGCCCGCCTGCTCTATCACTCTCTTTCCTCTTTCCGGTTTTCTTTCTTTCTTTCTTACTCTCTGTTTATATATATATATATATATATATATATATATATATATATATATATATATATATACATATTTGTTTTTGCTTTTGCGATACGTTTTGAATGAATTCAATTATTTACGAAAGTGCATTTTACCTAAATGCGAGTTTGCAATAAATTTCCCTTTAACCATATATATATATATATATATATATATATATATATATATATATATATATATATTGATGTATAGTCATTAGGAGTAAATCGTTCGTATATTACAGAGACGAAAAACAAAACGAATTAAATTGTCACATGAAAGCAAATACTCAGGGATGTACGTGTAAAAAAAGGCGAATAGAATTCGTGTAAAAAATATATACTATAATATAAAAGCCAAGAACGTCCAAGGATGGAATAATGTTGTCATATCTGGGCAGGAGCTGCTAAAAACAGCCTATCCTGCCTTGACAGAGTACAAAATAGACTTCGTGGCTTAGTGGGGGATGCCCTTTTCTCTACCCTGCAACCTATCTCCCACAGAAGAGACGTTGCGAGCATATCCTTGTTTTATCGTTATTTCCATGGCAGGTGCTCGTCTAAACTCCAATCTCTGGTCCCCCCTCGCCAATCTTTCACGAAAAACACCCGTCTAGCTGAATCCACTGTGAAAAAGTCCCCCCACTCTATATCTGTGCCTAAATCAAAACGCGGATTCCATGAACAAAGCTTCTTTCTTAGAACTGCACGCTTGTGGAACTCTGCTCCGTCTGCCTGCTTCCCACCGGACAACAACTTGGATGTGTTCAAGTCCAACGTTAACAAATTCCTAATGAACCGCCCCCTTAAGTAAACACTTCATCAAATCTCCACACTAACGTAATGTACTTGCAATAGCCCTTATCCCTGAGTGGCTTCCGGGCCTTGATAAGTGGTGATCACTGTGTAAAAAAAAATGTAGAGAGTATGGAATCGGTTAAAATCTATTTGCTCTTGCAATTTAATTCGTTTTTTTTTTTTTGCATCTTCGTAATAAACTTAACTCCTGATGAGTTTGCTAGTTAATGATGAGGTTTTTTTCCGTATATTATTTTTAAAGCATTGTACAGTTTTGTACTGTTCAAAGTTATATATATATATATATATATATATATATATATATATATATGCATATATATATATATATGCATATATATATATATATATATATATATATATATATATATATATATATATATACATATATAATTTAAACACTACCGTGTTTGAATATATGGTTAAGTTGCAGTTTTAGTCACTCATTTTTCGACCAAATTTAAAACAATTATTACAGTTTATAGATCACTTTCTGAGTTATATTGTGAATAAAAAGATTCAATTTTCGTTCAGTAAAATAAAAGTTAAGATGAATTTACTGGTGTTTAAAATCGTAAAAAAACATAAGGAGGTGAGCAATATTTTTTTATGATTGGTTTCCATGGAAACCATGTCGCTTTAGCGATTAGTGTTGCTGTTGCGAAAAGAGAAGTAACAAGTGAAACAGACAGAATGAAAGAATGGAAGGGAGATAATTAGGGGTATTTTATTGAAAGCAGACGAGTGCATGCTACGTTTATGGGGGCAAAAAATTAAGAGTGAAATTATAAAAAGCACTAGTGAATTTATTAGAAGCCAAAAAAATCATGGATTACAATAGAAAAATGTGAGCATGAAAAGTAATATGGTTAAGCTTAAACATTGAAAAGTAAAGGATTAGTCGTTAAAACTGGAGAAGAAAAAGAAACGATATATATATCTTATTCCTTATTGGAATTTTTTATTTTTATGGAACCGTAGAGATTCAACGTCTCTATCAACTGCGCCACGGGCCCCGAAGGGCGATCAAGGTTGGATTTTTTAATAAAAAATTAACATACAATGCTCATCTCAAAAATAAAAAATTCCAATAAGGAATAAGATATATATATACCACTCGGTACGGACCCGACTATGGAAGGTCAGATAATAAATAAATGTGGATTTATAAGATCAAAAAATCCAACCTTGATCGCCCTTCGGGGCCCGTGGCGCAGTTGATAGAGACGTTGAATCTCTACGGTTCCAGATGAACATTGTCTGAAGATAGCGGTTTCAATCCCACCCAAAGCGTGCCAGAGGTAATTGGTCAAAAATGTGGTGAGACGACAGCAACTACGGATGGCAGTGATGGCTGAGAATGCAGTTTGGAGATTCGAAGTTCCTATCCGTCGCGGTTACCACCTGACGAAGGCCAGAGGAAGTTGGCCGAAACGTTGTGCACAAAAAAAAAAAGACAAGATGAGACTAATAGTCCGAAATAAAATAAAAAATTAAAAAGAAATAATATTCGTTCGTTAGAATTTGAATATGCATTATGTATCTGACAGACTAGTTGCTGACAACTTTGCACTAGCGGGAACGAATTGAGTGCGAGAATGAATTTTAAAAGATGTGTCAAGAATGAGAGTCGGAGTTTTAAAAAAAATCTGATTACATAGGATGAAACCTGGATGTATCACTATGATCCAGAGACCAAGGCCCAGCCAATGCAGTGGAAGTATTGGAGTAACCAGATCCAAACAATGCAAGGTGCAGCCCCCACTGGCAAACACATGTGTGATCCAATCTTTTACTCGGGGAGGGTTACTCGAGTGATTAACGTCCTAGGAACAGAAACCAGATCTGCAGGTATTAGATACGATCAAACGATAGACACATCGCATACACTAAGAGAGTTAATATGGCGTCGGCTATAATCGGCTAGCACGCCTTGTCATCGTTGAGTCTTCATTGCGTTATTAATGGCGTGCATTTTTCATAACAGGGACCCTTTCTCTGTTGCTGGGAATAAACGCTTGCACAAAACAGCGAACAAAGACATTTTTCATTAAAAAAAATATATACTTCTTTTACTTAACACTGGGGGAGCACATTTAGTTTGCACCTGTTGAGACTTGACGTGTTCAGCCATCAGTGTTCAATGCACGAGTTTAATAATAGCTGTTAGTCAAATCTGGTTGACATATTCTGTCTTTTTAACAACACACAGCACCTGCATGACACCCGCTTAAAGGCCTTAGTATTGAGCACTGTTAAAGTAAATACTTAAAATTTACGCATAAATTTATACTATCGTATATTCATTTATGTGATTACATGAAGTAGTCATATATATATATATACATAATGTAATATAAAGCTGAACGCGCGTGTATGTGTGTGTGTGTGTGTGTGTGTGTGGTCACGAATAGGCTCCTATATGATTAACTATTTTAAAAAACTGATTACATATAATTATAGAAGATGTATCAAGGATAAGGAATGGGTATGTTTGATCTGGCAGAATTGATGCTCATAAAAATTGTGGGGCCTGCGTTCGCGCCTGACCCCGAAAGTATGGAAATAAAATACGAAAAAAAACTTTACAAGTGTTTTTGATATAGATGTACATAAGAATACTTTGATGAGTATGTTTCAACTTAAATAGGGATGGTATAATAAAGTACATTTAGATAGACATAGACATGCATATATATTGGCCAAAACAAAGGTTCAAAGAGGGGTGACGAGTACGTTAGAGAAGACGTCTACGTTAGAGAAGTGGGTGACGTAACAGACGTAACGAGATATTACTCGTGGTGGGAGAATGAGGAATAAAGGTTTTTTTCTTAAAATCTGAAACAGCCAGTTGAAGTTTTTTTTTCTTATATTTTGTCTCTTTTGTGACAAAATTACAAAGTGTTGAGTCCAGAATGTCTACATGTAAACGTTCGTGTAAACATGTGTGATGTCACACACACACACACACACACACACACACACACACACACACACACATACATATATATATATATAATGACTTGCTGCCAGTATATATATATATATATATATATATATATATATATATATATACTGGCAGCAATCATTATTTAAGCACATCTGATTCAACACGACAAAGTTATTTTTTTTTCCCGATTTTTCTGGGGGGGGGGTTCCAATCGCCGAGCGGGCTTTTTTATTTTAGCTGGCATGTTATACAAAATGGCGCCCAAATGTTCTTGTTCGGCCATATTTTACCCAAGCGCTTTCTATCGGTGCACCTGATGATCACCAGGAGTGATTGTTGTTGTTTAAGTTTTCTTTTTCGTTTCCTTGGAGGCTTGGTGTATTTATAGTCTTTTTTATTGGCTATAAAGATGGGTGCAAGATGGTTAGGGGCAAATTAGTTTATTTTTAATGTTGATTTTCTTATTTTATAGTTTATTTCATTTGTTTCTTGTTAGTTATTAAATACTGCACCCACCTTTATTTTAAAAAAAAAACTATAAATACACCAAGCCTTAAAGGAAAAGAAACAATCACTCCTGCACCGTATGAAAGCGCTTGAGTAGAATATGGCTGAACAAGAACTTTGGGCGCCATTTTATACAACACACACACACACACAGACATATATATATATACATATATATATATATATATATATATTTATATATATATATATATTTATATATATATATATATATATATATATATATATATATATATATATATATATAGGGACGCATGTTTGTTTAAATAGACATTTGGCGAGATTATTTACGAGTACCGTTCCCGTGAGTCGATCTGTAAAACTGCTGACTGTCAACGCGGTGGTTCTAGGTTCAATCCTCGGCTTGGGAGAGGTGCTAGTCTAGCGGCACTGATGAGTTGTGATACAACAAAACAGGACTGTATGTCGATGACTACAAATATTTTAAGCCCACCTCTTTGGGTAGAGCACCGTCGTAAGTAATCTCAACCGCTACTTAATTGGCTGAAAAATTCGACGCTCGCTCTTTGTTTACAAAGAAAGCGGTTAGAGCACTGTACAAGTGGTGGACGGATGTTTGTTTAAATAGAGATTTGGTGAGATTGTTTACGGCGCCGTAACGTTGAATCATGCTAATTTTCCAGCAAATTTTCACATATATCGTAATGTGTTTGTACACAAATCCTACGACATTTTTCTTACATAGGCATCGCCACTTATCAAGGCCAAGAAACCAATCGAGGATAAGGGTTAAAGAGAGTACAGTAGATATTGGACAATATCGTTAGTAATAGAAATTCGGTAAATTTGTTAACTGATATGGAACGGCTCATCAAAAACTTGTTTACATTAGACTTGAAGACAATCATATTGTTTGCGTTAGACTTATATAGCTTTTATTGCTTTTATCTACACAGCATTTCTAGTGCCTCATTTGCTTAACGCGTTCATAACGCTTCTAATACCCACGCGTTAACTAAAAGGGAGTTAATTCATTAAAACTTGGCGTAGTAGTATTATTGATATAATTTCATGTTTATGTGTGGATAAGAAACTGCCGACAATTGAGTGTTGAAAGTAAAACTATAATCTAATTAGAAAAATTAGAACGAGTCAAATCAGTCGAAAATAGTAAAAGTAGTGTCCATATGGACGTGGCTTTGAGCCCTGCAATCAGCCAATCAGCAATTGACATGTCATTATATATGTTTCTTGAGGCTAGAAAGGGATAATTGAATTTGTTCTGTATTTAAACAGCGTCCTTTTAAAACGAGTCTTCAATAAATTAATCATGATTTCTTGTCAGTAGCTGTCGGGTCTCATAATCACCAATGGTTCCATAATTACAATTACATACAGATGAACTGGAATTGTTCTGAGTCTGATTCTGCTATATATATTTGATTAGGAAATGAAGTTTAAGGCAAAACGCAATGAACGCCATTTTGAAAATTAAGAAACAAAGAGTATGTAAAATGTTGCACTTAAAATTTTACTCTTGTACTCTCTCTCTCTCTCTCTCTCTCTCTCTCTCTCTCTGTCTTTCTCTCTCTCTCTCTCTCTCTCTCTCTCTCTATATATATATATATATATATATATATATATATATATATATATATATATATATATATATATATAGTGGAAATGTTAATTAATAAAAACTGAAAAAAGTGGTCAATACTGTTGTAGAGCAAATATGCGTTTTATTTTTTATTACCTTATCTTTCTGTTAAGTAACATTATTGATTCAGCTACCCGGCCGTTTTTTTTTTTTTTTTTTTTTTTTTTTTTGCCGTCTGTAGCTTCCTGTAAAAGTCTGAGGAAGCTACAGACGGCTAAAAAAACGGCCGGGTAGCTGAAACAATAATGTAACTTAACAGAAAGATACGGTAATAAAAAATAAAACGTATACATATATATATATATATATATATATATATATATATATATATATATATATATAGAGAGAGAGAGAGAGAGAGAGAGAGAGAGAGAGTCATCCGGAGGTAATCGTAGGCATTTCACAGGGATACAAAAAAAAACATCTATATATGCATATATGGACGCGTTCATGCGAGTATTTTGCTTTTTCCAAACATCTACTTCTTCTAAGTAAAAATAATACTCGAGTTGAGATAGAAACGGAAACCTAAATACGGTGAGTCAAGTACAATAACCGTTAGGCCGTCTTGACATGTTATTTTTAAAGAGTTTTTAAACCTACTTGTTCTTAGCCTGAATCATCTGCCATGTGAACGATTTATGGATGCGCATTCGTGAAAGAATTGGCAAACAGATAAAAATCGAAGATTCCAACGTACCAATTTTTCAATTCTGACCACTTACTTTTTTTGTGTCCCGTGAAAAACCGATTAAAAAGTTTTCCACGTGTCTTCATAACCTGTAGAGTATGTAGATCAATAATTCGTTGAGTATATAGGTTGAGAAGTGTCCTCACTCAAATACCTTCTCATTTTTATAGATATATAGAAAAGTTAGCGCACGTTAATGTATAAAATACACCTTAATGTTTATGGATGCTGCGTCGGTGATAATATCGAATTGTGTTCATTTCATTTGAAACTACTTTTACAGCTGGGCAAACTTGAGTTCTTGTACCAGAAAAATATCCAGTAAATAAAACGTTGTTTAGTAAATCGTTATTTTTTTTTTTTGCATTTTTTTTTTTTTTTTGCATTTCCATATACCAAGCATGGATATAAATATCACTAAAACATCCAGTGAGTCATAAGCTTCATTTCGGTACCTTACTTCCCTGGGTGAGTTGCCTGTAGGCTGAGATACACCGCGTCACACACACAGACATTAGGAAAATTTATAATACTAGCAGGGCTACCCGGCGTTGCTCGGGACCGTATAAACAATGAAAAAACAAAAGCAGATATTGAAAATATGTTTTATTCTTAGGGGAGAGGAATCTTTCATCTCAAGTTTTAGCGTTACAAACAAACATTTGTCTTTTATATATATAGATAATGACAGGTTTTTTGGGGGCCCCCTCGAAGATAACTGATCAGTTGACCAACTTCTAGTGGTCTGTTTTACGTAAAATTTCGATATTTGTCATCCGGGTGATGGGGCTTCGATATAATACCAAATTTGTCATGTTTGGTTCCGTCTTTCAAAAGTTTTAGCGTTACAAACAAACATACATACATACACACAGACGTTTGGCTTTTATATATATAGACTAGCAGGGCTACCCGGCGTTGCTCGGGACCGTATAAACAATGAAAAAACAAAAGCAGATATTGAACATATGTTTGATTCTTAGGGGAGAGGAATCTTTCATCTCTATGTATTATTTGTTTTATCTACCCTAGGACTGATATTGTTCATGTTTTATCCCTAGCATAGGTAATTTACAGCATGTATATGAAATTGTTTTACCTTAGGGAGAAGAGAACAGGTAATATACAACATAATGTGTCTATATTACATCCCTGGCAACGCCTAGAAACCAGCTAGAACATGTATTTCAGTCAATCTTTATTATATCCTGGGCTATGCCGGGAAACCAGCTAATCTCTTTTTAGTGACTTGACCACCAAAATACCTCCCTAAGTGTGTCCTTTCTTTTGAACTTATTAGATATAGGTATCTAGAAATGTGTGTGAAATTTTGTTGAATGCATTGTTCACTATGATTTTCTTATTGTTCTACACAATATCAACTGTAGCGAAATAACACAGTAAACTTAGTGTAGTGTTAGAATAAAGAGCAAAGGAAAAAATTAGAATCATATTTTGTAATTGCAAATCTAAATTTGCTAGCATGTACCAGTATTTGCCAGGTTGTGGAAATTTGGAACTTATAACATATGTAGTGGCCTTTTCCTAGATACCTATTGCTAAAAATTATACTTTCATTTTGTTAGAAAAATCTCTCTTCAGATGCCCTGCATCATTCAAAATAAAAACAAATATTTTTATAATTGTTTCAGTATATTGCTACACAATGTGAAAGTTTTTAACGTTTGTAAAAAAAATCATGAATGTGCTTATATTGCAAAAAAGAAAATATCAGTGCACAGTATTGAAAGTGTTTGAGATTCAAAAGTCTGTAACATTTCTACTAACTTCATAAGATGTCATGTGAGAAACTGAATTGAATATCAAGACATTATCTGAAGCGTTTTTATTTTGGTGTAACATATGTGTTTACAGTGAACCTTAACTTTTAATAAACAGATTGGTATGCAATGACATAGGCTAAGAATCTTTAAAATATATATAAATTGGAAAAATGTGTGAACAAATGAAAAAAAAATGATCCGCTCCACTTGATGACATCAAGCACAGTAATATTTTAGTGAAGAAAATATGAAATTGATGTTCAGTGATTAGTTTGGATGAATGAGAAAATGTAATTGTTTGATGCATAAAAATAACTCAGTTGCTGTATTTGATATTAAGCAGCAAAATATAGTGATTTGAATATTTGGGAAAACATCAAACCAGATTATGTAAAAAGAAAAAAAAAAGATGAAATTAGAAAATATATATTTTATGTTTATGAGTTCTGCCAATCAAAATTTTGTGGCAGAAATTGGGTGATTACCATGCAATTTTATTTTGGTAAAATTCTTAAATTATTAGAATGTTTATTATAATTTCTAATTAGTGACTTGTTATAATCAAAATCCGCCCTAAAGAGTGTCCTTTCTTTTATTAGGTATCAGAGTAGGTATCAAGATTTCTACTTCTATACAAATGTGATATTTCAGATCTGTACATAAAAAATTTGTTGAATATATAGGTTGAGAATTGTTCTGTGTCGCTCTCTCTCACACACACACGCATTCTCACTTTTATAGATATAATAGATAGATTACTCTAGATATATTTCCATATGTCTGAATACCCTATATACAAATTTTCAAATCTGTAGATAAAAAAATTTGTTGAGTATATAGGTTGAAAATTGTTCTCTCTCTCTCTCTCACACACACATTCTCAATTTTAGAGATATAATAGATAGATTATGCTAGATATATTTCCATATGTCTGAATACCCTATATACAAATTTTCTAATCTTTAGATCAAATATTTGTTGAATATATAGGTTGAAAATTGTTCTTACTCTCTCTCTCTCTCTCTCTCTCTCTCTGGCTACCTCACACACACATTCTAACTTTTATAGATATAATAGATAGATTATGCTAGATATATTTCCATATGTGTGAATACCCTATATACAAATTTTCTAATTTGTAGATAAAAAATTTGTAGAGTGCATAGGTTGAGAATTGTTCTCTCTATCTCTCACACACACATTCTAACTTTTAAAGATATAATAGATTATGCTAGATATATTTCGATATTTCTGAATACCCTATATATAAAAATTTGTTGAATGTATAGGTTGAGAACTGTTCTCTCTCTCTCTCTCTCTCTCTCTCTCTCTCTCTCTCGCTCACACACACACACATTCTCACTTTTATAGATATAATAGAAAGATTATCCTAGATATATTTCTATTTGTATGAATACTCTATATACAAATTTTTAAAATCTGTAGATAAAGAATTTGTTGAGTATATGGGTTGAGAATTGTTCTCTCTCTCTCTCTCTCTCTCACACACACACACACACATTCTCACTTTTATAGATATAATAGATTATGCTAGATATATTTCCATATGTCTGAATACCCTATATACAAATTTTCAAATCTGTAGATAAAAAATTTGTTGAGTATATAGGTTTGAGAATTGTTCTCTCTCTCTCTATCACACACATTCTCACTTTTATAGATATAATAGACAGATTATGCCAGATATATTGAAATATGTCTGAATGCCCAATATACAAATTTTGAAATCTGTAGATAAAAAATTTGTTGTATACATAGGTTGACAATTGTCCTCTCTCTCACACACACACACATTCTCACTTTTATACATATAATAGATAGATTATGCTAGATATATTTCTATATGTCTGAACACCCTATATACAAATGTTCAAATCTGTGGATAAAAAATTTGTTGAATGTATAGGTTGAGAATTTTTATCTCTCTCTTTTTCTCTCTCTCTCTCTCTCGCTATCTCACACACACGCATTCTCACTTTTATAGATAAAATAGATAGATTATGCTAGATATATTTCCATATGTCTGAATACCCTATATACAAAGTTTCAAATCTGTAGATAAAAAATTTGTTGAATATATAGGTTTAGAATTGTTCTCTCTCTCTCTCACACACACACATTCTAACTTTTGTAGTTATAATAGATAGATTATGCTAGATATATTTCCATATGTCTGAATACCCTATATACAAATTTTCTAAACTGTAGGTAAAAAATTTGTTGAGTATGTAGGTTAAGAATTGTTCTCTCTCTCTCTCACACACACACACACACACAAGTTCTCACTTTTATAGATATAATAGATAGATTATGCTAGATATATTTCTATATGTCTGCCTACCCTATATACAAATTTCCAAATCTGTGCCCAAAAATGTGTGGAATATATAGGTTGAGAATTGTTCTCTCTCTCTCACACATATTCTCACTTTTATAGGTTATATAGGTTGAGAATTTTTTGCTCTTTCCATCACTCACATTCACACTTTTATAGATATAATACATAGATTATGCCAGATATATTTACATATGTCTGAATACCCAATATACACATTTTCAAATCTGTAGATAAAAAATTAGTTGAATATATAGGTTGAGAATTGTTCTCTCTCTCTCTCTTTCTCTCTCTCTCACACACACATTCTCACTTTTATAGATATAATAGATAGATTATGCTAGATATATTTCCATACGTCTGAATACCCTATATCCAAATTTTCTAATATGTAGATAAAAAATTTGTTGAATATATAGGGTGAGAATTTTCCTTCCTCTCTTTCTCTCTCTCTCTTTCTCACACACACACAAGCTGAAAATTGTTCTCTCTCTCTCTCTGACTCTCTCTCTCTCTCTCACACACACACACATGGTCATTTTATAGATATAATAGATAGGTTATGCTAGATATATTTCTATATGTCTGAATACCCTATATACAAATTTTTAAATCTGTAGATAAAAAATTTGTTGAGTATATAGGTTGAGAATTGTTCTTTCTCTCTCTCTCACACACACATTCTCACTTTTATAGATATAATAGATTATGCTAGATATATTTCCAAATGTCTGAATACCCTATATACAAATTTTCAAATCTGTAAAGATAGAATTTGTTGAATATATAGGTTGAGAATTGTTCTCTCTCTCTCTCTTTCACACACATTCTCACTTTTATAGATATAATAGATAGATTATGCTAGATATATTTCCTTATGTCTGAATACCCTATATACAAATTATCAAATCTGTAGATACAAAATTTGTTGAGTATATAGGTTGAGAATTGTTCTCTCTCTCTCTCTCTCTCTCTCACTCACTCACTCACTCACTCACACACACACACACATTCTACCTTTTATAGATATAATAGATTATGCTAGATATATTTCCATATGTCTGAATACCCTGTATACAAATTTTCAGATCTGTACATAAAAATTAGTTGAATATATAGGTTGAGAATTGTTCTCTCTCTCTCTCTTCTCTCTCTCTCTTTCACACACATTCTCACTTTTCTAGATATAATAGATAGATTATGCTAGATATATTTCCATATGTCTGAATACCCTATATACAAATTTTCTAATCGGTAGATAAAAAATTTGTTGAATATATAGGGTGAGAATTGTACTTACTCTCTCTCTCTCTCTCTCTCTCTCTCTCTCTCTCTCTCTCTCTCTCTCTCTCTCTCTCTCTCACGCACACATTCTCACTTTTATGGATATAATAGATAGATTATGCTGGATATATTTCCATATGTCTGAATACCCTATATACAAATGGTCAAATCTGTAGATAACAAATTTATTGAATAGATAGGTTGAGAATTGTTCTCTCTCTCTCTCTCTCGCAACCTTACACACACAACCACACGCAAACATTCTGACTTTTATACATATATGTAGAGTGCATAGGTTGAGAATTGTTCTCTCTATCTCTCACACACACATTCTAACTTTTAAAGATATAATAGATTATGCTAGATATATTTCGATATTTCTGAATACCCTATATATAAAAATTTGTTGAATGTATAGGTTGAGAACTGTTCTCTCTCTCTCTCTCTCTCTCGCTCACACACACACACATTCTCACTTTTATAGATATAATAGAAAGATTATCCTAGATATATTTCTATTTATATGAATACTCTATATACAAATTTTAAAATCTGTAGATAAAGAATTTGTTGAGTATATGGGTTGAGAATTGTTCTCTCTCTCTCTCTCTCTCTCTCACACACACACACACACACACATTCTCACTTTTATAGATATAATAGATTATGCTAGATATATTTCCATATGTCTGAATACCCTATATACAAATTTTCAAATCTGTAGATAAAAAATTTGTTGAGTATATAGGTTGAGAATTGTTCTCTCTCTCTCTATCACACACATTCTCACTTTTATAGATATAATAGA
>NC_136504.1:112969639-113084639 GCF_053919585.1 Euprymna scolopes
TCTGGCTACCTCACACACACACACATTTTCACTTTTATAGATATAATAGATAGATTATGCTAGATATATTTCCATATGTCTGAATACCCTATATACAAACTTTCAAATCTGTAGATAAAAAATTTGTTGAGTATATAGGTTGAGAATTGTTCTCTCTCTCTCACACGAAACTGTGCGCTCGGCTTCTTCCCCCCCTTCCCACCCCAAATGCTTGGGAAACTGTGCACTGTTTTTGTTGGTTTTCAAGCTGCCTCTTCCCCCCACACACACACACACACAGTTTAACAGTAGTAGGAGGTCAAGAGAAAGAGGGTGAGAGAGAGAGAAGAGTAAGTTGGTGAGAGAGAGAGAAAAGAGAAAGAGGGTGTTGATTTTATATTTTTATTATCGTCTAATATTTTGAAAGCTGAATTTCTAATAAAATGTGCATCTATAGGAGATAATGCCTGGGAATGTGTTCCCCCCCCCACAGTTTAACAGTGGTGTGACGTCAAGAGAAAGAGGGTGAGAGAGAGGGAAGAGTAAGTGGGTGAGAGAGAGAAAAAAAAGGAAGACGGTGTTGGTTTTGTGAAAAAAGTTGTTATTTACAATTGTTCGCATTCTTGGCCTTTTGGTCAAGATCAAAGTGTAGTATCTGTTCTTCAGATGCTGCACTTCTATTTCTTGTTCTCTTTCGGTGGAGGAGAAATCCTCCACGACTGAGACAATTTTTATTTTTGTACCTTTTCTCCACGTTAAAAAACGACCCTGGTGTCTAACTCTGTCCCGTGGGGAGGCATAGTAAATAGGTACAATTGTTCGCCATTAGTGGATGTTGACGTCACGTCACGTGACATGACTAAGCGTTTTTTTTTTTTAGTATGAATAACATTTTTTGTTATAATTATAAAGTCTACACTTAATTTTATAGAAAATGATGTATATATAATAGAAAAAAAAAATTACTGGTTTTGTTGGATTCAAGTGGATCCCCCCCCTCCAGTTTAAGAGATAGCAGGTCACGTGGTAATATACAAAATGGCTAGCGTAAATATAAAGATCGGTTTTTTTAGCGACGAATATTTTGAAAGCTGAATTTTTTTTTATTCCTGTACATTTTTTCCTGATATTTTTCGTTAAAACTCTTGTATAAATACTATTTTTAACCAGTTAAATACGTTGGAGACATTGTCATGGAGTTTAATAATCTCTAGAACAAAGCAGAAGAGAAATTACAAAAGTATCGGTAAAACAAAGTGTTTGTTTACATTTGTTCGCAATTACTGGATGTTGACGTCACGTCACGTGACATGACTAAGCGTTTTTGGATTATGTAATATTAACATTAAAATGACAGGTTTTTTGGGGGGCCCCCCTAGGAGAGAAATGATCAGTTCACCCCCTTTTAATGGTCCGTTTGGTGTGGAATTTCGATATTTGTCATGCGGGTGATCAAGGTTCAATATGATACATAATTTGTCAACTTTGGTTGTGTCTGTCAAAAGTTTGAGCTGACGTCACGTCACGTGACACGTATTGAATAACGTTAAAATGACAGGTTTTTTGGGGGGCCCCCCTAGGAGAAAAACGATCAGTTGACCCCTTTCTACTGGTCCGTTTGACGTGAAATTTCGATATTTGTCATCCGGGTGATCAAGGTGCAATATGATACCAAATTTGTCAACTCTGGTTCCGTCTTTCAAAAGTTTTAGCGTTACAAACAAACATACATACATACATACATACATACACACCGATTTTTGCCTTTTATATATATAGACTAGCAGGGCTACCCGGCGTTGCTCGGGACCGTATAAACAATGAAAAAGCAAAAGCTAGAACATGTATTTCAGTCAATCTTTATTACATCCTGGGCTATGCCGGGAAACCAGCTAATATCTATTTAGTGACTTGACCACCAAAATACCTCCCTAAGTGTGTCCTTTCTTTTGAACTTATTAGATATAGGTATCTAGAAATTTGTGTGAAATTTTGTTGAATGCATTGTTCACTATGATTTTCTTATTGTTCTACACAATATCAACTGTAGCGAAATAACAGTAAACTTAGTGTAATGTTAGAATAAAGAGCAAAGGAAAAAATTAGAATCATATTCTGTAATTGCAAATCTAAATTTGCTAGCGTGTACCAGTATTTGCCAGGTTGTGGAAATTTGGAATTTATAACATATGTAGTGGCCTTTTCCTAGATACCTATTTTTATAATTGTTTCAGTACATTGCTACAAAATGTGACATTTGTTGGCGTTTGTAAAAAAAAGCATGAATTTGCTTATATTCCAAAAAAGAAAATATCAGTGCACAGTATTGAAAGTGTTTGAGATTCAAAAGTCTGTAACATTTCTACTAACTTCATAAGATATCATGTTAGAAACTGAATTGAATATCAAGACATTATCTGAAGCGTTTTTATTTTGGTGTAACATATGTGTTTACAGTGAACCTTAACTTTTAATAAACAGCTTGGTATGCAATGACATAGGCTAGGAATCTTAGACAAAATATATATAAATTGGAAAAATGTGTGAACAAATGAAAAAAAAAAAAATGATCCGCTCCACTTGATGATATCAAGCACAGTAATATTTTAGTGAAGAAAATATGAAATTGATGTTCAGTGATTAGTTTGGATGAATGAGAAAATGTAATTGTTTGATGCATAAAAAATAAGTCATTTGCTGTATTTGATATTAAGCAGCAAAAAAATAGTGATTTGAATATTAAGGAAAACATCAAATCAGATTATGTAAAAAAAAAAAGATGAAATTAGAAAATATATATTTTCTGATTATGAGTTTAGCCAATCAAAATTTTGTGGCAGAAATTGTGTGATTACCATGCAATTTTATTTTGGTAAAATTCTTAAATTATTTCAATGTTTATTATAATTTCTTATTAGTGACTTGTTATCATCAAAATCCGCCCCAAAGAGTGTCCTTTCTTTTATTAGGTATCAGAATAGGTATCCAGATTTCTACTTCTATACAAATATGATATTGTAGTACAGTAAATGTCAAATTGTTTTTCAAGTATTAGTTTGTAACGTTTGTACTGACTTCATCAGATGTCATGTAAGAAACTGAATTCTATGTAAGAAGACTTTATCTGAAGTGTTTTTATTTTGGTATATCATGTGTGATTACACTGTAGTAATTGCGCTGAAATCATGTTAATTACAATTGACAAAAGTTAAATAAATTTCTTATTCAGCTACACAATATAAACTAAAGGAAATCAAATTTGCAAAATAAAAGAAATATGTAGTTATGGGTTAGTTTGGAGTTAGAATAAAAAGCTAACAAAACAGTTAGTTTGTATTGTGTAGATTGTTCATTTCTGATAGTATTGAGAGTTGTCAATGAAAATCTTAATTTCTGACAAAATACTGAATGTTTCTCGGATACCCATTCATAAAAAGTACCTTTTTAAAAAAAAAAAAAACACTCCCCGGATCACCTTCACCACCTTAAAAAAAAAAAAAACTTTATTCTTCAAAAAATGTGCACATTGTTAGTGTAAAAAACAGATTCGCACCACTTGATGAAATCAAGCATAGTAATAGTTTAGTAAAGAAAATATGAAATTGATTTTCAGTAATTAGTTTGAATGAATATCAGAAAATGTAATTGTTTGATGCCTAAGAAAGAACTCATCTGTTGAATTTGATATTAAGCAGCAAAATATTTCAAAACATAAAATGTGAAACATAAATTTAAAAACACAAAAGAGGGTACAATCAATATTGAAAAAGTAACATCTGTCACAGAAAATAGTAATTTATAAATATCAAAAGAAATATTATTCTGTACTTAAAATGTTAAACTTACTGTTAACAATAATTTAAAATGGTGATCAGGATGAGTCCAACAACTTAGTCCTTGAGCTTTCTTATTGGTCATAGTAAAAAGAAATTGTAGTCTTTCAAGTTTGTTGGTCGCATTGGGATTCTTGGAATGTATCAACAGATTCCTGCATATGAATTTTTGTTAATTCCACACAATACAAAATATATATACAAAACAAAGTATAGGGTTAGTTGTGTCCTCTAATTATCAACCAAGTATATGTACTGATAAAAAGATAAAAGCAATGGAAATGTTTATTACAATGTATCAATATTAAATTTTTATCATGAACAACAAATCGAAATTATGATAGATATTTTGTGCTTATACGAAACTGGAATCAAGGATTGTCACCTGTGATTTTATATATGTCAATAGTGCATGCCACTACAAATGATATTAGCCAAATTAAGTTTTGTTTATTTTACTCAATATAAAATATATACACAAAATGCAGTAAACAAAGTTTAGGTTTAGTTAATGATAAGTTTAGGTTCGAGAAATAAGCAAAGAAAAGAAAAAAAGATACATTTGTTTATAGTGTGTAAATTGTAAGTTTGTAAATATTTAAAACTATCCACACTGGTATGTGGAAATTCTAGATACCTATTGTTATAAAGTTCCAATTCATGTTTGATATATCACTCTACATGTTCCCTGTTGCACCCCAAAGATGTAAATGATTATTGAGAAAGTGAAATGAAACAGTATTTGAAATAAAATAAAATAGAAACAAATGCTGATGTTTACTATATAAAACACTGTGTTCAATGGAATTGAGCCTTATACAATATTGGTGGAATAAAAAAGTTCATTTTTTTAATTCAATTTAAGAAATGAGCAAAAATTTGATATTTAATGTATTTGGCATGAAGAAAAAGAAATATAAGATAAAAGGTGATAAAGCAGTAAGAATCATGTGCTGAATTCAATTAAAAACAAATATGATTGTCAAAGAAATATCATGAAAATTTTGTAAGTGAAAAAAAATTGTTTTTGATATATTTGGTTTCGAAGTATTAAGAAACATGTACAACTTCATTTTAAAGACAAAACGAAAACTGTACTAATGATAATGACAATGGTGAAAGGAAATTGGAAAAAAATATATCAGAGGTAAAATGTTGGTCACATATACGTTTGTGTGGTATGCATGAAACACGTGTAGAAACTTATATTTTCTGATGCTGAAAGTAAGAAGAGAAACATTGTTAAAAAATGATCTAAAAGGCAATAGTAAAATCCTCATGTCGGAGGGCTTAGCCCGCCCTCAAGGCAAATAGAGTCTGTCTGCCGTATATAAATAGGCGATTTTAGCTTGTCGGGCGGTATGCCCTGCGTTGACTATTTTTCCTTCTTTCTCCTGCCTTAGGGAGGGGGTAGTTTTCTTTTTAAGTGTGCCCGGAGGGGAGTTGGGCAACCTCCCTGCACTGGGGGGGGGGGGAGTCTAGCTTCACAGGGTGTATACCCTTTCGGTGACCATTTATGTTTAAGAGTTTTCCCTGCTCCTTCCCTGCCCCAGAATGAGAGGGGAGCCTTCTTCCCATGGAGGATGGGGCTTTCTTTTTTGGTTATGTGTTGACCATGTATTTTTAAATATTTTTTCTTTCTACTTCCCTTCCCTTCTGGTGGAAGGAACCTTTTGTTTTATGGTGGCTCAGAAGGTGGGCTGAGCACTCTCCCCACAAAGGTGGGATGGGTAAATTTTTTATTTATTTGGTTGACTGGAGTGCAGGCTGCGCACTCCCCAAAAGGTGGGAGCCGGGGAACTTCTCCCAGAAGGGGGCTCTGGAAGGCTTCCCTCTACCCGTATTTTTTTTTTTTGTTTTTGTGTAAGGTTGATCTCTTTCCGGAGGGATAAAGCGGAACCAACGGGGGGGGGGGGGGAGACCAACCATACAAAAGGATATCCCTCTTTTAGGGGAAAAAGAAGGTTCCCTGGCCTCCCCTCCCGCTTCTGAGAGGAGAAGTTTCGCCGGCTCCCACTTTTGGGGTGAGGGAGTGCTTAGCCCGCCCCCAAGGCAAATAGTCTTACTGTCTGCCGTATATAAAAATACGATTTTAGCTTGTCAGGCGGTATGCCCTGCGTTGACTATTTTTCCTCCACCTGTTGACCTTCCCTCCCTGAAGGAGGGAGCCGTGCTACTCAGATTAGGGAAGGACTGAAGGGGTGATTTGCTTTTTTTTTTTATCCCTCGCTCTAGGGAGGTGACAGTCATCCGACCAACGAAGGAGATGGGGCAGGGAGCCTTCTCTCTCCTGCCTTAGGGAGGGGGTAGTTTTCTTTTTAAGTGTACCCAGAGGGGAGTTGGGCAACTTTCCTGCACTTGGGGGGGAATCAGGACCTTATTCGCATGGAGGAAATGCAGACCTGAAGTGAATTTCGGTGTAGTGTACACCTGTGTTTATGAGACCAGCTGGCTATAGCTATTGATCTCTTTATCTTTTTAAGTTTCGCTGTGTGTTGATGCGTATAAAAAGACTCTTCTAGCTCCCAAGGGTGTATACCCTTCGTTGACAATTTATGTTTAAGAGTTTTCCTTGCTCCTTCCCTGCCCCAGAATGGTAGGGGAGCTCCTGTCTCCTGTAGGGCGGGGGGGGCTTTCTTTTTTGGTTATGTGGGGGAGCCTTACCTCTACTCCACTTTAGGTGGTAGTTCTTTTTTGTAAGTTTGACATACTTTCAGATATTTCTTGAGTTTTTAACATTAAATTAATCTTGTCCAATGTATTCATTGCCATGGCATGATGGATACTGTACCAGATTTTTAAACTTTAGTTTGTGGGTTCGATTCATTTTTGTCCAATCCAATCTGAAGGAGGATGGTGGTATACCTTGCTTTGTACAGTTAGCTTTAAGACTCCCTCGCACATGTATGTAACGCAAAGGGTTTTTCCATGGCACATTTCGCATTCTTTTCCTTCTGGGCAAAGTTTCGTAATCATCTTTATATATATTTTCCTTCAGGGAAAAGTTTCATAATCATGTTGTTTATATATTTTTTGCTTCAGGGAAAAGTTTCGTAATCATGTTTATATATTTATGCTTCATCTTAATGCTTCAGAATATACAATATTTTTGGTTTTTTTATCTGGTGCCAGAATGAAGAGTCCATCAGGGTGTCCAACTCTTGATAGGCCAACATATAGCTGTCCATGAGAAAATACTGGTTTAGACAGGTTGAGCCCAACAACTTTTAGTGACTGTCCTTGTGATTTGTTTATTGTCATTGCAAAACTTAGCTTGACAGGAAATTGCAGCCTTTCAAACTCAAATGGCAATTCTTGTGGTCTCATTGGGATTCTGGGAATGAAGCAGTGTAATCCTGCATACTTACCTGACATAATTGTTGCTTCCAGTACATGAGGCATCATATTCTTTATGGTGAGCCTTGTGCCATTGCAGAGTTTTGGTGGATCAAGATTGCGAAGTAACATTATTGGTGCTCCAAGTTTTAGAAACAGACTATGTGGAGGCGTTCCTGGTGGTTCAAGACTATTAAGAAACTCAGTCGGATAATTTGTTACTTCGTCCTGTGAACAGATTGTATCAACTGAATTGTATAATATGATTTCTCCAGGTAATCTATTCAACAACCTGCTATTTATTTCATTTACAGATTCATTCTTTGCTGCTAAAATTGCACGGCTACTTAGCCAATTGATATCCGTATGCAAATTATGAAGATCTGGAAAAACTCTCATTATAAATTCCTCTTCTGTTTGAATTGTTGTAAAAGGCAACTGAATCTGGTTATAGGAGTCCTTGTCCAGAAGTCCATTACCCACTTGCAAAAGTTTAATGGCAAAGTCACCAACAGCATCATCAGCATGTAAATGTACTCGCATGTTTAGTGTTAAACTCATTGTTTTAATATGATGCCATAAATAGGAGTTTTTGAGACATGCATTCATTTGATCAGCTCTGGTTCCTCGAGGAACAATTGGAAGGGTTTGTCTGAAATCACCAGCAAAAACCAAAGTCACTCCACCCATTATTTGTGTGTTATCTTTTAGGTCCTGTAGTGTAGAATCTACTGCTTCCATAGCTTTTTTGTGACTCATTGTTGCTTCATCCCAGATTATTAATTTACAGTTTTGCAGTAGTTTAGCCTTTGCTGAATCTTTTTTAATATTACACAATGGTTTTTCCTGTCTAGTAAGGTCCAATGGGAGAGAAAACATAGAGTGAGCAGTTCTACCACCATCCAAAAGTGTTGCTGCAATTCCACTGGATGCCACTGCAAGGGCAATATTGTTTGTGAGACGAACTTTTGTAAGAAGCAGATTTAACAGGAAAGTTTTGCCAGTTCCACCTGGGGCATCAATAAAGAATGTCGATCCGTGATCATGATGAACTTCTCCTCCCAGAAAGGCTTTCCTCTCCACATATTTTTTTTTTTTTTGTGTAAGCTTGATCTCTTTCCGAAGGGAGTAAGCGGAACCGACAGAGACGGGGGGGAGGAGATCAACCATACAAAAGGATATCCGTCTCTTAGTTGAAAGAGGGAAGGCTCCCTGGCCTCCCCTCCCGCTTCTGAGAGGAGAAGTTTCCCTGGCTCTCAACTTTGGGGGGGGGGGGGAAGAGGGCTTAGCCCGCCCTCAAGGCAAATAGGACCTTAATCGCACGGAGGAAATAGGGGTCTGAATTTGATATTAAGCAGCAAAATATTTAAAAACATAAAAATGTGAAACAACATGAATACTCTCCATTGTCACTTGAAAACATTGGTCTTGGTAGGAAGTTTATTAGATGCTGAAATAGTGGGCTTGGTATTGTGTGCTTAATATTATTTTATGCAAAATGTAAAAACACAAAAGAGCGTACAATCAATATTGAAAAAGTAACATCTGTCACAGAAAATAGTAATTTGTAAAAATCAAAACATAATATTGTTCTGTACTTAAAATGTTAAACTTACTGTTAACAATACTGTAAAATGGTGATCAGGATGAGTCCAACAACTTAGTTCTTGAGCTTTCTTATTGGTCATAGTAAAAAGAAATTGTAATCTTTCAAGTTTGTTGGTCGCATTGGGATTCTTGGAATGAATCAACAGATTTCTGCATATGAATTTTTGTTAATTCCACACAATACAAAATATATATACAAAACAAAGTAAAGCAAATTATAGGGTTAGTTAAGTCCTCTGATTAGCAACCAACTATATGTATTGCTAAAAAGAGAAAAGCACTGGAAATGTTTCTTATAATGTATCAATATTGAATTGTTCTCATGAAACACAAATCGAAATAGTGATAGTTATTTGGCGCTTATAAGAAACAGGTATCAGGGATTTTGGTGTATCAGATGTTTTTACAGTGAACTTAACTTTCAAGAAACAAATTGGTATGCAATGATATAGGCTAAGAATCTTAGGCAAAATATATTCAAATGAAAAAAAAAATGTTGAACCCTTATAACATTGTATGGACTCTCAAAAACATTTGTAAAAAATGTGTAAACAAATGAAAAAAAAAAAAGAAAAAAAAAAAAAGAAAGAAAATGATCCGCTCCACTTGATGACATCAAGCACAGTGATATTTTAATGAAGAAAATATGAAAATAATGATTTTCAGTTTGGATGAATATGAGAAAATGTAATTGTTTAATGCATAAAAAAGAACTCATCTGCTGCATTTGATATTAAGCAGCAAAATACAGTGATTTGAATCTTTAGGAAAACATCAAATCAGATTATGTAAAAAGTAAAAAAGATGAAATTAGAAAATATATATTTTATGTTTATGAGTTTTGCCAATCAGAATTTTGTGGCAGAAATTGGGTGATTACCACGTAATTTTATTTTGGTAAAATTCTTAAATTATTTGAATGTTTATTATAATGTCTAATTAGTGACTTGTTATCATCAAAATCCGCCCCAAAGAGTGTCCTTTCTTTTATTAGGTATCAGAATAGGTATCCAGATTTCTACTTCTTTACAAATGTGTTATTGTAGTACAGTAAATGTCAAATTGTTTTTCAAGTATTAGTTTGTAATGTTTCTACTGACTTCATCAGATGTCATGTAAGGAACTGAATTCTATTTAAGACTTTATCTGAAGTGTTTTTATTTTGGTAGATCATGTGTGATTACACTGTAGTAATTGCGCTGAAAGCATGTTAACTACAAATGACAAAAGTTCAATCAATTTCTGATTCAGCTACACAATATAAACTAAAGGAAATCAAATTTGCAAAATAAAAGAAAAATGTAGTTATGGGTTAGTTTGGAGTTATAATAAAAAGGCAACAAAACCGTTAGTTTGTATTGTGTAGATTGTTCATTTCTGATAGTATTGATAGTGGTCAAAGAAAATCTTAATTTATGACAAAATACTGAACGTTTCTTGGATACCCATTCGTAAAAAGTACCTTTTTTGAAAAAAAAAAAAAAAAAAAAAAAAAAAAAAAAAAAACACTCCCCGGATCACCTTCACCACCTTAAAAATAAAAACAAAAAATAACTTTATTCTTCAAAAAATGTGCACATTGTTAGTGTAAAAACAGATCTGCACCACTTGATGAAATCAAGCACAGTATTATTTTAGTAAAGAAAATATGTAATTGATTTTCAGTAATTAGCTTGAATGAATATCAGAAAATGTAATTGTTTGATGCATAAGAAAGAACTCATCTGCTGAATTTGATATTAAGCAGCAAAATATATCAAAACATAAAAATGTGAAACATAACATGAATACTCCCCATTGTTACTTGAAAACATTGATCTTGGTAGGCAGTTTATTAGATGCTGAAACAGTGGGCTTGGTATGGTGTGCTTAATATTATTTGTATTTATAAAAAGAGAAAAGCAACGGAAATGTTTCTTATAATGTATCAATATTGAATTGTTATCATGAAAAACAATTCGAAATTGTGATAGAGATTTGGTGCTTATAAGAAACAGCTATCAATGATTGTAACCAGTGATTTTTGTGTATGCTAACATTGTAAATGTGGTAGTGAAATTGATTTTTGTGTATTCTTCAATATAAAATAGATATATAAAACTAAAACAAAGTTTATGGTTAGTTAATGATATGTTTAGGTTAGAGAAATAAGCAAAGGAAAAGAAAAAAAAAGATACATTTCTTTATATTATGAGATTTTAAGTGTATACATGTTTAAAACTATCCACATTGCTATCTGAAAATGCTAGATACCTATTGTTATAAAGTACCAATTCATGTTTGATATATCACTCTACATGTTCCTTGTAGCACCCCAGAGAGGTAAATGAGTGTCAACAAAATGAAATAAAACATAGTATTTGAAATAAAATAAAAAAATACTTGAAAAGTGAAATATGCTGATGTTTACTATATAAAACATTGTGTTCAATGGAATTGAAACTAATACTATATTGGCGGACTATGAATTAAAGAAATAAAATGTAAGAAATGAGAAAAAATTTGATATATAAAATCTTTGGCATGAAGAAAAAAAATATAAGACAAAAGGGGAAGAAGCAATAACAATCATGTGCTGAAGTCAATTGAAAAAAATAGTTTGTCAAAGAAATAAAAAGAAAATTCTCAGAGTGAAAAAAAAAAAAATGAAATTTTTACAAATCTGATTTTAGTCCTCTAATTATCAACCAAGCATATTTATTGATAAAAAGAGAAAATGAATGGACATGTTTATTATAAATTATAAATATTAAATTGTTATTATGAAAAACCAATGGAAAGCGTGAATGTTATTTGGTGTTTTTGGAAAAATATCAGAGGTAAAATGTTGGTCACATATACGTTTGTGTGTTATGCATGAAACACATGTAGAAAATTATATTTTCTCATGCTGAAAGTAAGAGAAACATAGCTAAAAAATTATGTAAACGCAATAGTAAAATCCTCATTTTTAGGAACATAGTGTGGGGTATGTTGTTTGTTTAAATTGAGAAAGGAAAGTTTAATTGTTAGAATTGGATGTTATAGATCACAAGTTTTATTACAATAAACATTGTGTCCTCTAATTATCAACCAAGTATATTTATTGATAAAAAGAGAAAAGTAATGGAAATGTTTATTATAATTTATCAATATTAAATTGTTATGAAAAACCAATGGAAAGCGTGTTGGTTAATTGGTGTTCATTAGAAAAAACATCATGGGTTGTCACCAGTGATTTTATTTATGCTAACATTTCGCTGCAAATGTGGTAGCGAAATGTAATTTTTTTTTTTTTTTTTTTAATTCTACACAAAATAAAATATATACACAAAACAAAGTAAAAGAAATGTCAGGGTTTGTTAATGATAAGCTTAGAACCAAGAAATAAGCATAGAAAAAGGAAAAGAAAGATACATTTGTTGAAAATGTGTCGATTGGTGAATTTGTTGGTTCATTTTGTTTTATGACATATCAACACTATATCAGGTTATTTCATGCCAAATCCAGTGACATTTTTTTCCTTGAATATATTTGTTTATTTAATGTTGGTTTCTATTTAACTCATAATTGGGACCCTAACAGGTACTACCACTCTAGATCAGAGTGGACCTGGTAGCAATAGCAATTAAATGGTGGCTTCACACTTCACAAAGCCCCACGTTTGGATACAGTTTATGGTCATATCCAGGACCTGGTGAATTTGTAAATAATCGAAGCGATCAACACTGGCGAGTTAGAATTCTACATACCTATTGTTATAAAGTACCAATTTATGTTTTACATATCACTCCACAACGTTGCTGCAGAATCCAGACAGGTGAAAGAGTCTCAAGAAACTGAAAAGCTATTTAGTACTCTTAAATAAAATAACATGCATACAGAAATCCTTAGTACCAAGAAATAAGCAAAGAAAAGAAAGATACATATATATCCGTCTCTTAGTTGAAAGAGGGAAGGCTCCCTGGCCTCCCCTCCAGCTTCTGAGAGGAGAAGTTTCTCCGGCTCTCAAATTTGGGGGAGGGGCTTAGCCCGCCCTCAAGGCAAATAGAGTCTGACTGTCTGCCGTATATAAAAAGGCGATTTTAGCTTCTCAGGCGGTATGCCCTGCGTTGACTATTTTTCCTCCACCTATTGACCTTCCCTCCCTGAAGGAGGGAGCCGTGCTACGCAGGGAAGGGCTGAAGGGGTGATTTGCTTTTTTTTTTTACCCCTCGCTATGGGGAGGTGGCAGTCATCCAACCAAAGAAGGAGATCAAGCAGTGAGCATTCTCTCTCCTGCATTAGGGAGGGGGTAGTTTTCTTGTTAAGTGTGCCCGGAGTGGAGTCGGGCAAACTCCCCGCACTTGGGGAGGGGTCAGGACCTTATTCGCACGGAGGAAATAGAGGCCTCAACTGAACTTGGATGGAGTGTAAACCTGTGTTCATGAGACCGGCTGGCTATAGCTATTGATCTCTTTATCTTTTTAAGTTTTGCCATCAGATGAGCTGTATAAAAAGGCTCTTTTAGCTTCCCAGGGTGTATACCCTTCGTTGACCATTTATGTTTAAGAGTTTTCCTTACTCCTTCCCTACCCTGGAATGGGAGGGGAGCTCTTTCCCCCTGTAGGGGGGGGGGCGGCTTTCTTTTATGGTTATGTGGGGGAGCCTTACCTCTACTCCACTTAAGGTGGTAGTTCTTTTTTGTAAGGTTGACATATTTTCGGATATTTCTTGAGTTTTTAACAGTAATTTTATCTTGTCCAATGTATTCATTGCGATGGCATGATGGATATTGTATCAGATGTTCAACGTTTAGTTTGTGGGTTCAATTCATGACTGTTCCTAATTTCGTTTCCTTTTAATTTCATTTTTGTCCAATCCAATCTGAAGGAGGCGGATGGTATACCCTGCGTTGTACAGTTATTTGTAAGACTCCCTCCAACATGTATGTAACACAAAGAGTTTTTTCCATGGCGCATTTCGCATTCTTTTCCCTCTGGGAAAAGTTTTGTAATCATGTTTGAATGATAAGTCAGAATTGTTAATGTTGGCTCAGTGTTTTAATCTTATAATCTGTGGAACAAAGAATCAATCAGGTGGGCTGAGCACTCTCCCCACAAAGATGGGATAGGGAAATTTCTTTTATTTGGTTGACTGGAGGGCGGGCTGAGCACTCCCATAAAGTTGGGAGTTGTGGAACTTCTCCTCCCAGAAAGGGGGCCCGGGAAGGCTTCCCTCTCCACATATTTTTTTTTGTGTGTAAGGTTGATCTCTTTCCGAAGGAAGTAAGCGGAACCGACAGAGGGGGGGGGGAGATCAACCATACAAAAGGATATCTGTCTCTTAGTTGAAAGAGGGAAGGCTCCCTGGCCTCCCCTCCCGCTTCTGAGAGGAGAAGTTTCTCCGGCTCTCAACTTTGGGGGGGGGGGGGGGGAGTCGGAGGGCTTAGCCCGCCCTCAAGGCAAATAGAGTCTGTCTGCCGTATATAAATAGGCGATTTTAGCTTGTCGGGCGGTATGCCCTGCGTTGACTATTTTTCCTTCTTTCTCCTGCCTTAGGGAGGGGGTAGTTTTCTTTTTAAGTGTGCCCGGAGGGGAGTTGGGCAACCTCCCTGCACTGGGGGGGGGGGGAGTCTAGCTTCACAGGGTGTATACCCTTTCGGTGACCATTTATGTTTAAGAGTTTTCCCTGCTCCTTCCCTGCCCCAGAATGAGAGGGGAGCCTTCTTCCCATGGAGGATGGGGCTTTCTTTTTTGGTTATGTGTTGACCATGTATTTTTAAATATTTTTTCTTTCTACTTCCCTTCCCTTCTGGTGGAAGGAACCTTTTGTTTTATGGTGGCTCAGAAGGTGGGCTGAGCACTCTCCCCACAAAGGTGGGATGGGTAAATTTTTTATTTATTTGGTTGACTGGAGTGCAGGCTGCGCACTCCCCAAAAGGTGGGAGCCGGGGAACTTCTCCCAGAAGGGGGCTCTGGAAGGCTTCCCTCTACCCGTATTTTTTTTTTTTGTTTTTGTGTAAGGTTGATCTCTTTCCGGAGGGATAAAGCGGAACCAACGGGGGGGGGGGGAGACCAACCATACAAAAGGATATCCCTCTTTTAGGGGAAAAAGAAGGTTCCCTGGCCTCCCCTCCCGCTTCTGAGAGGAGAAGTTTCGCCGGCTCCCACTTTTGGGGTGAGGGAGTGCTTAGCCCGCCCCCAAGGCAAATAGTCTTACTGTCTGCCGTATATAAAAATACGATTTTAGCTTGTCAGGCGGTATGCCCTGCGTTGACTATTTTTCCTCCACCTGTTGACCTTCCCTCCCTGAAGGAGGGAGCCGTGCTACTCAGATTAGGGAAGGACTGAAGGGGTGATTTGCTTTTTTTTTTTATCCCTCGCTCTAGGGAGGTGACAGTCATCCGACCAACGAAGGAGATGGGGCAGGGAGCCTTCTCTCTCCTGCCTTAGGGAGGGGGTAGTTTTCTTTTTAAGTGTACCCAGAGGGGAGTTGGGCAACTTTCCTGCACTTGGGGGGGAATCAGGACCTTATTCGCATGGAGGAAATGCAGACCTGAAGTGAATTTCGGTGTAGTGTACACCTGTGTTTATGAGACCAGCTGGCTATAGCTATTGATCTCTTTATCTTTTTAAGTTTCGCTGTGTGTTGATGCGTATAAAAAGACTCTTCTAGCTCCCAAGGGTGTATACCCTTCGTTGACAATTTATGTTTAAGAGTTTTCCTTGCTCCTTCCCTGCCCCAGAATGGTAGGGGAGCTCCTGTCTCCTGTAGGGCGGGGGGGGCTTTCTTTTTTGGTTATGTGGGGGAGCCTTACCTCTACTCCACTTTAGGTGGTAGTTCTTTTTTGTAAGTTTGACATACTTTCAGATATTTCTTGAGTTTTTAACATTAAATTAATCTTGTCCAATGTATTCATTGCCATGGCATGATGGATACTGTACCAGATTTTTAAACTTTAGTTTGTGGGTTCGATTCATTTTTGTCCAATCCAATCTGAAGGAGGATGGTGGTATACCTTGCTTTGTACAGTTAGCTTTAAGACTCCCTCGCACATGTATGTAACGCAAAGGGTTTTTCCATGGCACATTTCGCATTCTTTTCCTTCTGGGCAAAGTTTCGTAATCATCTTTATATATATTTTCCTTCAGGGAAAAGTTTCATAATCATGTTGTTTATATATTTTTTGCTTCAGGGAAAAGTTTCGTAATCATGTTTATATATTTATGCTTCATCTTAATGCTTCAGAATATACAATATTTTTGGTTTTTTTATCTGGTGCCAGAATGAAGAGTCCATCAGGGTGTCCAACTCTTGATAGGCCAACATATAGCTGTCCATGAGAAAATACTGGTTTAGACAGGTTGAGCCCAACAACTTTTAGTGACTGTCCTTGTGATTTGTTTATTGTCATTGCAAAACTTAGCTTGACAGGAAATTGCAGCCTTTCAAACTCAAATGGCAATTCTTGTGGTCTCATTGGGATTCTGGGAATGAAGCAGTGTAATCCTGCATACTTACCTGACATAATTGTTGCTTCCAGTACATGAGGCATCATATTCTTTATGGTGAGCCTTGTGCCATTGCAGAGTTTTGGTGGATCAAGATTGCGAAGTAACATTATTGGTGCTCCAAGTTTTAGAAACAGACTATGTGGAGGCGTTCCTGGTGGTTCAAGACTATTAAGAAACTCAGTCGGATAATTTGTTACTTCGTCCTGTGAACAGATTGTATCAACTGAATTGTATAATATGATTTCTCCAGGTAATCTATTCAACAACCTGCTATTTATTTCATTTACAGATTCATTCTTTGCTGCTAAAATTGCACGGCTACTTAGCCAATTGATATCCGTATGCAAATTATGAAGATCTGGAAAAACTCTCATTATAAATTCCTCTTCTGTTTGAATTGTTGTAAAAGGCAACTGAATCTGGTTATAGGAGTCCTTGTCCAGAAGTCCATTACCCACTTGCAAAAGTTTAATGGCAAAGTCACCAACAGCATCATCAGCATGTAAATGTACTCGCATGTTTAGTGTTAAACTCATTGTTTTAATATGATGCCATAAATAGGAGTTTTTGAGACATGCATTCATTTGATCAGCTCTGGTTCCTCGAGGAACAATTGGAAGGGTTTGTCTGAAATCACCAGCAAAAACCAAAGTCACTCCACCCATTATTTGTGTGTTATCTTTTAGGTCCTGTAGTGTAGAATCTACTGCTTCCATAGCTTTTTTGTGACTCATTGTTGCTTCATCCCAGATTATTAATTTACAGTTTTGCAGTAGTTTAGCCTTTGCTGAATCTTTTTTAATATTACACAATGGTTTTTCCTGTCTAGTAAGGTCCAATGGGAGAGAAAACATAGAGTGAGCAGTTCTACCACCATCCAAAAGTGTTGCTGCAATTCCACTGGATGCCACTGCAAGGGCAATATTGTTTGTGAGACGAACTTTTGCAAGGAGCAGATTTAACAGGAAAGTTTTGCCAGTTCCACCTGGGGCATCAATAAAGAATGTCGTTCCGTGATCATGATGAATGCTTTCCAAGATGCTCTCGTAAATATTCTTCTGCTCGTCCACAAGCCGAGGTTCATTTTCCTGAATGAATTGGTCATAGGCATCATAGTCATAAGTCTCTTGCTGTATTCTGTGGTTTACATTCATAATATCAGCAGGCTCTGGCATGCCACAATTCGTTAACGTACGGTTAAGTGCTTGTACTCGACGGGATAGGTCAGCAAGAGATAGATTAAATATCTCAGGCGAAAATGCAATTGCCATATTTTCATTTCGCATTTGGGCTTGATGAAGAAAATCTTCGGACATATCAGTTTTAAATTCATTCCAGAGCAAATGTGGTTGTTCAATCCCACAGGCTGTAAGCATAATTGCAAATAATTGTCTAATTTGATTGGCGATTTGTGAGACTGATGCTTCTTGTAAAGTTTTCCGCCAGTGTTCATCGTCTTTCAAAAGTCCACGTACAGCACATGCTTCTTGGTATGTTGTACACAGTCCAACTTCAAAGCGTCGGAGATCCTCAAAAGATGTTGGTCCACGAATAGTATGGAGAAGCAATCGTAAATAAAAGCATTCTCTGTTATTAGGATGCACAATATAAACACGGCCAATAGCGTCAGATGCTTTGATGTCATGACCTGGCACAATTTGTCCTTGCTTACGACGAACCCACTTTTTTTGCTTACTCCAGGTATAATATGTAGGAATTTCAGTATACATGAGAGATCTAGCGAAATCATCTTCTTGGCATAGTTTAAAAAATGCAGTTAAGGTTGTTTCTGGTGGTGTCTGCGCCAAATTATGTGCAGTCTCTTCATTGAAATAAACTCTCTGTCCATTCTCAACATGTACTGCTAAATGTACAACGGTTGGAAATCGTTGGTGGATTTCAAATCCAAAGATCCTCCATATTGCTTCATTACTGGAGATGTATCTTCCTGTCTGATAAAACTTTATTTCATCCCTTGCACCCTCATCACCAATACTGAATGTTGCCATGTCACTACCCTTGTTTATGTATTTTGTTATGTACTTAAGGGCTTTGATGGAGTTGCAAAATTCCACATTGATATGTGCCTTCAGAATTTTACATAATAAACTATTATAAGGCACTATCCATCGATTGTCCACGGTTGTTATTTGTCCTCTAACAACTAAGGTTGTTGATTCGCCTCCATTTTCTGGTGAACGTCTGCGATAAAGAGGATAACCATTATTGTCAGTCTGTGTTTCTCCAATAAAAGGCTTTGGATATCTTCTGGAGCATTTACGATCTTCCATACAGGGTGACGCTGGATTTAAGACTCCACATGGTCCATGGATTAATTGAGTTTTTATTATTTCGAAAAGTTCTGGATCCGTAGTTTCATTTGGCAGTTCAGCCGAAATTATTTTGTCTATATCATCAGCATTAATATTATCTTTACACCAAATCAGGGTGTGAGAGTGCGGAAGGCCTCTCTTTTGCCACTCAATCGTAGTTATATAAGCACTAAGTTCACCAAAAATTCGTCCTTCTTTAAGAAGCCAGAGGAGTTTCTTTTGTTTTTCATGGAACACTCGAGCAATCAAATCATGGCGATCCTTGGCTTTTTGATGTGGAAAAAGTTCATTAGTAATTTCACTCCACTTTGGATTACATGTGAATGTGATGAAAAGATCAGCTCGTCCAAATTTTCTTACATAAGTCATTGCATCTTGAGTCCGTTGTTGCATATATCGTGGTCCTCCTGTATAACTGGAAGGCAAGATAACTGGTTGTCCAATATTTCTCGGGTCACCATCACAATTCATAGCATCTTGCAGATGTATATATTCTTCCACCCTTAATTTTTTTTGATTTTTTCGTATGAAATGTAATCTTTCAGTTTCTATTTTTGCATACATATCCACCATGAACTGACTGGTCACTTCTTTTAAAGATAATACATGATTGAATCCATCTCGCACCATAAAATGAAATGCATAAAAACACTTAGATGTTACAGATCGAGTTGTATTGAGACCTGTTTGTGGATTCCTCTGCCACAGCTGAAAATGATATCCATCTTGTCCATTCCAGAACATAAGTGGGTATTGGAGTGCATCATAAGCTCTATGAGTTTCTGGAATACGACGCAGTTGTCCACTTCTTAATTGCAGAACAATGTCCCTGTAATCATGTTGTTCACCCACCATTATGATTGCAACTTCATCGGCCGTAGGTGCATTGTATCTCCGTGCATGTTCTGATGGTGGATGTTTGTCTGCTTTGATGATGACTTTATGATTACGACTATGTTGCATCTGTTCAATTGCATATTTCAAAATTCCAACATATTTATGGTGTTGGTGAAGCATGTTCTGCAACTCCATGACAATCTCCAAGTCTAATCCACCTTGCACATTCGTGCATCTTTGCTGTGCTTCTGATTCGTTGCCACCCATAAAATAAACCTGCACAAATTCATAAGAATGTCCGGGTAATGGAAGCAGATCACCCATCAAGTGATAACACTGACCTTGTATTTTGTAAGTGGTAAAGAATGCAAAGTCAGTAACATTTCTAGAAGCTCCAAAAGATGTCATTTGAAAGGCAGAGTTGTATTTTAGAAGACTTTTTCTGAATTGTTTCGCTTTTGTTGTATCCTGTGTCAGTAAAGTTTTCAGAACTTCTGGAGGATCTTGTATTTTTGGCAAATTGATTTTACCTCCCAAGCAACACAAACCAGGTCTTTCAGCAATCCATTTTTTGGCACCACAATGTCCACAAATGTTGTCCATTTCCCCAATTATTACTTTCGGGTCAGTGTTATAATGTTTCTCTGCATCATAAAAAAATGCTTCCATCAGCCAATGACTATGTCTCTCGTGTCTTAGATTAGTTCTGCGTGTTGACTGGAAGGTTCGATCAGCCATTCTCCTATTCTGTTGTATTTCTTGTGTCTCTTGTGATCTCACTGTAGCCATGTGATTGCTATGAGCCATAAGACGAATTTCTCTTTCGTCTTCAGTTTCATCTTCTCTCAATGCAGCGATGCGGCTGTAATTAGCCATTAGACGAATTTCTCTTTCGTCCTCAGTTTCATTTTGTCTCATTGCAGCAATGCGGCTGCTATTAGCCATTAGTCGAATTTCTGTATCATCTTCATTTTCATTTTCTCTTATTGTAGCCATGCGACTACTGCTAGCAGTCAAACGTGTTTGTCTGTCGGCCACACTTTCATGTTCTCTTTTGTTTTCAATCCTGATTCGATTAAGCATCAAGCGTTCTTCTCGAGCTTCTGCACTTTCTTCCGACCGCCTTCGTTTCTGTTCACGCGCTGCTGCTGCTGCGCGTCCATATGATGATGCTGATGATCTCCTAGGCATTTTTTGTTTTTTTTTTTAATATATAAACGTTTCTTAGAAGAAATGTATGGGTAAAAATACAATAATAAAAGTGAAATGTAGCAACAAAATTGTTAACGTAAAAAGCAAAGTCAAATAAACAATTAAAACTTTTATAATAAAAATGCTTATATATTTGTAACTGTTTCTATTCAAGTCGGCAAAGAATGTGCAAACTGCAACGAAAAAGGAAAAATTGTATACATGTTTAGTAGAATGCATTAGCAAATGTGGGAGAGGGGTGCAGTCTTTTACAGGTTTTCAGGGATGCTTAAAATGAATATTACATTTAAATATAGGGCAGATAAGTAGTTTTCATAAAATAAATATATTTCTTTACTGCGAATAATAATTTTAATGTGTAAATAGAACAGAAAATGATAAGATACTTTCTGGCCACCAATTTTTTTTTTGGGGGGGGGGGGGCAATTATGAGTATTTTGGGCTGAAAGTACTTTTTATTTGTTTCAATTAAGCAAAGGTCTCAATTGGTTTGTAATTCAAACCCTAGTGTTGTTATGTGGTGAATATTTTAAAATATGATTTTTAATTCTGTATGTTCTAAGAATATTTAATAAAGTTTACTGTAAAATCCAAAATCATGGAAACAAAATATTTGTTCCAAAAAATATTAGCATATGAAATAAATGTGTCAATGTTATCGACTTTTTCTTTTATTTAATTGAAATATTATGTATATGAAATATTGAAAGTATTCTTATATCGAATATTGAAATAAAAGACATTACTACCCATTTACAAATAAAAATTTTTTTTTTTTTTTTTTTACTGTTTATGTCTCACTCTTATCGACGTTTACTTTTTTTAATAGCATATTCTTTAAATGAATAGAAAAAGAATTTCCCAACTTTTCGACCCCGGCTATTTGGCTGATAGTCGATAAAAGTGATTAAAAGAGAGATAATATTAATAAATGTGCCGTAATGTATTTTATGTATTTGAACATTAACGTTGTCATATAAAAAGAAAATGCTATGAAAAAGTATATAAAAAACTGCAAAAAAAAAATTAAGAGAGATAATAAAAATAAATGTGTACTAATGTATAATAGGCACCGCCAAAACTGGGGGGGGGGGGGCAGATCAGTACTTTTTGACGGACCGTCTTTTTAAAAATCTACCAAAAATCAGGTAATTATCCGATCAATACGAAATTTTCAGCGATTATTAGGAGAAGAATGAACTTTATAACAGTGTACTTATTTTTCATAAACGATATTTATATATATATATTTTTTTTGCTTACAAACCCCCCCTTGTTTTGAAGTGGGAACAAATATGCTTAAAATAATCATCTGAGACTGAAATCAACATATTGTGTTGTAAGGGACAGAATTATAGATTTATAAAAAAAAAAAAAAAATTGTTTGCATACCTTATTTTGACGTCTGAATATCAGAACTTCGATTGTGTTTAATTATCCCGCTTTTGAGTTTTGAAGTGTGAAATTCGGTGAATATGTTAAGTAAAATAATTAATTTAAGTTAAGCAAAAAAAAAAAAAAAAAATTTAATATGTATACTAAAAAATCTATTTAAAAATTTTTGATAAATAAATTAACAAATTTTTTTTAGCGAGCCGAATAATGCATGACCATTATTAAACAGGGCATGCTTTGAATAATCGATACCAAAAAAAAAAAAAAATTCGATAAATATTGTGCCCTTTGTGTTAAAAATAGCATCTTTTTTTTCGATCCCGTTTGAAAACGTTTGCCGCCTATGACTATGTTGGACCAAACGCGCTGAAATAATTTTTTTTTTATTCTGCTTTAAATTGCCCCCCCCCCCATTTTGGGGAGTCTGGCCCCCACACACATACACATTAAAAACCAAACGCATACAAATGGTCACCCATCTGGTACTGGCCAGCCTCAGCTTAATAATACATTGAAATTTTCGTCACTGAAAAATAAGTTTTTTTTGGCCTGTTTGGTCTTCCATAGTTTGCTTTTTATCAGACGAAAACGTAAACAGAGTCGATCTGAACTCTACGTCAACGCGAATATTTGGTTACCTATATGAATAAGTGGAATTATTTGAAATTCAGGTACTTATATTATAATATTTTTGCATATTCTCTTAGAAAATCATCCTAAATCTTAGTTAGACAATAAATAAATTAATTATTTCAAAAACCCTTTTTTTTTTAATATTTAAGTACGTTTTTTGTGCAAGACAAAAAATGTCAATTGTTAACTTTTTGGGAAAATTTAACATTTAAAATTGAATTAAAAATAGTAGAAAAAGTTTTACATTATTCTGTTTTCTAAATGATAAAATTCAGGGTTTAATCTTTCTGGAAAAAAAAAGTTACTCAGAAATAATGGATTTTAATAAACGTAATTTCGTTTAAAAAAACAAAAACTTGATTTTGCGGCCATTTTTGGCGGTGCCTAATGTATAATGTTGTAATTTTAAAAGAAAATGCTATAAAAAATTATAAAAAAAGGTAAAAAAAAAAAGAAAATTCCGAAAAATGGAAACAAAATATTTTTATCCAAAAAGTATTAGCAATATGAGTTAAATAAACTGTTGCCAAAGTATTTGTAATAAAGTGTATTGTAAAATTCCAAAAATATTATCATATGAAATAAATAAATAAATGTTATTAAGTTCTATAAATAAAAAGCAAGCAGCCAATATAACTCCTTTAAAAATGTAATTCAAGCCCTAATTTTTTTTTCAATTAAAGGAGCAAGGACCAAGGTTCCATTAAAACAAAAAAAAAATCAAATAACGTGGTTAAAAAAAAGGTTTTAAACTTCAAACTTTACAGGTAAAATTCTAAAAGAACACTGTTTTTTTTTTAAATTTGAATATATTATGTATTGACCTTTTCTCTTCAATTTGTGGGTAAATTAATAATTTACTATCGGGTTACTAAAGTAAGTATTTAATGTTTAATAGACACTTAAAAATTGGGATTGGGGGGGTCGTGAATTAAAAAAAAACGTTTGTCTAAAGAGGGTGATAGAGAGAGAGAGAGAGAGAGAGAGAGAGAGAGAAAAAAAACTCCCAAAACATGGAAACAAAATAATTTTACAAAAAAATAGCATTGAGTTTAATAAATAACTGGTACCAGAATTTATCGAATTTTTGCTTTTTTCTTAAAATGAATAGAAAAATAATTTCCCAACTTTTGTCATTTCTATGTGTTCTAATTTTGTGTGTTGAATGTGAAAAAAGGTAAAAAAAACATGGAAACAAAATAATTTTACCCAAAAAGTATTAGCATATGATTGAAACTATTATTTTTCATTAAAATAATAAAATGTGTTAATTAATAAAAATCGAAGCAGCACAAAAATTAACTGATAGACGATAAAAGTGATTAAAAGAGAGATATTATTAATAAATCTGTAGTAATGTATTTTATTTCAATATTCATAAACATTAACGTTGTAATATAAGAAGAAAATGCTATTAAAAAGTATAAAAAAAGGTAAAAAAAAAAAAAAAAAATTCCGAAAACATGGAAACAAAATATTTTTACCCAAGTATGTCTAAAATAGTATAATCGATTTATTGGAAAGAACATAAAATTTCACATGGGATTGTGGGGGGGGGTTCTTGAATTTAAAAAAAAAAACGTTTGTCTAAAATATTATATTCGATTTATTGGAAAGAACATAAAATTTCACATTGACCCTGAAAATATCGTAAAAATAAAATCAATAGAAAATTTTTGATAGATTTTAAAAATTTAAAAATTGTAAAATATTGAGTTGGGAAAATTTATTACTGTTTAAAAAAAATATATTTCTATAATAGTTTATTTTGGAAGTATAATCAATAAAGAAAATAAATAACCCACTTTTAACAGAGAAATTCCGAGATTTTTATATAGTTTCGTGTTAACTGTTTACAGAAGTATTTGTAATAAAGTGTATTGTATAATCTGAAACATATTAGCATATGAAATAAATAAATAAGTAAATGTTAATAATTTATATAAATGAAAAGAAAGCAATCAATATCTAAAGTATATAAATATAATTTCTATTACTAACGTGAAAAATCAAATCGCTGCTGATAAAAAATGGCGCGAATGATATAATGAATTTGAATGTTTACATCGCTAACCAATGTATGGTTTTCGATAGAAAGAGGGTGATAGAGAGAGAGAGAGAGAGAGAGAGAGAGAAAAATTCCCCAGTTTTTGTATAAGAGAATATAAGTATCTCCCCTCCTTGACAACAAATATTTTTATAAAATGGCGCGAATGATATAATGAATTTGAATGTTTACATCGCTAACCAATGTATGGTTTTCGATAGAAAGAGGGTGATAGAGAGAGAGAGAGAGAGAGAGAGAGAGAGAGAGAGAGAAATTCCCCAGTTTTTGTATAAGAGAATATAAGTATCTCCCCTCCTTGACAACAAATATTTTTACCCAAGTATGTCTAAAATAATATATTCGATTTATTGGAAAAAACATAAAATTTCACATGGGATGGGGGTGGGGTGGGGGGGGGGGTTCGTGAATTTAAAAAAAAAAACGTTTGTCTAAAATATTATAATCGATCTATTGGAAAGAACATAAAATTTCACATTGACCCTGAAAATATCGTAAAAATAGAATCAATAGAAAAATTTTGATTTTAAAATATAAAAAATTGAAAAATATTTAGTTCGGAAAATTCATTACTGTTTATAAAAAAAAATATTTGGGTTTGTATTACTGTACACATAGATTCAAAAAAGTTGTCAAAAGACAAATATATAACAAATAAATGTTATCGAAGGCAACTGGATATATTTTTTGTGTTTTTATTCAATGTAACATATTTAATCAGCTCGAAAAACATACAGTGTTTATCGATGTATTCGAAAAATCAAGATAGCGTCTCACACCCTCTTTAACACCGTAAGTATGGAAAAAAGTGTTATATGTTAAATATTTTTACCCAAGTATGTCTAAAATATTATATTCGATTTATTGGAAAGAACATAAAATTTCAGATGGGATTGGGGGGTGGGGTTCGTGAATTTAAAAAAAAAACGTTTGTTTAAAATATTATATTCGATTTATTGGAAAGAACAAAAAATTTCACATTGACCCTGTAAATATCGTAAAAATAAAATCAATAGAAAAAGTTTTATAGATTTTAAAAATTTTAAAATTGTAAAATATTGAGTTGGGAAAATTCATTACTGTTTAAAAAAAATATATTTCTATAACTTTTCAAACAACTTTAATAGAAAATAAATAACCCACTTTTAACAGAGAAATTCCGAGATTTTTATATAGTTTCGTGTTAACTGTTTACAGAAGTATTTGTAATAAAGTGTATTGTATAATCTGAAACATATTAGCATATGAAATAAATAAATAAGTAAATGTTAATAAGTTATATAAATGAAAAGAAAGCAATCAATATCTAAAGTATATAAATATAATTTCTATTACTTACGTGAAAAATCAAATCGCTGCTGATAAAAAATGGCGCGAATGATATAATGAATTTGAATGTTTACATCGCTAACCAATGTATGGTTTTCGATAGAAAGAGGGTGATAGAGAGAGAGAGAGAGAGAGAAATTCCCCAGTTTTTGTATAAGAGAATATAAGTATCTCCCCTCCTTGGCCACAAATATTTTTATAATAATCTCGTTTAAAAATTCTTCAATTCTTTGCATTCTTCAATTTCTTTGCATAATCAATAGTATTCTGTTTTAAAAAAAAAAAAAAATGCCAAAAAATTGCAGATTTTAAAATAACAGAAAAAAAGAAAAAAAAATAAACGTAAAAAATTGCAGAGGTGTTGTGCGCATCTCAATATGGCGAGAAAAAAAAAGGCTAGATTGCGAAATTTGGCATATAATGCTATGTACATTTACAAAAAGGTAAATATCCAGATACGCTACTACAGAACACCACCGACCACTCGAGGTCCCTGGCAACGAATCTGATAGTAAAACTTAACTATAAAAAATATTTAGGTTTGGTTCACCGTAAATAATATAGGTGACTGAAATAGGAATGTAATTGAATGTGTAATATTCAGAATAGTAATCGATAATTCACGGAATAATTATTGTTACAAATTACGATGACTGTTTATTCAGCTCGAAAAACATACAGTGTTTTCCGATGTAATCGAAAAATAAATGAAAAACTATACGAAATACTTATGTCACGGTAACATATATGTAGCGAGTTTTTAACCGTATTTTTATCCGTTTTTTTATGTATAACAATGTTTTCCCACACTTATTGTTTTTAAGAGAGAATAAGACGACGTCTTGAAAGATGTAAAATATTATCGTATGTAACAGTTATGAAAAGTTATAATCATAGTTAAATGTCTTATATGTTCTGTGTTTTTTTTTTTTTACACAATGAATAACTTTTCTTCTTGCTTCAGGGAAAAGTTTCGTAATCATGTTTATATATTTATGCTTCATCTTAATGCTTCAGAATATACAATATTTAAAAAAATATTTGGGTTTGTATTAATGTACACATAGATTCAAAAAAGTTGTCAAAAGACAAAAATATAACAAATATAATATTTTCCCATGTAAAAAAAAAAAAAGAAAATGCTATTAAATATAATAAAAATTACTGAGATAAAAATATAAAAAAATACGTACGTAACAACAAAAACACACCGAAGAAAGTGTGTGTGTGAGAGAGAGAGAGAGAGAGAGAGAGAGGGAGGGAGGGAAGAGGAAGCGGTGTATGTTGAATTTTGTTCCTTTTCGAAGCAGCACAAAAAGTGTTTCCATAGTAACCAAACCGTGACGTCACGTCACGTGACATGACTAAGCGTTTTTAAACGAATAGAAAAATAGAAAGAGGGTGATAGAGAAAGTGAGAGAGAGAGAGAGTAAGTGTGAGAGAGAGAGAGACGGTGTTGGTTTTACTCCCCCCCCCCTTCCAGCTTAAGAGGTATGAGGTCACGTGGTAATATACAAAATGGCTAATTATTTTATATTACATAAATATTACGATATTTTTATTATCGTCTAATATTTTGAAAGGTGAATTTTTTTATTCCCGTACATTTTTTCCTGACATTTTTCGTTAAAACTCTTGTATAAATAATATTTTTAACCAGGTAATAACGATGGAAACATTGGCATAAAGTAAAAAAAAAGATATATCTGAGCCGAAGAGAAAAATGAAAAAGTATCGGAGAAAGATTTTTTTATTAACAATTGTTCGCCATTAGTGGACGTTGACGTCACGTCACGTGACATGACTAAGCTTTTTTTTTTTTTACGTATGAATTACATTGGATCATTCAAGAATTACGTAATAAAAAGCATTACAATGACAGTTTTTTTTGGGACCCCCTTGGAGATAACTGATACGTTTACCCCTTTCTCCTCGTCCGTTTGACGTGAAATTTCGATATTTGTCATCCGGGACACGGGGCTTCGATATGATACCAAATTTATCAAGTCTGGTTGTGTGTTTCAAAAGTTTTAGCGTTACATACAAACATACAAACTCACAGACATTTGGGATTTATATATATAGAAGATACCGATTCCATAGAAATAACGTGTCACTAAAACACTTAACATTATGTGTCAATCTAATACAAAGCTGAGGATTTCAAAAAATGAAATGAGAAAATGAATAAAAGATTTGAACAAATACAAATGAAAAACACATCTTTTAAGTTTATACTGACCAACATACGCATAAATCCTTTCCGCCTCCTAATTCCTCCTTTCCCCGCCATTTCCTACCTTCATCTTGTCTCCATCTCCTGCGGACACTGTCTCTTCCAAATTTCTCCTCGCCTTAATTTGAATTAGATAAAATTTTCCGTATGCGGAGAATCTAACATTCTTAAATTTGACTCAAATCCTACCACCTGATAAAGTAATGGCTTTTAAATCAAGCTATTCCAGAAACACACATGCACATGTGCAGCCAATAATGTTTGTATAAAATATACTATACATACGTTCTGTTAATTCTTAGAGCACTCTTTGAAAAGCGGTTTCGGTGGATTTGCACCTAGGTAACAAAAAACATACAAGCATTATGCACGCACACACACACACACGCGCACGCATACACAGATATATATATATATATATATATATATATATGTATATATATATATATATATATATATATATATATATATATATATATATATATATATATATACTTTTGGGTAATTGCGACAAGTCCAGGGTAATTGTGTGACCTAGCTCTTTTGACAAACAGGCATATAACGAGCACTTTATTTTAGTTGAAGCAATTACTCCACAGATTTGGTGCAATCACCCCAAAGTACGGTATATATATATATATATATATATATATATATATATATATATATATATATATATATATATATACAGTATATATGCCGTGATTGCAGGTGATTAAATGACTTACTAACTAGATGGTTTTCTAACGAATGATAAAAATATTTTTTGTATAGTTTTAAAGATTAAAAACTTAAAGGACTATATATATATATATATATATATATATATATATATATATATATATATATAGTAGAACCCCGTATATAATACACATGTATATAATCAAATAGCATTATTAATAACACCGTAAGGCGGGGCAAATACTGTAACCAGGCCCCGGAAAAATCTCGTATTCCACATCGTAACCTGAAATGAACTGTACACTAGGCCCACCATATCCCTGGGTCATTTTTACATATATATATATATATATATATATATATATATATATATATATATATATATATATATATATATATATATAAAGAGAAAGAGAGAGAGAGAGATGCCGAGTCGTAGACATTCCCATCTTGGGGCGTGATGATTCACTGGGAGAGATGCCCCCCCCCCCACTCTTCGTAAATAAACGCATCTAGCAGAAGGAAACTCTGATGTAAAATCCTGCTGTCTACTGTATACTTTGTCCTGTGGCACTTATTTGCACCGGCAAATGTTAGCAGTATTACCAAAAAGTGTAGTCAGTTCTATCCAAAGCCTTCATCACTATAAACAAATATCTGCATGGATTTCCGAGAAACTTGGTGGTTTTTCTGAACCTCATACGTCAAAATCGACGGGAGAGTCCATCATATATATATATATATATATATATATATATATATATATATATATATATATATATATATATATATATATATATATATATACGAGGCTTCTTAAATAGGTTTCCTGACATTTTTCGAATGTGTACTTGTTTTGATAATACACACATGGAAATTTAGTCCACTTGCAAGTAATCTCCTCCGGCTGCAATGCACTTGTTGTACCGCTCCCACGACTTCTTTGAATACCCCATGGAAGTCATCTTGAGTTAGTGGGTCAATGGGTCCCTCTTTCATCCTCCTCAATTGTCTCATAACGAAAGCCTCTTAGGTTTTCTTTGAGCTTAGGGAATACAAAAAGTTACCCGGGAATACATGGAGGGTGAGGAAGTGTCTTTGCGCTCATCTTGGTTAAATATTCTGTGACAATTGTGGAGTTGTAGACTGCACTCTTATAGAAACTGTGCGCAAATCTTCTGCATCTTCAGTTCCTCGCGAATAATTGTGTACGTTTCGCACACTGACATCAAACTGTGTACTCACTGTTTCCATGGACAAACGACAGGCCTTATACATACGTTATCTAGCCATCCAACTCTGGTGCTCTCCCTTACTCCTTGCACACCTCTAATCGTTCTTCACAGACACCCTGCCTTCCTTGAATCTTTTATGCCACTCAAAAACTGATGCTCGATTCATGCAAGGTGGTCAAAAAGCAGTCTGAAACATTCCATGTGTTTCTGTGGCATTTTGTTCAAGTTAAAAACAGCATTTTATTGCATATCGTGCCTCAAGTCAAGATTTCATATTTGAAATCAACCAACTGAGACAATCAGCTTTTAGTAGTTGGTATTCCAAGTCCTGCCGTGGCTGTTCATTTGAACTTGAAATCAAACCAATTGACCAGTCATTGCAAAATATACTGAATTGCAATCGTCTACAACAATTTTAAAAGCCCATACAAAAAAGACTGGAAATCTATTAAAGGCACCTTGCATGCATATATATATATATATATATATATATATATATATATATATTTATATTAAGTAATGTGATTGATAATTTAAAACATCAAGTTACATATAGTTTTTTAATAAGCAAGGTCTCCTCGTCAGCAAATTTGCTGACGAGGAGACCTTGCTTATTAAAAAACTTTATGTAATAATTATTGTCCGTAACTTGATGTCTACCACAATAAAAACACTGTTTTCCGAAACGATCGTACAAATAATTGATTTTGTTGTTGTTCCTTCTTATGAAACGGATTTTTAATTTAATTATAATTTGATTTTTTTAATTTTAAATTATCAATCACATTACTTAATATTGAATTAGCTCTAGGATATTTACCTATCGAGCTTATTATATATCTAAATTACAACGAGCACTTTCTCTTTCCTGTATTTTAATTAAACTAGTAATTTCACTGTTACATTGAAATACACTCAGCTCTTTAGACCATTGTTCTAATCTCCTTTAAATTTATATATATATATATATATATATATATATAGAGAGAGAGAGAGAGAGAGAGAGAGAGAGAGAGAGAGGGAGAGAGAAAGAGCAAATAGTCACTGAAGGGTTTTGAACTTAAATAGATTCTTTCTTCCTTATGATATTTTTCTGTAATTTTAACGCAATCTTACAAATATATTGGGAAATTAAATAAACATAAAAATTTCAAACAATTTTTATTTATGAAAAATAATGTCTTTTAGATGTTCCCCATTTTCAGTTTCGTATATTAGAGCTTTTGCCAAAACATTATTCATGACAGATTGCAGAATCTCTGGATTGCGATTAAACTCTCTTATTTCGTCTCTGATGTTTTCCATAAATTATTGCAGGGTTTAGGATTTCCAAAATGTCACTGCAAGAATTGAAGGAAAACATCAGGAACGAAATAAGGAAGAAATCGTAATCCAGAGATTCTGCAATCTGTCAGAAGTAATGTTTTGGAAAGAGCACAAATATGCGAAGCTGAAAATGGGCAACATTTAAAAGAAATTATTTTTCATGAATAAAAATTGTTTGAATTCTGTATTATTTAAAGCATTTCACTATGCGTTAATAAGATGTTGTAAAAATTACAGAAACATATCATCAAAAATTAAGAATTTATTGCAGTTCAAAACCCTATGGTGACGGGTAGCAGTTTTTCTATTAACTATATTTCATTAAATAAAATACACGTATTTATTATTTATTAATTCTATTTCCAATCCTTTCCAACTTCCGAATAACAGTCTTCACTTCTGGCATGGGACTGTTTGATGTAATCGCCATATTTATCATAAAGTTCGAGTACTTTCAAAACCTTTAGGATTCATCGTCACGGTTAGATTATTCTAACTGGTTTTGTCGTCTAATCAACTATGGCTGGCAGTAATTACTGAGTATGCAGTTAGGAGATTCGGAGTTCCTATCCCGTCGTGGTTGCCACCTGATGAAGGCCAGAGGAATAGTTGACCGAAGCGTCGTGAAACAACAATTAGTAAAGATGAGAATAATTGTCTGCAATAAATAAATAAAATTAATAAATAATACTCATCTCAATAATAAATCCTAATTAAATAATATATATACCATTGTGTACGGACCCGACCATGCAAGATCAGATAATAAATAAACGTGGATTTATTAAAGCCAAGAAACTTTGTTCATTGAATCTAGGTTTAGGTTAAATTAAATAATATATATATATACCATTGTGTACGGACCCGACCATGCAAGATCAGATAATAAATAAACTTTGATTTATTAAGGCCAAGAAACTTTGTTCATTGAATCTAGGTTTAGGTTAAATTAAATAATATATATATCATTTTGTACGAACCCGACCATGCAAGATCAGATAATAAATAAACGTGGATTTATTAAGGCCAAGAACTTTGTTCATTGAATCTAGGTTTAGGTTAAATTAAATAATATATATACCATTGTGTACGGACCCGACCATGCAAGATCAGATAATAAATAAACGTGGATTTATTAAGGCCAAGAAACTTTGTTCATTGAATCTAGATTTAGGTTTAGGCACAGATAAAGAGTGGGGGAACTTATTGATAGTGGTTTAAGATAGACGAGGTTTTTTCGTTAAAGTCAGGCCAGGGGGGAACCATAGATTGGAGCTCCGATGAGGACTTGCCATAAAAATAATGATAACGCAGAGACAGGCTGGCGATGTCTCTTCTATGGGAGAGAGGTTCCAGGGAATAGAAAAGGACATCCTCCACTAAGCTACAAAGTCTATTTTGAACTTCTGCTTAGTATGAACGTTGCTTAACTTTGACGATGCTACGAGAATTAGTGTGTCAATATTATGGTATCTATATATGCGTAGATGTGAGTATACGTGTGTTTATTTTGAGTTGTGTGTGTGAGAAAATATTTGCTTAGAGAATACTGTTTGCAAAGATCGCTTGATGAAAGCTGACAAGTTGAGATGTGTCTGTCGTTATTAATAGAAGAAGAAGTGATTAATTTCCACATTATGACAAACAAGTTCAATATTATCAGTTTTCCCTAAGTTATTAAATATAAAGTTCGCTTTTACTCGACGTTGTCACAAAGTCATTTATCCCAAACATTTCCTGGATAAATACAATCAATCCTTTCTATTTTCCTGATGTATTGCTGACGACGTATGCAAAACTACCCTCTAAACTCGGATCTGTTCGGCTGTTACGATAACCCAAATTCCTTTGCAATGGTTATCGAAGTGGTGGAGAGTACTGGAAATCTGGGAGAAACTTGTTGTCACTTAGACTCCAGAGGACCTCACAAGTTGTTCTCGAAAAGAAGTATTTGATGATGGCCTGTGTGACTTCCCCTACTTAGTCTATAATAATAATAATAATAATAATAATAATAATAAGAAGAAGAAGAAGAAGAAGAAGAAGATACTCTGGACCGTTCATAGGGTACACTAAAGAAGAACGGAGACAGCTCGATCAGAATACCAGGAAACTCATGACCATGCACAACGCACTGCACCCGAAGGACGCTGTTGACCGAATCTATGTGAAAAGGAAAGACGGCGAGAGGGGACTGGTCTGCATAGAAGACTGTGTTGATTGACACAAAAAAGAACTAGAAAAACACATAATGCAAAACTGCGAGAGACACGGAAAATATCAATAAAACAGAAAACAGAGAGACACAAGATAAAACAAGAAAAGGAGAATGGGAAGAGAAACAACAATACGGAAGATTCATAAAGATGACAAGAGATGAAAACAACGAAAACACTTGGACAGGGATGCGAAAAAGATACACAAGCCGAGAAACTGAATCACTACTAACCGCAGCACAAGATAACTCGATAGGAACCAACCATACCAAAGCAAAGATCGACAAAACACAAGAAAGCAGCAAGCGCAGACTCCGTGGACAAAGAGACGAAACGATAAACATATAGTAAATGTATGCAGCAAACTGGCCCAAAAGGAATACAAGAACAGACACGACCAAGTGGGAAGAGCAGTACACTGGGAATTATGCAAACAAATGCAGCTTGAACGCACACACACATGATACAAGGATAAGCCAGAACAAAACTGGAAAACAAGAATCGCAAAATCCTATGGGACAGGGACATACAAGCAGATAAACTCACACAGAAAAGAGGATTGGATATCGTTATAATTAACAAGAAAGAAAAATACTGCCAAATCGTAGACTTTGCTGTTCCAGCTGACCACAGGGTGAATATCAAAGAAAAAGAAAAACGGAGCAAATACACAGAGTTACTCAGAGAGCTGAAAGGGATATGGAAGATGAAGAAAATCAAAATAATACCTATAGTAGTCCCGAAAAACTTTGAAAAAAGAATGGAAGAAATTGGAATCTGAAGAATGACTGGAAAATTACAACGAACAACAATAATGAAAACAGCTGAAATATTAAGGAAAACTCTTGAATGTGGAGACTAACACACAGAAGCAACAAGTGCGGACCAGACAACCTACTGCAGCAGCAAGACATAAAACGCCACATGGAATCAAGAACATTGAAGCCGCATATATATGAGTTCTCTGACTCCACCACCATCTCCCAATTACCGCATCATTCACCCCCCCCCCTAAAAAAAGTGAGACCAAACAGCCAAGTAGAGTCTAGGAGAGAGAGAATACAGAGAAGAGAACACTGATCAGATCTCCGCTGGATAACTGGGACCTTGGGGAGGCTTATTGCCACTCAAATTCCAGCGAAGACAAATAGCCGCTGCAAACGAGAGATCAATGCAAGCACCAGTTGCTATAATGAAAATTTATTTGCAAATACTATCGAAAGAGGGGGAGAGTACTGGAAACCTGGGGAAACGTGCTGTCACTCAGCTTTCAAGGGACACCACAGGCTGTTTTCAAAGAGAGATCTTTGATGACCTGTGTGAAAGCTCCCTGTGAGCCAATAATAATAATAATAATAATAATAATAATAATAATAATAATAATAATAATAACAATAATAGTAATAATAATAATTTGGGCTTCAAATTTTTTAAACCTCAATTATCTAATTATTTCTTACAAATTATTACTACTATTAAAAAATTATTACTATTATTTTTTTACAAATTATTACTATTATTAGTTGTGAACAAAAACAATACAAAATTAATAATGTGGCTTGCCCAAATGACATCAAGTTAGCGGGTAGAAAATACCGAGGAACTACTGAACTATAAGAGAACTGAGGGTATAGTATTTTAATTTGTGGAATAAGAAAACTTTTATCGGACCAATCATCATAAGTGTGTTTGGCTCAATTCCAGATGATCTTGAGAAAGAACTGAACTCCTTGGGAATCAAGTACATCACCGTACTCCAGAAGTCAGTTCTGCTTGGCACAGTAAATATCCTACGTCAGGGATTTTCTATCTAATTTACTTTGAATATGCTCAACGTCTTTAGTGTAAAAGCCCACACTTGAGTGAAAGAACAAACTGTGTAAAACATCACAAGAGTGTGAAGTTAGCATAAACATGATAATAATAATCCCGTCTTCCACAAAATATGTACCCCTTCTAAAAAATGTCGTCATCGATTTGTGTCAAAAACCATAGCCAAGAAGGGTCGAGGAAAATTGAAAGATTCAGGAAAGAAAAGCACTGGCCAGACTTCTTATAAAGTGCATCCTTAAAGAGGCTTGTTGCTGGGGGAAATTTCAGTGAAGTCACTGGCTTATATATATATATATATATATATATATATATATATATATATATATATATATATATATATATATATATCTTGTATATAATAAAGTAAGCGTAATTTTTCCCTCTTGCCGAAACTAGCATAGGTTGAAATTAATAGATGACACATAAAAAATTATGTTTACACCATTAGCCATTGCCTTATTTACCTATAGATCGCATGTATATACACCTTATTTCGTATTATTAAAACATTACTTATATTCCGAGGTACGTCATGTTCATCCTCATCGCAACCTACATAGGAAGTAGCTAGATTTTCACCACCTCTTCTACCAGTCCTCTTACTCTCCCATTCCACAATTATCGTGATCGTGATTGGCTTAGATCATACCGATCTCTTATTCTAGATTACTATTCTACACACTAAAACGAACACTAAATCAATCCGGTATCCAACATGGCGACTATCGATAGAGGAGGCCTGATTTTTACATTAAATAAAGCGATTTTTGCCCCTCAACGAGGTTCTTTACTTCTCGAACAAGCTCCTCCTCCATCCCTTTCTTTCTTTCTTTCTCTCTCTCTCTCTCTCTCTCTCTCTCTCACTCTCTAACTGTCATTAGAGGGAGATAGAGAAAGTGAGAGAGGTAGATATAAAAAAACAGAACTGAAGCGAAAGAAACAGACTGAAAGATACAGACAAAGAGAAATTAAAATATCGTACTGGCAGAGAGAGAGAGAGAGAGAGAGAGAGTTTTCATTTGTTTCTTTTTCTTTAGTGATATCTAACATTATTGTAAACAAAATAACATATTAACTGCTAAATACACGAAATAACCGAAGCGTGGCAGAAAGAAAGAGACAGAGAGACAGTCTGACAGACAGACATGGATAGAGAGATAGAGCGAGAGAGAGAGAGATTTTAAAATTATCGTATCGACAGAGAGAGAGAGAGAGAGACAAAGAGAGAGAAACAAAAAGATATAGAAAGATTAAATTATCTAATCAGAACAAAGAGAAAAAGGCACATACACACACAGATGGACATTGAAACAACGATACATTTTTACTCCGTGACGCATCGCTGTTTAACCCATAAAAATATTAAGATCTACTTTTTTGGCTACACCTTTATAAATTATAGGAAATCACAGCTTTTCATGTCTACTACTAGTCTCTCGCTCCTAGACAAGGTTCAAAAAAGAGTCGCCAATCTGATAGGCCTTGGACTGGCATCTAGGCTTCAGCCTCTGTCCCATCGACGAAACGTTGCATCCCTCTGCTTGTTCTACAAGTATTTTAATGGTGAATGCTCTGACGAACTGCAGACACTTGTGCCCCCACGACGCAGACACCCTCGACAAACCCGGCAGGAAGCTAAATCCCACCCCCACACAGTAGAGATCCCTAGATGCAAAAGATCTTTCTACTCCAGTAGTTTCTTCCCCAGAACCGCTAGACTCTGGAATTCCATTCAGGATCATGCTTCCCTAACTGTACTGACATGCAGAAGTTCAAGTGCAACGTGAACTGAAATCTTGCTGCCGAAATCCCTACATAGTGCCTCCGTAGTTTCTGACCCTGATAGTAGCCCCCTACACCTGAGTGGCAATGTGCCTTGTTTGGGGTGAAAATGTAATAAAAAAAAATTTTTTTAAATAACATCACATTTTACTTATTAGTGGGGGGGGTCATTTTCTCATATGACTTTGTCGTAAAATATGCACGCACTTTTTGGCCCCCTAGCGTTCAACGAGACGTGTAACCCCTATCATTTCTTTAAAGTTAAATGATTGAGAGGAGAGAAAGCAAAACATGACAAGGGGAGAGAGGGGTTTGCATTTAAACCATAGAATAACGATAAATTTAATTAATTCTTTTTTGGCTGAAGGGGGTCAGGGATTAATTTTTTTATGAGACCATTCTGTACTTTCACCTAACAATTTCATAAACAAAACTAATGTAAAAATAGGACAAATAAAATTCGGGGGGGGGAGGGAGATAACATTAGAATCATAAAAAAACGAAAGGAAGGGGGTTAATGTGGTCTGGTAGATGAACAGCCAGCCTAGCTTTTAAAAAGTGGTTTACCTGAGCTGTTGGGGGTGTCTATTTCGAAAGCAGTTCGTAACATTATGAGGTTGGGGTTGGGGAGCAGCAGCAACAATAACGGTACAATATTTTTTTGCGAGGTGGGGACGCTTTCACCAGGCGATGGCAGTTAGCGGGTACTGCTAGTTATTAAATATTTTTTACGTGCATAAAAGTATTCCTATGGACATGTGTTACTGGATATACCTATTTATTAATATATCCATTCATCTTGGTATCTGTGTATTAATATATATATATATATATATATATATACATATATATATGTATGTATATATATATACATATATATATATATAGATATATAGATATAAATTCCCGTTCACATACACCTTTCAGGATAAAGCTAGAACCCAGAACTAGACAGAATCGAGCAATTGCATCGACAACGGACAACGCCAGACCCAAAGTGGGTTTCGATGTACTGCATCTCATCAGTGACGTGCTCCGACATAGGCGCGAACCCAGGTCGTCGCACTCATGAAGTGTGCAATACTGACGACCTAACGATATGGGCCATAGCGCAATCTATTGACTATGCCTCGATTTTTTAAATTCTTATATTTTCATCCAGTTCTACATTCTACGATGTGACAAGCAACGCGTCATTTACAACTAAGATAGTTACTGCTGGTATGCAGGCGGTAACTGAAATGTGAACAGGAATTTATATCTATCTATAATCTCCTCTTAATGTCTAATACATATATATATGTATATATATATATATATATATGTATATATATATATATATATTCAGCCACTCTGATGAGTTGTAGACGACGAAACACGTGTCAGTGGGTAATTATATTTAACAATAATATAATGCCGCTCCCCATGTAAGGGGGTACCAAATTGGTCAAAGGGAAAATTATTCCCAACTTGCATTTAGGTAAAAATGCAATTCGTATAAATAATTGAATTCATTCAAAAAAGTATTGTTACAAAACAAATAAAATCACAGATACACACACACATTGTCTATCTAACTGGAACAAATTTTTATAAATTTGTAAAAAAATGTAAACTGGACAAGTTGCAGCGGAAGTATTAAACATAGGTGACCAGAATGACGTGTCTGTCTGTCACGTGTTCTAGTTAGCTGGACATAGAGTTGAAGTTGGAATTCAGACGTCAAGCAGGGCGGATGGGTTAACGTTTGTCCCTCACCCAACCGGGAGGGAGCTTACGTGTCTAAAATTGGAGACTAAGAGAAACCCACGTGCAAATATTCACTTTCCATTCTTCTGCGATCGACAAAAAAAAAAAACTATATAAATTCAATCATAGTCTTGGAGTTGAAATGATTTCGTCCACAGGTTCCAACTTCTATCTAAGACCAGATGGAATTCTCGGGCGGACGAAAAGACAGAAGACCAACAACGCAGAGCAAAGATATGTCGAAAAGACATGTATGACAAACACATGACGTATAAGAACACTTCGACAATTCACGAAAATTAAATAGACTGATCAAGTGTATACACATTACGAACCCAAATAGATCACAAAGACAATAAATACTCCAGAAAGTAAAGAAGCATCATAGAAATTTAGTGACACGTACACTCAAATATAAACATACAAAATATGTTCATTTTGTACAATATAACATTTCTTCATTGTCTAGTCTTCAATCAACTCAATTACGTAATTCCTTTCTCTTTTTCATCTTCTACCAGCAGGTCGCACAGTGTTGCTCGGTCGGAAAACATGCATAAATATTATATTCTAATTCATACAGAAACTGAGATATGCGCATGCAAGTATTATATATTTTTTAAACTGTTCACTTCTTGTAAGTAAAATATAACACGCGCTGAGGTCGAAACCAAAATTTACAGACAGTGAGTCAAGTACGATAACCATTTGGCCATCTTAACACACTCTTTAAAATGCATTTTCAACTGATACTTAACATAAGGAAGCTGCCATGTTTCACGACCGCGCAGTCGTGAAACAGTTGAAAAACAGATAAAATTCCGATCACCCCCCCATGTACAACTATTTTCAATTTTGACGTCTTAGCAAGCCTTTTTACGGATGAAGACGAATTAAAAAATGTCCTCCTGTGTGAATATCCTATATACCAAATTAAAAATCTGTAGATTAAAAATTCGTTGAGTATATAGGTTGAGAATTGTCCGCACATATACATAGTCTCACTTTTAAAGATATATAGATATATTTCTTTATATTAGTAAATCACTCAGTAAACAATATTTCCTTTTCTTTTATTCTTTTTCATTCTTTATTTTTCTTTTTCGAATATTTCCAAATATACTGTGTTTTTCCTTTTAGTTCCCGCTTTGTTTTTGTTGTCACTGTTTTATTTGTCTTGTTTTGTTGTATTTTTGTTTGTTTTTGGGTGGTGGGTTGCTCCCTCCGTTTCTCCTCCTACCATTATCGACCTATTAATATTACAACTACAGAAACAAATTTGTTAATTGATTTCGTCAGGGGAGACAACCCACGTAACTTCGAAACTCGCCGCGGGCGCCGCTGTGTTTGACGTCGTGAGTTTCTATAAAGCGCCGAATATTTTCTTTTCTTTCTGACTGTTTCGTTTTAGATGCAACAACGTAATGCAATTAGACGTACTGTCTGTCGATCCGTCGCTTTGTTGTCACCTTTCAGAGTGAGCCTTTATTTTCATCAACAATGGCTTAAATTAAACTAAAACCATAAATAAGCTCCTACTTGAAACCTCTTTCTCACAGAAGAGATGTTGCGTGCCTGTCTCTGCTCTAATGTTACTTTCATGGCAGACGCTCGTCTGAGCTTCAATTTATGATCTTCCCTGCAAAACTTTCACAAAAATCACTCGTCTCCCTACAACCATACCAACAACTCCCTCTACTCTCTCTCTCCCTCTCTCTCTCTCTCTCTCTCTCTCTCTCTCTCTGCCTAAATCTAAACACAATTTTTTATGAAAAATTTGATGATTTTAGAACTGCCCGTCTGTGGAACCCTGCTTTTCAGCTGATTACAACATGATGGTCTTTAAGTCCAATGTAAAAAGTTCTTGTTGAGTCCTCGCCTTAAATAATCAATTTCTCACCAATTTCTACCAAAGCAACCACTGCATCGCTGTGTAAATTACACCGTATACTTATTAACTGTTATTTTGGATTGGCCTTTGAGACTTGATAAGATATACCTCTTCCATTCCATCTTTACTTAGCTTCTACAATTTTAGCACGAAGAAAAATATTTGTGAAATTTCGTGAAAAATAAATACGCTACTTCAAATGAGAGTAAGTAACTACGATGAATGTGTTTCTGAATGTTTGACATGAGGATTGAAAATTCCTATGGATAATGCAAACTACTAACTTTTTCCATGTTTAAAACAGAATTTTATTGCATATCGTTCTCCTAAATTATCCTCACGTCCAGATTTTATTTTTTGAAATTCGATCAGTTGTGACAAACAGGCTTTAGTAGGGTGTATTCCAATTCCTGCTGTAGCTTTTGATTTGAATCTAAAATCATAACAATCGGTCAGTTATCTCATAAGATGTAGAGCAATAGTATACTTAAGTTTCAAGAGTCTATGTCAATTTTAAATGCCTGTAAAAAATGTCTGAAACCCCTTTGAAGGCACCTTATATATATATATATATATATATATATATATATATATATATATATACACATATGGTGTGTGCGTTTGGATTCTTAATCCAGCAGGAGGATGTGATGCGTCTAGTGCGTTAGGCATAAGCTGCGCAAGCAAGTTTGGAGCCAAGGTAGAAAGTTTTGTGGTGATGGAGTGAGACTACGCCAACACCGAGAGATAAAGCACTGAGTACTCAACTAGTCATCGTCAAGACTGATGGACTGCATCATGATATATATATTGTCAAGACTGATGGACTGCACTTTTGCTAGAATATATATAATGTTATTTTGAAAAAACAAAAACCGAATGAATTTTTAAAACGGTGATCAACGTTTCGTCCCTATTGCAGGGGACATCTTAAGGGATATTAAAAGGAAAAATGTAGGAGAAAACGATCGTAGGCCATACGTAAGTGAAAAGGAAACAGTTTTAGAATCCTACCCATATCGGAAAGGAAAACTATAAATGTGTGTATATGGGAAGGTTTGGTTGTCCAATGTCTATATATATATATGCACTTTTAAAAATGCGTTATATAAATACCTATGTACACATTTTTTTTCTCTCTAATCTTATTAATTTTGTTTAAATTGTTTAAGGAAAAATGGTTTGGGATAATAGTATGAATTTACCAGGATCTGTCCTCATATTTTGTTCTTTGATTATTATTTTCCCTATACTAGGGGTTAAATGTTAGAAGCCGTTTCTTTGCATAATAGTATTATTGTTAAATATCAGTGCTGACTCTAAAAGTCTTTTTTGGCTCTATCACGTATTTCATAATTTTCGCATGATCTAAATTAAATGAATGATCGTGTTCCGTACAATGGCAAAAGAGTGCATTTAGGGCGTTACCATTCCTTATATCTCTTCTGTGTTCGTAAAGTCTTAGTTTCAATTTACTCTGTGTCTCGTCTTGTTTGTTCGATACCTGAGTCTCTTGCATACGAGACAAACACTCTGCTAACTGTGCAAACGCCCCGCACACAAGAAAGTCTATTAACTTGCACACATCAAGCAAACCGTGGCGAAATCCGACTGTGGAACGGACCTACATCGTCTTGAACAAGAGACGCGGTAATTCAACCAGCTATAATCCATTATTTTATACTCACTAGCACGATGCCATCCAACAATGCTAACCTAGCGAGCAGTTGGTAATAGAATTTTCTGGGTGGTGTTCAAGACAGAAGTCCCTCGCTCCGGACGGTGGCGGTGCAGATGGCAAAAGTTCACTCTAAAAACGATACCGGATAATACGCAAACATTCACACTCAATCTTGAAGTCTTATACCTGAACAATTACGCCACTTCTTTTGCTATGCGACTATTTTTTTTTGTTCTTATCCCGTTAACTGAATCAATTTTCGCGGCCAAATCCTTTTTCTCTTTTTTTTATTTCGACGAATTTCATTTCGCATTTCGCTATTTTTCTGTTCGCGTATCTGAATGTAATTCTAAAATTTCTAACCACAGGTGGGAGTTTTTACCGTCATCTAAAGCCGGTCACAACATTGTCATCCAAAACATTTTCTAATTCAAGAAAAAATATATATACATTACAAATTACAAATAAAGCTTAAATAAATTGATAGACATCCTTTTTTTTTAATGTTTTTACAGACATGGCGGTAATTTCCAACAAAATGGAGTTGCTGCCGAAGATTTAATCATAGACGAAACTAAACGAAAAATAAAATTAATATATTATAACAAACAAAAACAGGGAAATATCTTTTGTCAAGAAAATTAGAAGTATTTTTCTTTGATATCGCATCAAAATGGTCTCGTTGGATGTGGAGCTGATTTTTTGTCTTCTTGCTGTTTTCAATTACAAATCAAACAAATCAAACATCGATATCTGACTTATTTTTACGCTTTCTGAAAACGAGGAATCCATTAACTTGGACGGAATATTATCCGGCATTAATAGAAAAAAATAACAGTGACATGAAACTATAATGGCGAACGCGATTGTTAAGGAATTTCTGAAAGAAATTGATTTATTTTTATGTACCTCAACTTACACCTCATCTGCATTTATATTTGAAGAAGAAAAACCGTATATTATAGAGATTTTGTTAAGTGGCTCTCATTTTCTTTTCACACTCGCATTCTCTCTCTTTCTTTCTTTCTTTCTCTTTCTCTCTATAACTCTATATCTTTCACTCTCTCTCTCTCTTTCTCTCTCTCTCTCTCTATATATATATATAAAGAGAGAGAGAGAGAGAGAGAGAGAGAGAGAGAGAGAGAGAAATAAAAAGTAACAAACCGACTTATGAGTTCATCAACGCTTCGTCTTTATTTCGAGACTTCCTCTGGATTAAATAAAGACGAAACTTTAATGAACACATAACTCGGTTTATTCGTTGTTATGTCTCTGTTTTGTCGGAATACTATTTCCATTATTTTTATCATATATATATTATCATATTTATCATATATATATATATATATATATATATATATATATATATATGGTTTTCTAACGAATGATAAATGGTTTTATAACGAATGATAAAAAATATTTTTTGTATAGTTTTAAAGGTTAAAAACTTCAAAGACTATATATATATATATATATATATATATATATATATATTAAACCTAGAACCATAGCGTGTACAGTTGGCAGTTTTATCCATCGACCCACTGGAGCGGTGCCCGTAAATAACCTCGCCAAATGTCTATTTTAAACAAGCATTCGTCCACCACTTTTATAGTGCGCAAACCGCTTATTTATAAATAAACAGCGAGCCTCGCAGTTTTTAGCTATTTAAGTAGCGGGTGAAATTATTTAAGAGAGTGCTCTACCCAAGTGAGTGTGTGTGTGTGTGTGTGTGTGTGTGTGTGTGTGTGTATCTGTGGACCGTTCAAGGGTTCTTGCTTGCTGCGTGTTGGCTTGAACCTTTATTTTATATATAGATAATCGAAAAAATCGATTAATGACTTTTGACCAAAGTTAACACCTTATATAAGGCTTAGTATTACAAGTGCATTTGAGAAGTTTTATCACCGCAGAGGCAGAAAGCGCTAACGCATATAATCAAGAGTATACTATTTGATAAGACAGGGTCGAATTCAAAATTAATGTTTCTAATTGGAGAAAAATTGGACCATGATACTTGACTTTTGCAATTTTAAGTTTAATTCTAGTCATTATATAAAGATAATTTTATGAATTTAATAGTAGATTCTCTACAGTGTAATTTAGACTAAAACGTATTATTTGACTAAGTAAATGCAGGGAAGCATGTGATACTACTCGTGTATACACCAAATATTGCAGGTAATCGATCGATTTGATTGAAACGTTAACGATTGTACTGATATCAATGACTAATTATGGGGGTTTTGCGGTATTTTTAAACATAGGCATCATCACTTATCAAGGCCAAGAAGCTACTCTAAGATAAAGGGGTAAATAGGATACAGTAAAAATTGGACCATAAAGTAATGGAAATTCGGTAAATTTGTTAACTTATATGGAACGGCCCATCAAAAACTTGTTTATGTTAGACTTGAACAGAACCATATTGTAGTCAGCCGGAAAGCATGAAATAGGCGTACAGTTTTCTTTTCAAAAAGGAAACGCTGAAGTTTATTTCAAGCAAAATCAATTCTAATTTGCAGTCAGGAAGGATGTATTTAGCAGTTAAGTTGTGTGATTGAAAACAATTATTGATCCTTATTTGATCCTGGAAAAGTCGAATCTCCACGATATATATATATATATATATATATATATATATATATATATATATATATATATATATATACATATATGTATATATATATAATCTCCACGATATATATATACTCTCCACGAAATATATTTATATATATATATCTATATATATAATCTCCACGATATATATTTAATATATATACATATATACATATATATATATATATATATATATATATATACTAAAATATGTACCCTGCGTTTCTCGATATTAAACGTAACATTAACTTCCGATTTTTTTTTTTAATGAAAAGAAACCGAAACATGTGCATGCAAGTATGTTTTTCTCAGCAGTTCACTTTTTGTAATTAAAAAATACTCGAGTTAAGATCGAAACAAAACCCCAAATCAGTGAGTCAACTACGCTAACCATTAGGCCAACTTGAGACGATCTTTGAAAAGTGTTTTCAAACCTACTTATTCTCAACAAAATATGAACGATTCGCGCATGCGCAGTCGTAAAACAGTTGACAGACAGATCAAAATCCGATGATTCTAAATACCAATTTTCCAATGTGACAACTCAGCAACCCTTTTTCCAGATACAAAACATATTAAAATTTTTTCACGTGCATAAATACTCTATATATAAAATTTTTAATTTGCAGATCAAATATTCATTGAAAATGTAGGTTCAGAATGGTCCTCACACACATCACATTTATATATATTTATATATATACACATACACACACACACATATATATATGTATATGTATATATAGGAAGATAGATAGAGAGAGACAGTTGAATTAAAAGTCGGTCAATTTAGCTCTTATGTGTAGATCATCGTATAACGATTTGATCACTGTCTGTCTGACGTAATGAACATTTAAATTAAAATGTTTAAAATTCAACGCTATTTCACACGGTTAATGATAGCCGAATGGATACGGCCTCCGCTAATCGAGCCAGAGATATCGCGGGGTTCGAATCGTTCGACTGGTAGTAATCGTGACACCCTGCACTGAAAAATCCCGAAAGGATGAAACACTAGTGTCTGTAGGTATTTAATTATTATAGTAAAAAAAAAAATAAATATATATATATATATATATATATATATATATATATATATATATATATATATATTAAAATTTAATTGTAAACATAGAGGACAACAGGCTACATTTTTGGATTTAGATATAAAAATTGAAGATGGGATTTTTCTTTATAAAATATTTGATAAAAGAAACTCTTTCCCCTTTCAAATAGTGTGTATGCCGCATAAAGATAGTACCTCCCCTGTTTTTATGTTTTGAACCATTGTGTCAGAGTTTTGGAGAATAGCTCACGTTACTTTAAAATTAAGAGATTTTATACCATCAGTTTCTAACTTAGTAATAAGGATTATAAACAAGGTGGGGATAAAAATAAAATATTTAAACAGTTAAATAAAGCATTTGTTCGTTATCCTGATGCTTTTGAATCGTTTAAGATTAACCAGACTATATTAATAAAGGAAATCCAAAGCTATATTAGCAATGTATAAAATGTATTTATAATTACATATTGTTGTGGTTGCAAGGTTGAACAATAATTAGTAAGGAAATACAATGAAGGCGCAAACAACAAGATAACGCAATAATAAGTGTATTAAAGAAAAGGTGTATTTACAATATGTACAAATGACGGTGTCGAGTCAGAGAGTCTTGGTGGGAGGACATGTACGCTCTTCGGCGTCATTTCCGGTGGCATTTGAGTAAGACACACCAAGGCCAACCTAGGCTTGCCATTTATAGTGTTATGTTATTCGAATATGCAAATAAGTGGTTGCCACCACAACACCCCCCCACCCAAGATTTGAAGTCACACAGATTTCAATATCTTTTTCTTTTTGGGTTTACCATTAATGGTTCATTCACTTTTCTTTTCCTACCTGATCTTTGGGGTTCAGGTGCATTTTGAGGCGGTTCCAAATTAAAAGATTCGTATATGATATCTATGGTGTCCTCCTCTTCGACTGTTGTCGTATCATCATCATCTTGGATATGACGTTTTTTTTATCTGATTTAGGTGCCTTTTATGTATATTCTGTGGACCTTATATCATGTATGTACAATCACCAATGCGTTTATCCACTACTCCACATTCCCAGTAAGATGTGTTATTTCTGTAGCACTTAAAATATACTCGATCTCCCGAGTTATATTTCTTTCTTCTCGTGTGTGTAGAGTTTCAGACAATTGCCTGCCTTGGCAATAGTTTGTCAAACGCTGATTTTACCTTTCTGGCAAACATTAGATCAGCTGGTGATATGTTTGATGGTGTACTAGGATGTGGTGTAATCCTATATACCTGCAAGAATTGTTGAAAAGCTTTTTCTGTTGGTGTTCCAATGGATTTCTTTAACGCTCGTTTTAGCGTGTCCACGAACCTTTCCGCGAGGCCGTTCGACCTTCGATGATACGGCGGAGTCGTGATGTGCTTCACTCGGAACGTGTAGCAAAATTCCTTAAACTCTGCGGATGTGAACTGCGTTCCGTTGTCAGTGACCAGTGTGTCTGGTACACCGAATCTTGCAAACAACTCGTGTAGGAACCCTATTGAGTTGTTCGTTGTTGGATTCCTGCAACGCATTACCTCCGGCCATTTTGTGAAACTATCTACTACAATTAAATAATAGTTTTCACTTACTGGACCAGCGAAGTCCATGTGGATTCTCGACCATGGTTGGTCGGTTTTCGGCCAAGGTTTGTGTACTATAGGTGGAGATTTTGCCGCTAACTGGCATCCTTTACATTTATCAATTGTTGTCGGTATGTCAGTGTCCATGTTACGCCAGTACACGTAGCTTCTCATTAAAGACTTCATTCGATTTATCCCCCGATGTCCTGTGTGGAAATCTCTTAACATCCTATTCTGCAATGTTTTGGGTATTACCACTCTCTCGCTGTACAGTAACACATCGTCACATATGGAGAAAACTTCCTGCACCTTTGTGTCCGTTATAATTTTCTCTTTTATGTCCTTTATATATTCGTCTTTCTCGGCTTCCCTTTTAATGTCCGACAAAGTTACGGGTAGTTCCTTAATGATGTTTGCTACCATATTTTTTACTTCAACATTTGTCCGAATTGCTGCAATGACTGATTCTTCCAGAGTGTGTTTCTGTGGTATCAGTCTTGACAGTCCATCCGCATGGCAAATCTTTTTTGATGCTAGATGTTGTAGCTGAAAATCGTAATTAAGTAGTATTGTACCCCAGCGCAGCAATCTATTTGCGGTGTATACCGGCAATCCTTTTTTTGATACATAGATCGTGACTAACGGTTTATGGTCGGTTTCAAGTATGAATTGTCTACCATATAAATATCGGTGAAATTTAGTCACGGCAAAGATTATGCTCAACGCTTCTTTTTCGATTTGTGAATATGCCCTTTCGGCTGGTATCAGCATTCTCGAAGCGTGTGCTATTGGTTTTCTAGACCCATCCGGCATAATATGTTGAATGCATGCTCCTAAGCCGTAGGAGCTAGCGTCACTAGCGACGACTATTTTTAAGTTTATGTCAAAGTGCGTTAAGAATAATTCGGATGTTAGTGCGCTCTTTATTTTGTCAAAAGCGGTTTGACATTCTTGCGTCCAGTTCCACGGTGTATCCTTTTTAAGCAGATTATTTAAGAGGGCTCGCAAGTTATGCATTCCTTCAATAAAAGATTGGTAATAATTTGCGAGTCCTAAGAAACTCTGCAAGGTTGTTACATTATCGGGTGCTGGCATATTTTTTATTGCCGCAGATCTGTCTGGGTCTGGACGTTGTCCATGTTTGTTTATTATGTGTCCAAGATACTTAATCTCGCTCATACAAAAGTCACATTTACTTTCTTTTACTTTAAAGCCGAATTCTTGTATTCGAGTAAATACTTGTTTCAAATGTTCCTTATGTTCTTCTAGCGATTTGCTCCTGACAACAATGTCGTCCAGGTATGCACATGCGCACTCAATACAACTTAGCAGGGTGCCCATCGCTTGCTGAAAGATGGCAGGCGCTACTTTGATGCCAAAAGGCAATCGGTTGTATTTGTATAATCCCTTATGCGTATTGATGCATAGTATTTTTGAGCAATTCTCCTCGACCGGTATTTGCAAATACGCGTCGCTCAAGTCTATCTTGGAGAAGATATTACCCCCATTCAACTTCGTGAATATTTCCTCTGGGCTTGGTAGGGGGTAATGGTGATCTTTTAATAGGGAGTTGACCCCGGTCGAAAAGTCTGCGCACACTCTAACTTCGTCATTCTTTTTCTTTACGTATACGGTGGGGGCTGGCCACTTGTTGTGTTCTATTTTTGATAGAATTCCCGTCTGTTCCAATCTATTTAATTCTTTATCAATCTTTTCCAACCCAGCGAACGGAACATTTCGCTTTTTTCTAAAAATTGGGCTGGCGTTTTCTTTAAGTTCAAACGAGGCCTTGAATTTATTGCAGCGATCTAAGTTAGTCGTGAATGCCTGTTTGCTCGTATATATACATATATATATATATATACATATAAATATATATATACATATACATATATATATATATATACATATATATATATATATATATATATATATATATATATATATATATATATATATATATATATATATATATATATATAGTTCTCGACGATAATTCTCGACCTGAAAACGTAATCCCCCAACACGGGTGATTACAGAAACATGTATGCACATATGTAGACATCAATGTTTGTCTGAATAAATGTCATATATATATATATATATATATATATATATATATATATACATACATACTAGGGTCTATTATATATATATATATATATATATATATATATATATATATATATATACTAGGGTATATTATATATATATGTATATACTAGGGTCTATTATATATATATATATATATATATATATATATATATATATATATATATATATACGACGATCGTTTGAAAGTTATGCTTCTGATTTTATTCTATCTGAATGGATCATAAGAGGATTGCAAATGAACCTATCTTATGCATCTACGACTGGAAAGTTTCACCTCTTTGTTGCAGATATTTACGATGAGAGACTCTACAAAAGCAACTCCTTCATGAAGGTATGTCAGGACGAAGGATGGATCATTGAATTCTTGAAAAAGTGAATTTGAATAGTGGTGCCAAAAATAAATCTGGAGCACAAATCTCGCTAGTTTTCACACTTTTACTTCCCTTTTCGTAGCCCTTAGACATTTTGTAGTTCATTTAGGCAGCTTTACTTTGGAATGATACTAGAACGATAATGATTTCAACCTTCTATTTTTACTTTCGATTTTACTTCAATGGAATTTCTATGTTAACATTAAAGTTGACACTATCGATTTTGATTTCAAATTCCGATCTATTCCAAGTTTTTATTTATTGTAATTCAATATATGGATGTTTTACCGATTTTTATGGAGATAAACTTTATTAACTATATCCATTTAAAATGTCTAGACATATATAGCAAGTAAAGATACGTAAAATGTTTTGATAATAATTTTCGATTCAAAACTTATAGGTGTAATACACACATATATATATATATATATATATATATATATATATATATATACATACACGTGTATTAAAAATTTATAGCTGTAATATATATACATATAAATATATATATTTACACGTATAGTAAAAATTTATAGCTGTAATATATATACATATAAATATATATATATATATATATATATACTTGGGTCTATTATATATATATATATATATATATATATATATATATATATATATATATATATATATATATACTTGTAAACGTAGGCATGGAAATAGCAGTAACACTATGCTGGATACACCGGCTTCTCCAACGGAGGAAGTTCCATTTGAGTATGATATTCAAAATCGGTCTCCACTCGCATCTTAACGACGTTAAGTTTCTTTTGTAACTCTTGCAGGAAGGTGTCGAGGACTTATACATATTGCGCCTGGAATCCCTAAATTAGTCACCCGCTCGTACTGACAATGCTAAGCGTTGCTTAACATCTGTGATCGAACGAGAACCGCTGTGTCGACATGATTACGCCACATATATATATATATGTGTGTGTGTGTGTGTGTGTGTGTGTGTGTGTGTTTAGTGCGTATGCGTGTGCATATATATATACATATATATATATATATATACATATATACATATGCATATGTACACATATACATACATGCATATGTATATATACATATATATATTTATACATATATATATGCATATATATACATATAGATATATAAATATATATATGCATATATATGCATATAGATATATACATATATATGCATATATATATATATATATACTTTTTATAGGGCATTATCACGCTAACACACTGATTCTCGTTTAAAACTGCAAAGTCTGATGAAACTATCGGATAGTTAATTCGATACCGGAAGAGGAAACATGTAACTAGATTAAAAACGGTAATAAAATATATTTTGCTCTACAATAGTATTGAGTTCTTTTATCAGTGTTTTACCATTTACTCATTAAATATATATATATGCGTGTGTATATATTTATATGTATTTATATATATATGCATATATATATGTGTGTATATATATGTGTGTGTGTGTATGTATACGTGTGTATATCTGTATATGTATATAGGCATTTGTGTCTATATGTATATGTATATATATGTACCTATATGTATAAGTATATGTATGTATCTGTATGCATATATATATATATATATATAGGTCATGTCATATGCTACTGGTACCATGTAGCCCAGTACTACCTGCCTCATTGTCGGGTCACCGGCGACTAAATTGGTTCCCCCACAAGACTTGTTTGGTGAGGAGGGTGGCTAGTCTCCCTGAAGGATTTAAACAAGACCTTCCAAAGGGCGAATGAACCCTTTTTGGGGGGTTCAACGGCCAACTAGCACCGTGTGTGTTTGTGTGTATGTGTGTGGCCTGGGGTGGAGAGGGCTCCCGTAAGCCGTGGTAAGGCAACCTTTCTAGAAGAAGCAAATCTTTTATTTAAAAAACTATAAAGCGGGAGACCAGTACCCGCATTTAGCTGGTCTGCAGTTTAACTTGTTGCTGGCTATCTTGCTCTTGCTTGTTGCTGGATGTCAACATTTTGAACCAAGAGAGAGACTTAGCTGTCGTACAAAGCTAACACTCTGTAACATCATCTGTGTATAGATACTACCTCAGGCATTTGTCTATAAAAATCGTCCTGTGGCATCATTTTTGGTGTCATGGAATTTAAGTGTCTGAGGGAGTGGCACTCGTCTGACAATACGTTGCAATCATCATTATCATCATGTATATATATATATATATATATATGTATATGTATATATATATATTTGTGTATACATATGCGTTTATATATATATATATATATATATATATACTTGTAAAAGTTATTGAGATAAGACATACAGATAAAGTTTGTTGTTTTCAGGTTATTTATTGCTGAATCCAATTATTTTGAAGAACAATATTTTTTTAATAGAATATATTTGGGAGGGGTTCAAGTCGGTTTCTATTTAACCCATAGTTGGGGCCCTAACACGTACTACCACTCCGGGTCAGAGTGAACCTAGGAGCAATGGAAATTAAAGGGTGGATCCACACTCCCCTAAACCCGCAAACTGGGGCCTCACCATCGGATATAGTTTAAGGTCATATCCAGGACTAAATTACTAGTTGAAAATATATCTATATAAACTGTATTGACGTGAACAGGTATTGATATCAAATTCTATAAAGAACTTTTTGTTGTGGATTTTGTTCTTTTCCGTGACGATTTAACGTCTACGACAAGTGTGATATTTATCAGGAACATTTCGCTTGTGGAATTAATAAGCTTCGGGATACTATTTTCTCTTCCTTAGCCTTTTTTTAGGAACAAAGAGCAGTATCTGTTTTTAGTCTATGGTTACCTACGTCAATAAGCTAAAACCTCTTCTAGCCTTAAGTAATGAAATTATATTCCAGGAATTGTGTTTTGCATTGAATTGTATACTGTTATCATCACAAGAATTGGCTATGGCCAAGTATGTAGAAGCTTCGATATAACGTGGCAGGTTTTCAATTCGGTCAGTCACTTAATATTTTAGATATACCCGAACGCGGCCACGCGTTGCTACCTTAATGGTAACTCATTTGGTAAACTACTTATTCAGAGGATAAGAGCCATTCCTCGAAATTCCATGGCCCGAGGAAAATGTTAAAGTTTTTTGTATTATTTTGTATTATTTTTGTATTATTTTGTATTATTGTCGATTAACTAAGTGTTATGCTTTATAATTTAAATATTTTATATTGAACTCATATATATATATATATATATATATATATATATATATATATGCATATATATATATATATATATATATATATTAACTAATAAATAAGAATTGGAAACCAAACAAAATGAATATTAGAATAAACACGCATAAATGTAGAAATAAAATTATAAAAAATAGAAAATAATAAATAATAGGAAAAAAATTCGGAATAAAAACAAAAAAATTCGAAATTAAGGTTTAAAACATGAATTTGGGTTAGCATGACGCCCAAGATAGCCGACTTGTAACAACGTGGGGATGGATTTCTTTACACCAAACACCAGGTTTATCATGGACAAAATCAACTTTTTGTTGGTTACATCGAAAGGAAACAACATCTGATGAGTTGGTGAGAACAGGAAATTTTTATGAACACATAAATCAAAAAACGAAACGGCTGTAATGAAAAACTCCAAGATAAAATGAACAAACGTTACAAAAAAGAAAAAATGTAAGTCTTTGAATTTCAACAAAGTTTTGTCCCATATATATATATATATATATGTGTGTGTGTGTGTGTGTGTGTGTGTGTGTGTGTGTGTGTGTGTGTGTGTGTGTGTGTATGTGTGTGTGTATGGATTTTGTTTGTTTTTTCCTTTTGAAACCGATTTTTAATTATAAATTATGAATCATTTCACTCAATATTAAACTAGCTCTAGAATATCTATGTCCATCGAGCTTATTATATATCTATATTACAACGAGTACTGTTTTCTTTTAATTGTATTAATGCATTTACCAATACATTAAAATAAACCCCATCACCTTGCAGCATTGAAATTGTGCACCTACGATTAAATTCTTCGCCCTTGCTAGCCTATTGAGCTTGCTTTCGTCACTAAATATCCCTTTCGATCAATATGAAAAGTCAATATCTTCATTTCATCTGACGAAGTAGTCCAGACAGCTTTGTGTTCTTTACAGAAATCATTGGCTTGCTTGCGTCTTAAAAATTGAATTCTGTTAATTTGTTCTTAACTGTAGAAAGAGGGCACTTTTTAACAAGATTACACTGGTATTAGATTTGGAGAGCCGTTTCAAATATGTTTCTGAGGCTGCGGATCCTGATAGCATTGGCTTTCCTGTTAGAGGTAACTCTATGACGACCGGATTTAGGAGCATCAAGAACATTGCCGGTATTTTGGTGCTTTTGCACAGTCATTTGAACCGTTTTCTCATCAAATTTCAATCTAAGGCTGATTTTTCGATTGGATAAACCAAAATGTGGAAATTAAGGAGCCCCTTACGATCACTAAGAGAGACTAAATGTTACTTTGTATAACCTGAAACAACAAGAATTACGGTTAGAAATCCTAGAAGCTGGATTTTTTTTTATATTATTATAATTATTTTTAATATTTATAAACGCTAGTGTTTCATCTTTTCGGGAATCGTCAGTGAAGGAAGTTACTATTAGAGCCAGGCGGAAGATTTGAACCCGACCATCAAGAAGCCACCTTCATTATTGGACTACTGTACACTCAATTATCAATAATCAGGCATTGATTAGTGGTGACTCCTATGTAAAAAAAAAAAATTTGACTCCATTAGCAAGAGGAAAAACACACGGCCAACGTTAACCTCGAGAAATAGAGTTGAAATTAACATTTATATCTTAAGAGATCTTATGATTATAACATAATGATCTGGACAACTATATATATATATATATATATATATATATATATATATATATATATATATATATATATATATATATACAACAATAATGTAACTTAACAGAAAAATACGGTAATAAAAAATAAAACGCATATTTGCTCTACAACAGTATTGAGCACTTTCTTCAGGTTTTTATTAATTACCATTCCTAATATATATATATATATATATATATATATATATATATATATATATATATATAATATATATATATATATACTGTGTAAGCAAAAACAAGACTTCAAAATAAGGTGTTGGTGGCAACAAGAAAGGCATCCGAGTACACATATACCGATAATCTATAAACATTACCTGCCACTAATACGAAACTAAAACTAATCGTAACATTTTTGCAAGGCTATTACGGCCATAATATGGAAACAAAAATTTAAAAAATTAAGTATTGTGTTACAAAGAAATAACAAGATCTAATTTAGGAACCCAACGGATGGGATATATATTTAAAAAAATGTTCTTTTTTATTTTTTAAATGGCTTAGGGCTCTCTGTAGCAACTTGTCACAACTTTGCTCTTAAATGAGGATTTTCCGTAACCACAACAAAGGTAGATGTTTCTCGCATGCCTTTCTAGCTCGGGATTTCAGTAAATTCCCCTTCCTTCCTTCTCTTCAAAAAAAATGCCCCATTGCCAAAAGTGTGCTTATTCATAAAGTCTGAAGAAATGCTGGTTTTGAAAATTTTCAAACGACATAATGCTTGAAATTGTCGAACTGGACATGGAAACAATTGTAACGTAAATTGAAATACAATTTTTGTTGCCACCAACACCTTGTTTTGAAGTCTTGTTTTTGCTTACACAGTATATTAATGCTCAATTATAAAATTTGATAATTTTGTAGCTTACTCTATAAGTCAACCATTTTTCGCTTAAAACTCATTGGTATATGAAAATTTACTGAATTTCACGAACTCAGTATAATTACATATACGTATATATATATATATATATATATATATATATATATATATATATATATATATATACACAGCTGAACGTCTGTGTGTGTGTGTCTGGTCACGAACAGGCTCCTATGTGGTTAACTATTTTAAAAAACTGATTACATATTATGATAAATGTATCGAGGATCAGGAATGGGTATATTTGATCTCGCAGAACGGTGGTTCATAAAAATTGTGGAGTCTACGTACGCGTCTGGTCCACAAAGTATGGAAATAAAAAATGAAAAAAAAAACCTTTACAAGTGTTTTGGATATAGATGTACATAAGAATACTTTGATAAGTATGTTTTAACTTAAATAGGGGTGGTATAATAAAATTGTGGGGTCTGCGTTCGCGCCTGTACTCCATGGAAATATGGCACGAACTTTAACAAAGACTTTTCATATCTATCTGCGTAAGTATACTTTGATAATTATGTTTCAGTTTGAAGAAATATGGTATAATAAAATTATTGGGTATCCATTCGCGCCTGACCTCCATAGAATGTAAATATGTCATAAAGTTTAACAAAGTTTTTAAAGGGGCGAGGGTCCACAATAACACCTTAACTTTAATCTTAATTCACGTCAGCTTTTATTTAATTTTTTAGTTGAATCATATTGTGTTGAATAAATTCACCTCATAAAGTCACGTTCTTATTAAAGTGAAAGCCAAGAAAAGTCGGAACTTTAGACAATACTCGACACAAATTTTACATAATTCTGTTTTTTTTCTTCTCCACTTGCACGTGGCACTCTTTTGAAAATTATTAAACAGATAAATAATAAGAACGTTACTTGTTATTCTGTCAAAAGAATGAAAAATCTTACTCATGTGATTACGTGTCTTTTTTTAAAAAATTACATAACCTGTTTATTTTTATTTATATATCTGTTTAAGCTTTTTTGTCAGTGTACTAGAAGGAATTCAGTTGATTACAACCCTTTCTGCGTGTTCTTTACGTTACAATAGTACAACCCTGAATCCGACGGTGCAATACTACACCGTTCAATACTGTAAAACTGAAACGAAGCTGTTCTGCTTGAATAGGGCGCCATTTTCTTCTCATTCATATTTATAATGAGTCTTTGCTTTAAAAAAAACTAAAGTAATTACGTGTTTACTTTCTTAATATCCCATTTTGCTGTTTCGGAATATTTTACTAAAGAAATTAAAGCTTCATTATTTTTCAAAACTGTTTTTGTTTCTTTGTTTTTCGATATTTCGTCGATATTATTTAGTAAGAGTATTTAGCAGAAAAGCCAACAAACGACTATCCGAAAAATAAATATACAAGAAATAAATGTTACCATAGTCAATAAAAGTTCAGTTCATGTTCTTTTTTTGCTTTGAAATAGGTTTTAATGCTTTACTTGAAATAATTTCAGCTAACCGAAATTAAAACGAAATTTGAGGCCATACCTACTTAAATGAATGTTTATATAAACTACACATTCCATAATCGAATATTCCTCAAGCACAAAATAACGGAAAACATTAATGATTATAAATATTCCTTACGTTGAAGGAACTCTCTTAAATTGTTAACACAGAATGCTCAGGTGCCATCCTTCGAATTGAAAACGGGGCTCTCCATTTCAAAGTCGCTGCCATTTTGATTTTTTTTTTTTTAAACCGGTTCGTGAATAAAAATTTTTTTTTTTTTTACAAACTACATAAAAATACAAACCAATGAACTTTTCTACCATAAAAGTAACTTTTATTGACTATGGTAACATTTATTTCTTGTATATTTATATGATTATATATATAACATTTTCTCTTTGTAAGGAAACCTTTATCTTTACTTTCATCATATTTTGCTTAGGGTAAAAATTTTGAGTATCAAAACCTATCTCTTTACAACTCCCTTCTTTTCATAGCCTATCATACTTTCATCAATCACAGTCCATTTTCTGTAGGCTGTTTTTGAACCCAGTCAACGACGGGTACTTCTGCTCGTATATATATATATATATATATATATATATATATATATATATATATATATATATATATATATATATTAGCCTTTGGAAGATTAGTCGGCATAGGGAATCGGAAAATTCGGGGGTTTTGAGGGTATCGGAATCGTTATCGAAATCGGAAAAATTTGAGCCTATTTTCCAATGCCATAATCGATTCCTTACATTATCTTTTTTATTTGATTTTTGTTTAAGAAATATGTTCCACTGTTTGTAGTAATAAGTAAATAATCAATATTTATTAATTTAAACTTCCAGCGAGACTAAAATCTAAATATTAACCCCTCCCCACAATTGTGTTTTCACGTTTAAGAAAATATAGTCACATTTAAGATGTGTTTTTACAGTAATCATGACTAAATAAAAATTGTGTAGCTTAATATTTAAAGATTGATAAAGAATCAGAATCGGAATCGGTAATTGTTTCGGAATCGGAAATTTAGTACGGAATCGGTGCCTGTATCGGAAGCGAAAAAAAATATTGCAATCGTCCCATCACTAATATATATATATATATATATATATATATATATATATATATATATATATATATAATTGCGCATATATGAACAGATTAAACACTAGTGTCTATAAGTATTAAAAAATATATATTAATAACTAGCATTTCAGCCCGGCGTTACCCGGGTTTTTGGAGGTGTATGTTGAGAAAAAAAAAAGAAGTCAATTTGACCCCTATTATGACCCCTTAACATTTATTGTTTGAGGCTTAACTCAAGTCATTAAGTTAGACCAATATCCATGGAACCTATATCTAAAATTTCAAGTTTTTAGAGCCAAAATTTGCAGCGGAGTTTGGTAGAGTTCTCAAAGGTCAAATCGTAAACTTTAACCTCTTAACAGCCAAATTTCTGGCCGAAAACGAATTACAAATATTTTCCCAAATCTCACTACTCTGTATATCAAATTTTGAGTCTGTAGACTAAAAATTGACAGAGTTAGTGCGTAGGGAAATGTACACAGACACACACACAGACACATTCACTTTTATAGGTATATAGATTATATCTATATATATATATAAAAGTGAAAGTGTCAGTGTGTGTGTGTCTGTGTGTCTGTGTACATTTGCCTAGCAATAACTCTGTCAATTTTAAGCCTGCAGATTGGAAATTTGATATACCGGGTTCTGAGATTTGCGAAAATCGATGTGATTGGTTTTCGGACAGAAATTTGGCGATTAAGGGGTCAACGTTCAACGATTTGACCTTTGAGAACTCTATCAAACTCCTCCGACGATTTTGGGTCTAAACACATGAAATTTTAGATATAGGTTCCTTGGACATGGATCAAACTTAATAACTTGAGTTGAGCCCTAAACAATAAATGTTAAGGGGTCATAATAGGGGTCAAAGTTTTAAAAAAATGACCGTTTTTTTTATTTTTGCTCAGCATACACCTCAAAACACCCGAGCAACGCCGGACTGAAATGCTAGTATTTATATATATATATATATATATATATATATATATATATATATATATATATATATATATATGTCTTCATTATTATATATTGTTACATAAGCTAGTGTATATGAACGGCGTTTGAATTTAATGTATAAATGCATCGCTTGTATTTACAAAGAAAATCGATTACATAACATTATTTAGTATAGATTATTATTATTATTATTATTATTATTATTATTATTATTATTATTATTATTCATTTATTTATTTATTTATTTAGTTTTTTTATTTATCCATAAATTGCTTCAACTCGATGTAGCATATATAGCTGAATTATTTGACTCTATTAACATTTGGGAACCGGATAGATGTCTATACATTTCGAAAGAAACTGTTACGTGCATAATTTTTATTCCATTGGCTAATTCCTAAACGGAATTCCTACCCTACGAAAATAAGAAAAAAATAGAACAGTTTGATTTATAACCGGGCCATTATACCCAAGAACGAACGAGGGCAGCACGGATAAATCAGCATAGACTTCATCCTGGTAAGATTTACGCCCATCTTTTTCCGTACAAATCTCCGATATGTGTTCTGCGCATGCGCCCGGCAAAGTTATGCGTCCGGCCGGCGATTGGGTCCGATATGAATCATATCACCAACCAGCCGGTCACAGATTTTATACTGAGATTAGTATCGCCGAGTTTTTACTAGTCGTTTTTATCGGAATCCGTTTTAATATGATTTGTCAAAAAGTGCCCGATATGGCAACATTGGACTCATAAGTAATCTTTATTTATTTCCACGGCCGCCTCACAATTGGATGCCGAACAGTGTTAAAAAAAGCAAAAAAAAAAAAAAAAAGAACAGACAACTTCCGGACAAAAATATCGGCTCATTGTGCATTATAGTCACGGAACATCTTATTTTTGTTTTCATTCTGAAAATCACAGAACAAGGAAAGACAATTTTGTTACGTAAATTTCAAAATTTTGATTTAGTTACGAAACTTAAAATTTTGTGGAAGGCATCATTTTTAAGTAGTGGGTGGAACTGGAGTAAAGGTTAATTATATGAGAAAATGGTCCAACGAGCACTTATTTGCATCAAACTTCAAAACGGCTATGAAAGAAGTTTTATATTATTTCATTATTGCAATCCTTTGAGTAATTTGTATATTTATTTATGTATTTGTGGACTGTTATCCTCAATTTCATAGTTGTTTTTTCACGATGTTTCAACCAACTATTCCTCTGGTCTTCGTCAGGTGGTATCAATTACTGCCTTCCATAGTTGCTGTTGTCTCACCACGTTTTAACCAACTAAGCCTCTGGCTGGCTTTGAGTAGGATTGAAAACTCTATCTTCAGACAATGCTCAGCTGGAACCGTAGAGATTGAACGCCTCTACCCCCTGTGTCACGAGCCCCGAAGGGCGGTCAAGTTGGATTTTTTAGTCTTATAAATCCTTTTTTTTAATCTGATTTTCCATCGACGGGTTTATACCAAATGGTATATATTAATTAATTATCGGAATTCTTTGAGATAAGTCATTTGTATAATATATTTATCTGCGGACTGTTATTCTCAACTTTATAGTTGTTGTTTCGTGACGTTTCGGCAAACTATTCCTGTGGCCTTCGCCAAATGGTTAGCCGCAACGGAATAGGGATACTGAATCTTCAACTGTATCTTCAGTAATTTTTTTTCATATAGACATCACCACTTATCAAGGCCAAGAGGCCACTCGAGGATAAGTTAAAGAGGGTACAGTAGAAATTGGACAATATAGTAATCGTTAGTAATAGAAATTCGGTAGATTTCTTAACAAGTTGGGCGGCTCATCAAGAACTTGGTTACATTAGTCTTGAATACGGCCATATTGTAGTCAGTTGGAAAGCAGGAAAACGGAAGACAATTCCACAGGCGTGCAGTTCTGAAAAAGAAGCTTTGTTCATGGAATCTACGTTTAGGTTTAGGCACAGATAAAGAGTGGGGAAATTATTGATAGTGTTTTCTGCTAGACGAGTGTTTCTTGTGAAAGTTAGGCGAGGGGGGACCATAGATTGAAGCTCAGTTGAACACTTTCCATGAAAATAACGATATATCAGAGACAAACTCGCAACATCTCTTCTGTGAGACAGAGGTTGCAGGGAAGAGAAAAGGACATCTCCTACGAGGCTACGAAATCTATTTTTAACTCTATCAAGGCAGGACAAGTCCTTTCTAGCAGCTCCTGTCCAGATGTGGCAACAGTATTCCATCCTTGGCGTACCTGGCTCTCATATAGATTGAGAATTGCATCAGCAGTGAGATATCTACTGGATCGATAAAAGGATCCCACCATTTTCCAGCGACCTTGGCAACAGATATGATGTACGTGTTTCATTTAAGATCAGTAGTAAAGGTCAAGCCCAGAAGCTTGTCAAAACATGAGGCCTCCTCAAGACGAGAGCCATTTATTTCAATTGATGCCAGATGGGGATCAGAACGTTTATGATGTAAAGATAGAAGCTAGGTTTTGGATGGATTTAAAGTATCCAGCCACTCCTTTCCCCATTCTACCACATGCTCAAGATCAGAGGAGAGAGAATCAGAGAGAACTTGGTCGTTTACTGTCTTAGATGTGCTAACATATATGGTAGTGTCATCAGCATAAATGTCCACAAATGATGTGATTTGAAAGATCATTAATGTAGATCAAGAAAAGAGTTGGGCCCAGGATGGACCCCTGAGGGACTCCAGCATTAATAATGTGAGCTTCTGATTATTTTCCCATCAACTACTACTCTTATGAACCTATCAGAAAGAAATGATTTAATAACTGAGAAGACATTTCCAGCTATACCATAGTTAGAGATCTTGTGAAGTTTATCTTTATGCCATATCTTATCAAAGGCTTTAGATATGTCATGAGCAATTGTCCTAGAAAGGTTGCCTCCGTCGAAAGATTCGCTAATCCTATGAGATATAACTGTAAGCACATCTGCTGTAGATGTAGCAGAACGGAAACCATATTGTGTGTCACTAAGAAGGTTATTTTGTCTGAGATGGTTGATTACTTCTTTATTTAACACAGATTCCAGCAATTTACTCATGACACACAGGAGACTTAATCGCCTGTACTGAGAGGGGATGAGCGATCACCTGAATTCTTAAATACAGGGCATACTGATGAGATTTTCCAGGGAGATGGGAAGCAATTCTCCTTAAGACAACGTTTAAACAGTTTTGTAAGTATGGGTGCTTGTTCTGGTAGAAATTTTTTAGTACTATAATTGGAATACCCTCACGGCCGGTTGCTTTACTGGAATCAAGATTTTTGATTAGCTTGGTAACATCACATACAGATATATGTATATCACATAGCATGTTTTCTGAGACAGGAGGAAATATTGGAGGTTGGCGGCCTTGGTACACAAAGGGTAGAATTAGCTGCAAAGTTCTTGGCAAAGAGTTTGGCTTTGTCTGATGCTGGTCCATTGATAATAGTTGAGATAGAGCACGCGCTTCTGTTCAGGATTGTGTTTGCTATTTACCAAAACTGGTGGGAACCAAGCCGCTGCTCAGCTATTTTGGACTTGACGGACTGAGCATACAACTCACTTGCGTTCTTTATTACTTTCTTACAATGGTTGCTGGCAGTCTTTATTTCCCATACATCTATTACGTTGGAAGTAGTGGAAAAAGTGATTTTTGTGCGCAATGACAGCAACACATTCTGGAGAGAACCATGGCTGGCTGTTAGGTTTTTGTTGGAACTTTTTCGAGGGTATGAAACGGTCTATATCTACAATTAACCAATCCGTCAGGTCTGATACTATAGAGGACACATCCTTTTTAAATATGGAACGCAGAGGTAGACCCGTTATAAATGTACGGAAGCTATCCCAGTCAGCCATAGTGTATCGATATACTGTACGATGGAGAGGTACGTCTTAGGACTTATTACATTTCATTTTTATCTTAATTGATACAACAGAGTGGTCGGAAGATCCAAGAGGCGACAGAACAGAAACTGAACATAGTTCAGAGCAAGTTGTGAGAAAAAGGTCTAGGAGACTCGCATACTGGCCGTCATTGTCGGGCACACGGGTGGGTTCGTGAACAATCTGAGTGAGGTCATAAGCAATGGAGAAATCATGACAGAACCTCCATTCATCATCGGCCTTGTTTGAGTGAGTCAACCATTCCACATTGTGAACATTGAAGTCTCCACATACGTGAATGTTAGCTGAAGGATAAGCAGATAGCGCTTGGTCAGTTTTTTCAGATATGCTTTTAAAGATAGTAACTCCGCTGTGGGTGCGATAGAGAGTAAATATAAAAGCAGTAGTGTGAGCTAGTGCAACACGGAAGCACATTTATTCAGATTGTCGGACTGACTTCCTCATTTTGGTTGTTATAGTCACAACGTTTCGGCCGTTTTGACCTCCGGCCTTCATCAGGTGTTTTGTATCGAACTGGGGAACCGTTTGTTAGGAGTCTCGAACCCAACCCTTTATTATTATTACGGGGGACCGTGTTCAGACTCCAGCTAGGCTCTGGGACATAGTTGCTGATTCTCTGTTTTGAATGTTACTTTTCACTGCCTTCGTTCAGGATTGAACTCAGCACCTTTGGGTAACTGTAAACTTTGATACAAAGCCATATGTCACTAGGACAATTCTTAGTTGGTTTTTGTTAATGTTAAACCTATGTTTCCTAGTTCGATACAAAACACCCGATGAAGGTCGGAGGGCAAAACGTTGTGACTATAACAACCAAGATGAGGAAGTCAGTCCGACAATCTTAATAAATGAAAACACCTCATCTCAAAAATACAGACAATTACTACGGAAGCACATATAGGGTAAGTTAGGATCTTCTCTCTGGAGATGTCCCTACCACATGGAAAGCTATCTTTAATATAGGCACATATTCCATGCCCATGGCGATCTCGGGGGTCAGATTCAAAAGTTAAGTTAGAGTATCCTTTAATTACGAACTCATCTAGGGAAATAGCCTGTCCAATGCCAGTTTCGCTTAAAAATATAAGGTCGGGTTTAGTCTCCTGTAATTGGGTTTCCACGTCTGGAAGGTTAGAACGTAGACCTTACTGTCTTCCATAGTTGTTGTCATCTTACCACCTGACAGAGGCCAGAGAAATAGTTTTACTATTTACTAGAGAATAATTCTCACAGCTGGTGAATTTCAAAAATGCCATCTGGACGTGAGGATAATTTAAATGAATGATATGCAATAAAATTTTGTTTTTAACTTGAAACAAAATTTCATAGAAACGTATGGAATACTTCAGACTGCTTTTGGACCATCTTACGTGAATCTGGCATCGATTTTTGAGTGGCATAAACGATTCAAGAAAGGTAGGGAGTCTGTGAGGAATGCTGATAAGTGATGGAAGATTAAGGAATTCAGAACACAAAATTTGATTGGCCAAATAAAGAATTTCATGGATAAGAACTGTCATGTATCTATAGTGACAATAAGTGCAGAGTTTGATGTCAGTGTGGGAACTGTACACATTGTTATTCGCGAGGAACAAAAGATTTGGAAGATTTGCACAATGTTTGTCCAGGAGGTACTCAGAGAAGATCAGTCTAATTCACCAAGATGGGCGTACAGACAGTTCTCACTCTCACTATAGTCTAGATCTTGCTCCCTATAACTTTAGGTTGTTTCCTAAACCTAAAGAAAACCTTAGAAGTTGTCGTTATGAGACAACTAGAGAAATTAAAGGGGCTTTGCATTTAAACGTACATGTTCGAATAAATAGCTACAGCAGTAATAGGAATACACCCTACTAAAGCCTAATTCTCACAGCTGGTGAATTTTAAAGATGCAGCTTGGATGGGATACCAATTTAGAAGAAGGATATTTAATACAATTCTGTTTTAAATATAGAAAAATGCCGCATAAATGTATGGAATACTGTAAACAGCTTTTGGGCCATCTTGCATAAATCAAACATCAGTTTTTGAGTTGCATAAGAGATTCTAGGAAGGCAAGGAGTCCATGAGAGATGATGAGAGATGTGGGAAGATTAAGGTACTCGGAATACCAAAAGTGATTGGCCAAATAAAGAATTTCATAGATAAGGACAGTCGTGTATCTATGGAGACAATAAGTGCACAGTCTGCTATTAATGTGAGAATTGTATACACAATTTTTCGCGAGGACTTTATTTAGTTTAAGGAACACAGAGAGTAAAACAAATAGGAAGCTATATATTTATTATGAAATTTTAAACATGTGGAGGAGGGGGGGGCATACATTGAAGGTTAATAAAGCAGTTACCATAAATGTGACGATAAAAGTGCTAGTCAGTATATATATATATGATAAAAGTATAGGATATAGTCAGTATATATATATATATATATATATATATATATATATATATATATATATAATAAAGGTGCAAGTCAGTATATATATATATATACTAGCACTTTTATCCTTTGCTCTATCGTCACATTCACGGTAGCTGCTTTTTTAACTTTCAATGTATGCCCCCCTCCACATGTTTAAAATTTCGTAATAAATATATAGCTTCCCACAACAGCCACCACATATTTGTTTTACGCTTTGTGTGCTTAAAACTAAATTATGTCCTCGCGAAAAATTGTGTATACAAGTCGAAATTATGAAAATTATGTGCTTTTAAAGGAAACATTCTTGTTTTTTTTCAAAAGACTTTTTGTATTCCTACACGTCAACACATAGGAAATAAATACAGAAAAGATATAAACATTCATATATTTTTCGTATTGATTTTTTATTCATACATATTTCAATGTATATATATATATTTAATGATTCACGTGAACCTTTTCGAACATGATTGCTAGGAATGGACGCTGTCCACGCTACAAATCTCTAGTTCTTTCAACGGTTTTCTTTTTCTTTTTCATTTCGATACTTTTTTTTGTGACCAAGAGCGGAGGTCCGCTGTAAATATAAAAAAATTACAATGAAAATATTAAATACAAAAAGTAACATGTTTTTCATGCTTCAAAAAACCCACATAACCTTTAAATATATATATATGTGTGTGTGTGTGTGTGTGTGTGTGTGTGTGTGTGTGTGTGTGTGTGTGTGTGTGTGTGTGTGTGACTTATATTCCTTATATATATATACCAATCCTAATTTAAGAAGCTCAATGTATATATATATATATATATATATATATATATATATATATATATATATAATGAATAAAGGACAAAAATCTAAATTCCAAATTTCATGATGTTGACCATCTTACAATCTATTTCTTTAATTCAGTTGACACTAACAATTCTTGACAGCATCTCTTTCGTAGCAAAATAACAATCACTTAATTATTATATCAATCGGGGAATCTATTTTGCACTTAACTCATCAGAAGTAATAGTAACAATCAATCCAACAAAAGGAAATAAAATGCGTTTGGACATGATTTTAAAAAATCATGAAAATTGGAAGAGAAGCTGCAAATGCCTTACAGTTTGCTTACATTACGCCATTTTATTGTAGTTGTCAACTGAATTAAAAGAATAAATTGTAAGATGATCAACATCATGAAATTTTGAATATAGTCTTTTGTCAGTTAATCATTATATATATATATATATATATATATATATATATATATATATATATATATATATATATATATATATATATATAAACGAAACAGAAACGACGGGACGGATTTTTTAAAGACCTCACACAAATGCATTTTGTTTCTGGGAGTGTTCTTAGATAACTTTTGTACAGGAATGCTTCCGATAAGTATCGATAATCGAAAAAATGCGTTTAAAGTATAATTTTTTTCGTATATAGAGATTTCTTGTTCTATTTAATAGCATATTTTTTTAATAGGCGGAATCAGACGAAAGCACAAAAGAACGGCTAAGAATGGACCGCAACCGACGAGCGACAATATTATACAGAGTTTAACAAAAAAGAAAGATATCGCAAAATATACAACACTACGAAGAAAGACTGTCACTAAGTCGAAATAGATTACCAACTAGCTTACTAACCATCTACAAAAAAAACAGGCGTTTGAGATGAAGTAACTAAGCTGATGCCCGTCCTATTTATTGATTCGGTGTGAAACATGATAACGAATAATTAAGAGGCATTTACAAATAATCGAATGGCTAAACACAAGGGGAGATAATTATGTGATGAGTAAGGAGACAGTAAAAATAGAATAGGTTGTCTTGTTTATTAGAATGAATCAGCTTTTTTTTAAATGTAAACAACTCGGCGAGTCATAGGGTTTCCTTTTAGTACCAAAAACTCATTTGACATTTACTTGGGAAGCTTCATTAAGGAGCGTCTGTGATTTGTCCACAAACCTGATTTACGATAACACAATTTCTCTCTTCCTCCCTCTCTGTCTGTCTGTCTCTCTCTCCTTCTGTCTATCTATATATCTGTATATATTCCCCACTCCACAATAAATCTCAATATATATATATATATATATATATATATATATATATATATATATGTATATATATATATATATATGTATATGTATATATATATATATATATATGTATATATGTATATATATATATATATATATATATATATATATATATATATATATATATATATATATATATATACACGTTTGAGCCCTCTACGAGTAGCGGACGGATGTTTATTTAAATAGACGTTCGAACAGTTTAATTTCGGCCACCGATTCCGTAGTCAGGGGGTAGGACTGCCGACTGTCATCACGACGGTTCTAGGTTCGATCCTCGGCTTGGAAGAGGTGTTCGTCTAGCGGCACTGATGAGTTGTGAAACAACGAAACAGGTCTGTATGTCGATGACTAAAATATATTTTATATATATATATATATATATATATATATATATATATATATATATATAAGAAATGTAAATATATCAAAGCAGATCCTGGCTAACCGTTTTTCCTTAAATATTTCAACAAAATGAATAAGTTTACAGGAGAAAAAAAAATGTACATATTTATTTTAACGCATTTTTAAAAGTGTATATATAGACATCGAACAACCCAACCTTCCCATACGCACACATATGTTTGTCTTTCCCGACATGGGTAGGATTCAAAAACTGTTTCTCTTTTTCGTACGATCTATGACTTTTTCTTTTCTTGCATGTTTACTTCGATATCCTGAAGATGTCCTCTGAAATAAGGACGAAACGTTGATGATTTTAATAATTTCATTCGTTTTTTCTATTTTTCTCAAAACATATACATATATATATATATATATATATATATAAAACAAACATAAACGTTTAAGAATCCAATACCAATTAATCGCCCCAACACTAATATATATATATATGTATATAATTATTTCACAGCCGAACCACGTCGCAGCCTACAAAAACCATGGCAGCCAATCTAATCCAAGTCAATCTAGTTACTATTATATTGCCCTCAGTATATAAGTGATTTCAAAAGTTACAAAAAATATTACTTGGCTACCATCAGCTAGAATTTAAACCAGAATATATCGCTCTCAAGCGATATTCGCTACCATATGCCCTAAATTCACATGAATATCGAAACTTTAAAATAAACGCAATTAACCGTATGGGTTCATGAATAAAATATTAATAATAATTATTAGATAAAAAATTAAGTCGACTTATGCCTATGAAGGTCTAATTGTGCAAGTAGCTATTTTTACTGTCTAAAAATTAAATCGACTTTGTTTCATAGGTCTAAATACCCTGTATATCAAGTTTCAAGTCTGTACCCAAAATTTTTATAAGGTAGTTTGATAGAGACCGTTAGGCACACACAAGATTGCACGTGAATAGGTTTGACTTATTTTAAAAAGTCGGTCAGAAATTTCGAAACTTTTTCTTAATCTTTCCTCTCATATATATATATATATATATATATATATATATATATATATATATATATATATATATATATATATATATATATGCACACATGTGTGTTAAATACATTATTATTATTTATGGGAAAAATGTGTAGGATAAAGACTAATCGAAAAAAGATTGTTCAGACTAAATTTACAAGAACAGTTGATTCTTGCATCGTATTTTTTTTTTGTTTTTTTGTTAAGATTTTGATAAGTTTTTCCTGGAAGGGCAATTTCCGGTAGACAAGCCAATTTCCGGTTGAACAGAATTGGCGGGCTCTTTTTCTCAAGGCCGTCATTTGCCAGATAAACGCGAATACGCTTCCATAACTTTTTATAGCCGAAATCCAGTCACAAATTTGCACACACACCCTCCACACACAGATATACTCTACCTCCCCCCTCTCATTTTCTTTATCTCCCTTCTTACTTTTTTATCTCTCGCTCCCATCTATAATAAAATGTTTTGTTACTGCCCCTTTCTGCTATTTTCTTTGTGTTTAGTTTAATTTCTTTTGATCTATTACTTGAGGAATTATGGACTTTTAAAAGCAGAATAATCTCAGGAATTTGGATTCTTGTACTTGGAGCAAGATTACACAACCGTTCTGAATCTTTTTAACGGGTATGTTTGTGCGTTCCAGTGTTTATGAATACGTTTTATATCAATAAACTGTTGAATTCTTGGAATTAATATGTCATGGATTTGTTTAAATCTTAACTATATATACATTTTATTAATTTGTACATAAACATTAATTAGTATGTTTTTCTTTAACCCGTATGAATATATATATATATATATATATATATATATATATATATATATATATATATACATACACGAGGGGCGTGCAATAAGTAATACCCCTGACCCACTTCCAGTTGTCTGATCTAGTTGAAATTTTGCAAGTGCAATGACTTATATCTCTACGGGTTATGTGGCAAATTACAGCTCTGAACTAATTGTGGTTTCTGTTTTACAGGTGTTTGAACTGAGTCAGGTGTAAAATGGAGTCTGCTGAATGTCAAGCAGTGATCCGGTTTTTGTATTTGAAAGGATGCACACCACAGAAGACGTTTGATGAAATGAAAGAAACTTATGGTGATAATGCCCATTCATATGACCTTGTAAAATGCTGGTATCGTGAATTCAAACATGGCCGGAAGTCTGTGGAAACAGCTCCCAGACCTGGTCGCCCCCCCCCCTTCTGCCATTGATGAGGCATGTATCCGTCAAGTTGAGGCTGCCATTTTGGAAAATTGGCGCATTACTATTCGCTAAATAGCCCAAGATGTCAAGATTAGTACAGGGTCTGTGGAAACTATCATTCATGACCATTTGTATATGCATAAGGTGTCTGCCAGATGGATTTCCAGGTTGCTCACACCATTTCAGAAGAAAGAACGCGTCGAGTGCTCAAGGATAATTTGGAGATGTGCCAAGAAGATGAGTCCAAGTTTTTCAAAAGACTGATTACAAAAGATGAAACCTTTCAATTTAGCTCTTATGCATAGATCATCGTATAACGATTAGATCACTCTCTGACTGACGTAAATGAACATTTAAAATTAAAATGTTTAAATTCAACGCTATTTCACGCGGTTAATGGTAACCGAATGGATACGGTCTCCGCTAATCGAGCCAGAGATGCCTCGTGGTGCGGGGTTCGAATCGTTCGGCTGGTGTTAATCGTGACACCCTGCACTGAAGAATCCCGAAAGGATGAAACACTAGTGTCTGTAAGTATTTAATTATTATAGCAAAAAAATAATTATGACAGCCCCTTTAAGAAATTCATTTCTTATCGTTGAACACTTTCAGTTGAATTAAAGTCGGTCAATTTAGCTCTTATGCATAGATCATCGTATAACGATTAGATCACTCTCTGACTGACGTAAATGAACATTAAAAATTAAAATGTTTAAATTCAACGCTATTTCACGCGGTTAATGGTAACCGAATGGATACGGTCTCCACTAATCGAGCCAGAGATGTCTCGTGTCGCGGGGTTCGAATCGTTCGGCTGGTGTTAATCGTGACACCCTGCACTGAAGAATCCCGAAAGGATGAAACACTAGTGTCTGTAGGTATTTAATTATTATAGAAAAAAAAAAAAATATATATATATATATATATATATATATATATATATATATATATATATATATATATATATAACACCGGTTCTCCGAGGCGGAGACATAAACATTACTATCGTTTAAAAAATCAAAACAAAAACCACTTAAACAGATGAACGATAAAAACGAAGCAATAAATTGTATATGGGAACATAGCGCAGTGGATTAGGGCGCTGGACTGAAATACATAAGGTCCAAGGTTCGAATCCTACCAACAGTCAAGCTACGCTGAAGAGGAGTAGGGCTCCGAAACACGCGTGTCCGTAGATTATTGTTTTTAAAAAATAATAAATAAATAATATGTCCAAATAAAATTGGGCGACTTTCTAAGAAAAATACCGGTTCTCCGAGGGGGATACATAAACATTACTATCGTTTAAAAAAGCAAAACAAAAACCACTTATTTATATATATATATATATATATATATATATATATATATAATTAAAAATTCCTATCACTTAAACTACTGGAAGAAGCACTCACAGGCAACATGAATTAAAATAAAAAACATAGAAAGCTTTGACAAGGCGACATGCAAAGAAATTGAGTCCCTTCAACAGCGCTCGATAACTAGACACACTTAATACTATGCTCTCTACAAAGCCACCATTCACCCATACAGTGTGTTATAATGCCGGAGCTGCGTTGACATATGAATCACTAGTTTAGGTAAAAAAAATCCCAATCAGTCGCATTGTTTACCTTATTGCATCCATTGTTGTGCACGTACTTTGAAAGGAATGTGCTGCGACGAACTGGTACAACTGTTATATAGTCGATCTGTATAACGATTCCAATGAGTCTGTTATTTTAGTGCCCTGGGATAAAATATATGTAAAATTCCCTTAGGGTCCGTTTGTGTTTGTACTTGAAAATTATATATACTCGTCTGTTGAAAGCAATATAGTTTAAAATATAATTTATTTAACCTTCAGTATTTTGGCTAACAACACTCAAGAGACGGAATGAATGGTGGTGTTTGCGTGACTGTAACAACTGCGAAGAAAATGTGTCACGCATATGGATGAGTTGTCTGTCTGCCTCCTGTCTGCCCGTTCTTTGTTCTGCGTAGGTTTATATTGACCAAATTCCAATTCACTCTTTGTTTGGCAATTGATATAAGAGGTCGAAATGTAGGTTGGTTTATGTGTAAATTAACTTTGTATCGCTCCATTTACGTCAACCAGTCAATAATCAAAACACGATACACGGCACCGCCGTGTATGTATGTGTGGGCGAGTGTAATTAACACCCGAGATTTTTTAAGTTACGCGATTTTAAGGATTCAACCTGAATACAACATCAATGGTGCTCTCTCCACGTAAACACCCATTACTAACACGATAAGCAACCCCGGGACAACATCTACTTTAATAGTTTGCTCTCTGAAATAGATTTGGTAATTCCTTCCCCATTTCCTGCTGTACTAACATGATGAGATTTCAACATCATTCATTAAAATTTATGAAAGTACAATCAAGAGAGCAGCGTGTCTACAAGTTAACTAACTCCGAAAATGGTAGGAGAATTTTTATTCAATCTTTATTATCATGATAATTCTCGAAAACTTATGGAGATATTCAATTCTAATGTAGAAATATCTGGCAGAGATTTCACGCAAGATATTATATTAGATGAAACTGAATTAGTTTATGATCATCAATCTTAGAGAAAAAAGTCTTATGCAAAATCTGTGCTAAATGTTTCGAGATTTTCGCATCAAGTCTCTAAGGGATGGAGGTCTTGTTATATCTGGACAGTTAGCCTCAAACAAATTATCCAGTTTATAATGTTTTTATAATGTCGACGACTGACCTTAATTATTCGCCATTTTTCTGAGCGTGTTCAATTAAATCAGCCATTTTTAATTTTCACATGACTTCTGTGTTTGATATCATTTTCCGATTGTTGTAAAATGATGTACAAGGTGTCATAAGTAAGTTTACAAACTCTTTTTGTACAGGCATTTAAAATTGTCGAAACCGCGTGAAAATGGACTATGTTACTGCAATACATCTTATATCAATGTTTCTGATTTCAGATTCAAATGAACAGCTACAGCAGGAATTGGAACACACCCTACTAAAGCCTGATTGTCACAGCTGCTGAATTTCCAAAATTCAATCTGGACATGACGATACTTTAGAAGATCTATATGCCATAAAATTATTTTTAAACTGTTGAAAATGTAACGGAGACGTATAGAATACTTCAGACTGCTTTTGGATCATCTAGCATGAATCGATCCTGAGTTTTTGAGTGGAATAAGAGATTCAAAAAAAGGATGGGGAGTCTGTGAGGGATGATGAATAGTTTGAAGGGAGTAAATTGTGCCGAATTCCAGAGTTGATTGGCCAAATTAATTTTATAGAAAAAAAAACCGCCGTGTGCTTACAGGGACAATAAGTGCACAGTTTGATGTCAGTGTGGGAACTGTACACACAATTATTCAGAAGGAACTGATTATGCAGAAGATTTCCGCGACGTTCTTTTACCAAGGGTGCAATTCACAAATCCATCCATGTCACGTAGTATTTAATCAAGATTGGAACTTGATGCATATAAGAGGAAATAAATAAGCCCGAGTGTGCGTTTAAGAGAAAGAACGAAAGAAAGAGTGCGTGAATGAATATATCCTTTTGAATAAAGTTAGGGTTAGATATGATATGCTCTTCCGGAAGTTGTTTTGTTCTTCGAATAATTTACGGAACACCTGTCTTGATAATTTTAAGAGATGGCATTCAACTTGATAATAATAAGAATAGGATGGGGTCTTTCTTTTCATTTCCTTTGTTATTTTCCGGTTCCTGCTTCTCTTCCTCTTGGTTTGGGCTTGTCGAAAATGTCAGCTGCTTTATCCGTCGAGTTATTGCTTTGCGACATCGAACAATGTCAGGTCTCCTTAGTCATTTAATTAGATTGGTTATTAATTTGGGATTAGATCAAGAAGAAGATGAGGAAGAAAGAAAAAAATAGAAGAAATAAAGCAATAAGAAGAAAGAAAGGACGACAAAAAGAAGAAAATATAAATATTCAAAATCACATACGCGGCTCAAATATAATCTCCTCGGTATAGCTAACCGATACTGGACTTAACGAGCAATGGTTCACGTTCTCCAAATGGTGTTACCTCATTTAACAACATGAAGCTGGATACTCCATTAGACTAGATGAATTCTTGTCCTGGAATCCAGTAAAACCAAGAGATAAAAAAAGAAATATGAACAATAACTTATTAAATAGACAATTGGGGAGTTAGAAATGGTTCTCAATGTCTTTATTAACCCAGTGCTTATTAAATAATGGAGCATTCAGAATCCCGGAGATTGAGTAAGCAAGATTGACCCACATTTCCAGAAAATGTATGTTGGAATGTTGACGTCATCTGGCCCATAAAGTAGATGACAAACAACAGAGAGAGTAAGATAGAGACACTAGATAAAGAAAGATAGAGATAGAGATAGAGATAGAGAGGGCGATTACGACGGCCTAGCTAAGCGGCACACATCTTTCCACAACAAGAACACACCAACCCCCACCCCGCACCCCGTCACGAATGTCAAAAATGTCATTTGGAAACGGAAAATATTATTTTGAATAAACAAAATATTTTTATAACCAGATGTGTATGTTTTTATTATGCTGTCGAGTGTATAAATGGTAGAATGTTTTAGAAATTATAGACTTTGAAGATTGAATGCAACGAATATAAAACACAGGTTTCACGTCGCTCAAATCCAAGAAAACCAGTTTGTTAACGCGATTATGTCGTACATAATCTTAGCGATGTTTTTATGTTAGGTAATAAAAAACGTTTAATATATTTTAATTCAGGCAGAGTTCATATTTATTATTACAGAGCTAATTCGCTTTATATATATACATCCATATATATACTGTGATTTCCTCTGTTGAGAACATGTTGTATGTATTGGTGTATTTCTTCAGCTCACAATAAGAAGCAGTATAGACTTATATGTAATATACTGAGTTCATGTAATTCAGTAAATTTTCAGATACCAATAGGTTTTAAGCCAAAAATGGTTGGCTAAAGGATTAAGTTACAAAATTATAACATTTTATAATTGAGCATTAATATAACGTGTATGCAAAATCAAGACTTCAAGACAAGGTGTTGATGGCAACAAAAAGTGTATTTCATTTTATGTTACAATTGTTTCAATGTCCGGTTCGACAATTTCAAGCATTGTATCGTTTGAACATTTTCAGAAACCAGCATTTCTTTTGACTTTATGAATAAACACACTTTTGGCAATGTAGCCTTTTTTGAATAGAAAGAAAAAAAAAGGGGAGAAATCCCTAACGGGAAAAGCATGCGAGAAGCATTTACCTTGGTTGTGGTTACGGAAAAGCCTATTTAAATATTAATGTATCGCCTAATTTTCGTATCCTTATTTAAGAACAGAGTTATGTGAAGTTTTTACATTTCAATCCATTAAAAAAAATGTTTTTTTTATTATAAATATATCCCATTTGTTGAGTTCCTCAATTCCTTTATTTCCCAATGATTGATTTTTTGTAAAAAGAATGTTTTTAAATTTGGTATCTATATTTATATTGTTGCCCTAACAACCTTGTAAAGATGTTACGGTTAGTTTTAGTTTCGTATTAGTGACAAGTAATGTTTATAGATTATCGTTCTATTGGTACATGGATGTAAGACCATTTCAGGTTTATAATTTGATTGAATATGAGAATAAACTAAAATGGGTGTATTAAATATATATAAACCTTGTAGGAAATTTCGGGTGACGTGTTCTAATCTATTTACTGTCTGAAAATTCATAGTTATTCTACTTGAAAAATGTTTTTATGTCGTTGCTTAGGATGATTTTAAGGGAGATAATACAATTAGGTTGTTAAGTACTGCTAGTTAATTCTGTTTTAAACTGGTTCGATTTTGTTTCTTATAATGGTTAAAAGGAAGTAATTCAGGCCGTTTGTGTTTTCGGTTCATTAATTACTAGAAGGCGTCTATGATTTAATAAATGATTTAATCAGATAGGTCCAGAACGTGCTACAATGGCTTATTTAACCAATTAAGTATATAAATTATGTTTTTGATCTAAACGAATAGGTTGTGTTTAACCCACATCTGTTATTAATCACTTATGCTGTTCCTGTCATATAATTCATGCGTTGTGTTCTTGGGTTGTCTGAATAAATAAAATATTGTATATCCTCTAATTATTATTCTGACAGCAAACCCACCCATGGCTCCAAGTGTGTTTTATTCCGGTGGAAAGATGTCTACTCCTGCATTTATGGGTGAAAAACACTTAGACAATAAAGGGAAGTAGGAGAATAAGTGAGTAAGCATGGATCCTACCACCATAGGGCGTCAGATGACAAAAGCAATTGAATTAATATTTAAATGGATTAACAGCCCCCAATTTGCTAATTTAATTTTTAATAATAACTAGATTAATTGCTGAGTTGTTTTATTGATTTGAAGAGGGTGTTACTTATTTTACCGTTAATACTGCTACAACTGAATGATTGCCGTTACAGAGAAAAAAAAACATTCCTTGATGAGCTATATACTTTATTTATATTTCTTACCCGGTTAAGAAGAAAGGAATCTATATTCGCATGTTAGATTTGGATCCTTTGTTATATTGTAACAATTCTACCTATTTAATTCTACATTAAAATGTAATCCTGGCATCCGATGATCCTTATTGTTGTAAAAAGGTTATACCTCAGTTATATTTAAGGCGTGATAGCAGAAATCTATTTCTATGGATGCATCCCTGTATGGCATCAAGTCTTTTATTCAAAATTTCCTCTTTGGAATTCCCAATGTAGAAGGCTTCCAATAAACATAGATTGCACCTTTTTGATTTCCCAGGGCTGTACTTCCTCTCCCTGTCTACTACTGGCCATTTTGATTCAACATTTTCATTATTTCTGTTAAGTTCCCTAACCCAATTACCTAATGCAGAAGTATTTTTCTTTTTGTTTTTATTTCTAATGCTTATTTTTGACCACCCCCCTGCTGTCGTTTACGCCATCTCTATTAGTTTCTATCCCAGGTTCCTTCTTAAATGATACTACGTGATTTCTATATCTGTCCTTAAACACTGTTCCCGTGGCTCCCTGATATATCTTCTTAGTGTTATCGGTTTTTATCTCGCATTTATACACTATTTCCGGGGTTAGACATTTCCCATCCAACGGACAATTCCCAGGTATTCTGCAATTTCATTTTCTGTTTAGGATACTTTCGTTTTTTTTTGTTTTTTTTTTACAAGGGTGTCACCACTTATCAAGGCCCAGAGGCCACTCGAGGAAAAGGGTTAATAGGTATACATTAGTCATTGTGATTTTAGCATAGTAAACAGTGGGAATTTTGAAACTTGGATTACTTAGGGGGACGATTCAATTAGAACTTGTTCACATTGGACTTTTTCTTTTTTTTTTCATAGGTATCAACTCATTATCAAGGCCAAGAGGTCACTCAAGGATAAGGGTTAAAGAGTGTACATTAGAAATTGGACAATATAGTAATCATTAGTAATGAAAATTTGTTAAATTTGATAACTTATATGGAACGGCTCATCAAGAACTTATTTACGTTAGACATATTGTAGTCAGCCGGAAAGCAGGAAAACGGAAGACAATTCCACAGGCGTGCAGTTCTAAGAAAAAAGCTTTGTTCATGGAATCTACGTTTAGGTTTAGGCACAGATAAAGAGTGGGGGGAATTATTGATAGTGTTTACAGCTAGACGAGTGTTTCTTGTGAAAGTTTTGCGAGGGGGGACCATAGATTGAAGCTCAGTCGAACACTTTCCATGAAAAAACGATACATCAGAGACAAACTCGCAACATCTCTTCTGTGAGATAGAGGTTGCAAGGAAGAGAAAAAGAACATCTCCTACGAGGCTACGAAGTCTATTTTGAACTCTATCAAGGCAGGCCAAGTCCTTTCTAGCAGCTCCTGCCCAGATGTGGCAACAGTATTCCATCCTTGGACGTACCTGGCTCTTATATAGATAGAGAATTGCATCAGCAGTGAGATATCTACTGGATCGATAGAAAGATCCCACCATTTTTCCAGCGGCCTTGGCAACAGATATGATGTACGTGTTCTATTTAAGATCAGGAGTAATGGTCAAGCCCAGAAGCTTGTCAAAACTTGAGGCCTCCTGAAGGCGAGAGCCATTCATTTCAATTGATGCCAGATGTGGATCAGAATGTTGATGATGTAAAGAGAGAAGCTTGGTTTAAGATGCATTAAAAGTAACCAGCCACTCCTTTCCCCATTGTACTACATGCTCAAGATCAGAGGAGAGAGAATTGGAGAGAACTTGGTCGTTTACTGTCTTAGATGTGCTATCATAAATGGTAGTGTCGTCAGCATAAATGTCTACAAATGGTGTAAGGATGTGATTTGGAAGATCATTAATGTAGATCAGGAAAAGAGTTGGGCCCAGGATGGACCCCTGAGGGACACCGGCATTAATACTGTGGGCTTCTGATTTTTGCCCCTCAACTACTACTCTTATGAACCTATCAGAAAGAAATAATTTAATAATTGAGAAGACATTTCCAGCTATACCATAGCTAGAGATCTTATGAAGTAAACCTTTATGCCATACCCTATCAAAGGCCTTAGATATGTCAAGAGCAATTGCCCTAGAAAGGTTGCCTCCGTCGAGAGATTCGCTAATCCTATGCGATATAACTGTAAGCACATCTGCTGTAGATCTAGCAGAGCGGAAACCATATTGAGTGTCACTAAGAAGGTTATTTTTGTTGAGATGGTTGATGCTAGTTCGTTATTGTTCCTTATTTTGCTGATTTTTCTATTGTTGGAGCTGATTATAGTGTTAGTTAAGTTTCTGGACGCTGAGAAAGATAATTTTACAGAGTTTCTATTTATTATTTTGCTTAGTTTATTATCCGGGGGGAAGTTTTGGTCTATTATTCTATAGAATTCCTTGGGTATATTATTTCTGATATGCTCGCTGAATTGTGGATTGAACCAAACCTGTCTCTTGCATTGTTTTTATTCTTCCCTGTTTTGCTGTTATTATTTCCCCCCTTCGTTTCTATTCTTATGACCATTTTCAACGTTTGGCCTTAGGTTTTTTCTAGCTCTCATTGCTGTTATATTCAATTTTTCCGTTGTATCCTGATCTCCTAAGGGTCTCATTGTAGTATTCCTTGTCTTTTCAAAAAGATTCTCATTCTTAGAGAGTTCTGAAACTCTTTTAGAAATGTTGGGGATCAGTGCTTTCTTCATGCATTTCGGATGGTTTGATCGGTAATCTATGTAGAAAGTTTTTTGGTTAGGTTTGTAGTAAGGTTTGTATGTGCTCTTATTTAGGTTGAGGGTAACGTCCAGAATATTAACCATCCTGCAACAGCTGTCCATTTTTATTTCTAATCCAAATTCCTTTAAAAAATTTCTGATATTTTTGCTTGATTTTTCCATAATACGGTCGCTAGAATTAACTACGAAAAGTGCATCGTCCCTGTAAAGACCCCCATTTGAACCTGAAATTCTCTTGTCTATCTCCCTTTGTAAGTAGAGACCAACCAAGTCAGTGACCTAAGAGGCGTCTGGGTCACCCATTGTAATGTCAAAATGGCGCTCTCTATCTTTTCTGGTCAACAATTCATCGTTATATCTGATTAGGGTTTTTCTGGCTAATTTTATAATTTCAATTTCCAACTTAGTTAAGTCAGTTTCATCTTTTGCTAGTTTAAGTGCCTTCTTAAATAGTTCTGGGGAAATGGAGGGGTAGTACGCATCTATGTCGAACATGATAAATTTGCTTTTGGAGTTTTTAGGGATCTTGTCAAACTATCTGATTACTTCACCTGAAAAGATCCAGAGGTTGTGCTTAATTTTGGATTTTAAGGTTGGTATGATTCTGCCTAGTATCTTTTTAGTAATATTACCTATGTCGGATGCGCATGGGGCTATAAGTCTAATACTGGGTTTATTATTGAAGTCCGGTTTATGGTCCTTTAAGAGAAACCGAGGGTTAAGTGGGGTGTAAACCTCTATTTTGTCTTGAATGTTCATTTCCTCACAAATTTTTAAAGCTAACAGGTTAATTCTAAATATATCCTTTTAAGTTGCTTTCTTGTACTTGCTTAGACCGGGTCATTCGTGTAACACATTTACCTTGGTTATGGTTACGGAAAAGCCCATTTAGATATTAATGTATCGCCTAATTTTCGTATCCTTATTTAAGAACAGAGTTATGTGAAGTTTCTACGGGGACTCTAAGCCATTTAAAAAAATAATTTTTTTTTTATAAATATATCCCATTTGTTGGGTTCCTAAATTCCTTTATTTCCCAATGATTGATTTTTTGTAAAAATAATTTTTTTTTAATTTGGTATCTATATTTATATTATGGCCGATACAACCCTGAAAAGATGTTACGGCCTATATATATATATATATATATATATATATATATATATATATATATATATATATATATATATATATAGGGTGACCCAAAAGAAACCAGCCCGAACTCTAATTAGGCCCCGTTTCTTAGTATTTTCACCGAATGGAATGAAACTTTGATTATAACTAGTTTATTATATTCAAATCATCACATCAAAACACTAGGGTCTTTGGCCTTTTTTTTCTCCGTTGACTGTAAAATGCTCAGAAAAAACAATTGAGTATCCTCTGTTTTCTGGGGGACACCCTGTATACGTAGTTTTTTTTTTAACGATATTGAGGTTAGCGTGTTCGTCTTGAAGATCGGATATTTTCTTCTTCTTTTTTTTTTTTTTTTTAGAAATCGCCCATTTTTTTTTTTTAGTTGGGACGTAAACAAATAACATTTTTATTTATTTATTTATTTATTTATTTTTAAAGAGGGGTAGGCCCCCGAAACATGCATGTACGTAGATTACTGTTTTAATATATATATATATATATATATATATATATATATATATATATATATATATATATCACTGATTTCATAAGTTAATAAAATGTCGTGGATTTCACCGGCTAGAATCGAAACCAAAATATTTAGCGCCCCAGCCACGTTAGCTACCGTTTGAGCTAACTCGATAGAAAGATTAAAAAATTACGCAATTAAACTACGTTTAGCTATGATTATTTTACGCATGCGTAAACTAATAGAAATGTCGGCAAGTTGAAATGACTATTTTCCATTCCAAGCTGCCGACTTCGATGCGCGTTATTCCTGCATCCAGAGATTTTACTCATTATAAACCATTCTTTTTTTTTTTTTTTTGCTTTATGATAACTGTTTCCTGTTAATACCGTGTTATCTGACCACGAGTTGTTTAAGAGGTTTTCGGTTAAATATTTATACACAGACAGAGACACATATATATATATCTACAGTTTTATTTATATACAGGATGGTCAAAAAGTCAGGTAACATTTTAAAGAAAAACGATATTAGCAATACACGTATATTTAAGTACCATACATTGAAATATAAAATGAAACAAACATGAAATATGTTTATTTTGTTAATTGTCGTCCATTTCTCTCTATCAATCGCTGGAAGCGATTAACCACTGATTGTGTAACACGTGTAATCATGTCAGCTGATATCCGCGCAATCTCCTCTTCAATAAATAACTTTAAAGACGCTATTGTATCAGGGTTCTTGCCATAAACGCTATCCTTTACATAGCCCCAAAGCCAGAAATCAGGAGGGGTAGTTTATATATTACACTCAAATATTTAAACAAATAATATTAAACGAATAGAGATTATAATGGATCATATTGTTTTTTCTACCTTTAACATGTTACCTGACTTTTTGACCACCCTGCTTGATTTATAAATGAGACGGTGTTGTATGAAAACGGTCGCAGTCAAATGTGTTCTCCTGCATAGTTCAGGTTTACAAATGTTAACAGGGTTGAGAAGGTGACTAAGTGGGTAACAATACAAGCTGAGAACCAGAGGGTTCCACACAAGTACATTCACTTAGAATGTTGCCAATTTCAATGTGCCCCTCCCCCTTCTGTAAATACCGGATATCTCACTAGTACACATAACGACAAGAAAAATATCAGGGAAACCAATGCAAACAATCAAAGTATACGTTTCGGGAAAACGAATGCCAACTATTTCAGAATCAGATCTAACATCAATATTTTGACGTTCAGCATGCTTCCAGGATTTGTCACCTCTGAGGAGAAGCAGTTTAATTTGCTTTAGTAGGTAATCTTCTGTCTCAAGAGATAATGATATGCGCCTTCGTGCTTGGACATCTTCGAGCGTGGCTGCAGAAGCCCTATTCAGGATTGTTTGGTTGTTTTTGTTTTACGGCATATCAACCCTTTTCGGATTATTTAATGCCGAATCCAAAGATTTGGAAGAAAAATTTTTTAGTAGAATATATTTGTTGTTTTCAAGTCGGTTTCTATTTAACCCATAGTTGGGACCCTAACAGGTACTACCACTCCGGGTCAGTGTGGACCTGGGAGCAATGGCAATTAAAGGGTGGTTCCACACTACCCAAAGCCCGCAAGCTGAGGCCTTACCACTGGATATAGTTTAAGGTCATATCCAGGACCCCCATTGAGGGACTTTTACCCTCTGCAGGGGGGGGCAGTCGGTGTATTCTAATGCCCCACAAACAGGGCCCCTATTCAGGAATGGCAGTCTCTGTCGCATGGACACAAGAAGGAAGACTGTGTGCTGGAGTTTGTGGCCTTTTGGTGCTGTTTTTGGCGTCATCTCCTGTCATACAGCATCAGGTTTCTATAGTCCTATCCTATCCCGACTCCCTGACGTACAGCACTTTGCTAAGCACCATGATCGTTTGCTAGCTTCTCCTAGTTTTTTTTCTTTATCATCAGTTTTATTCGTCTATCGATATCCTACGATCAAAGCAATGATATTGTTGCGACACAAATGTCGCCAGCGCGTACAATCGATTGAATCTCCATTCCATAGTCTCGGACTTGTCTTAATGCATAAATAAATGTAATTCATCCGAGAGGGTTGAATTTGGCAAAATTCATACCAGAGGCAACGTGAGTATTCATTATGCAATTCCTATGGAAACATTCTTGAGTTCAGAATGCGAATATATTATACTCTATGCAGTTACATAACAATTCTAATTTACGGATCACACACACACACACATATACACACACGCGCACACACACACAATCACACACACATACACACACACATATATAAAAACGAGAAACAACCACAGAATTCGCGCATAAGCCTGACCAATCCTAGAGTGGATGAAACGCAGAATATTCAGTGTAGCTTAATCGCCATATATATTTTATCAATTACTAACTAGCTCTACCTACGTATTGAGCACTTTGAAGTAAATACTTAAAGTTTACGCATAAATCTATACTTTCGTATATTAATTTTATGTGAGTAAATGAAGTAGTTATATATATATATAGAGAGAGAGAGATGCGTGCGCGTGCTGTGTGTGTCACTTGAAGCAGATTACAACAAAAGCATTTAAGTTTTAGATGGGATTATTTAAAACACATCGGAATAGAAAATGTACGGAAAAGTTTATAATATCAGCTTATTCGATATTACGAATACGTTCATATAAGAATGTCAGTTTTTGACGGGATAAATTTTAAGGCCGAGAAGCAGAAGCTGGATCGAACATATATTACACTTTTATTCGACGACACTCACTGGATTATAGCAGGTTTGATGTTTTAGGTAGCATTATATTTAAGATACGGAAAAAATGAATGGATTAAATCCAAAGTTCTTGTTCTGTCGGCAAGATAATCCTGGTTATGTCATAAGTTAAGCAATATACGGTGTTATTTTTTAAGTGCTAATCACAGTAGAAATGGATTAGCTCGTTGATCGCGTTTATCAATATTACGTTCGCAATTGTATCAGAACGTACGTGTTCGTAAGGAGTCTCGGAATCAATGTCTCATACGTATTGTTTTAATTACGTATTACAATCTTCAGGGGCAATGTTCCAACTGTGAGATAGGGGCACGTAGATATCAGGCATAGAGGGTAATGTAGAGATTTATAACCACTTCTTTTATCTTCACTATATATATATATATATATATATATATATATATATATATATATATATATATGAACAAATGATTAATAAAACATGTTAAAAAACATCTTGAAAAAGAGTTAAAAACATATTTAATTTTAAAAAGGAAGCACAAGATAAGTGGATAATCCTTAATACGCGGAGTTTCGAAGAAATACTCTCCTTCTCATCAGAGGGCAGGAATTAGGAATAATATTATAAGCTCTATTTGTTTTTCGGTTTTATTGAGCTTTTACATCTGGTTGAGATTACTTTACTTGTAAATATTAACTCTTTAATATTTATAATATATTTTAAGTTTACCATTTTGATTACCTTGGTAAACTTATTATAAGTTTTATTTATATATATATATATATATATAAATATATATATATATACCGAGATTCAGCCACTCTGATGAGTCATAGACGACGAAATACGTGTCAGTGGATAATTATATTTTTAAAATGATATATATACAACTCACCATGTGGGGTTCCAAATTGGTTAAAGGGAATATTATTCCCAACTTGCATTTAGGTAAAAATGCACTTTTGTAATTAATTGAATTCATTCAAGACATATCGCAAAAACGAAAACAAATAACACATACACACACATACACACGCATATTTTATTTTTATACATATATATATATATGTTTGTGTGTGTATATATATAAATATAAATATATATATATATATATTTATATATATATATATATATATATATATATATATATATATATATATATATAGGTTGGTTACGTAACCAGGTACTTTAAAATCTTCCTACTATTTTCAAAATTTACATCGTTTATTTTTGGCTTTTTAGGGGTTTTTTTTATATAGTGTTTTCAGTATTTTAAATCTTTTAACGTTTGAATCCATATTTGTACATTTCTGTAGAACTAAAGCTGGATACAAAATCACATACGTGCACACAGACACATAATACTAAATCGCAGAGATGGCAAACGTCTGTAAGAAGTAGCAACCATCATATATGTGTGTGTGTGTATGTGTGTGTATGTGTGTGTGTGTGTGTGGGTGTGTGTATGTGTGTGAGTGTATGTGTGTGTATGTGTGTGTATGTGTGTGTGTATGTGTGTGTGTATGTGTGTATGTGTGTATATGTGTGTATGTGTGTGTATGTGTGTGTGTATGTGTGTGTGTGTGTGCATCTGTTTCGTGGTCGTGAGTAATGGTATAGTAATGGTTAGATTCTTATAGGTATTGACTTAGTATATTATTTAGTCGGTTGTCACTAGGATAACACTCCCATGTATTACCCCCTCCTGTGGAGCAGATTGGTATATGTAATAACTGATAAACGTGAATGTAAAAAAAGAAAGGTTGTATTTGTATTACTTGGATTCTTCAGATTACTGTTCCCATCTTGTTCCTACAACGTTTTGGCTGATTTTACCTCCGACCTTCTTCAGGTAAATCTTCATTAAACTAATTAAATAAAATACCAGAAATGTAATAACGCCATATTTATTTGTATTATTTGCATTGTTCGTGCTACTGTTCTCAGCTTGAGTTTTCTTTTTTTACTTTCTTTTTTTTTATTTATTCAATTTTCACCCCAAACTTTGAAGTAGGGGACATAAGTTGTAGGGGTATTATGAAGGGAGATGAGCAGCAAGATCTTTGTTCACATTACACTTGAACTTCTGCAGAGAATTTTAAACGGGGCCCTTGGTGTCATCTACGAGGATAGCCCGCAATTATTCCATCATCCATGTCCCGGTAGAAGTTTTGAATAATTTGCAATTATATTCTTAGTATCGCCCACATTGAGAATTGAACCTTTAACCTCCGGAAGAGTGTCACTTGGGACCAAATATTAGTACTTTATCCTTTACGCCACGGTTTCGTGAGGCTTTATTAATTTCAACTAAAGCTTCTGTAAAGTGTATATATGTTCAAATATGTAAAATATACCATTATTTCAAGAAAGAAATCATTAAGGTTAAAGGATGTCGGATTATACTTTGCCAAATAAATGTCGACTTTTTGCCGGTAGCACGCATTTAATCTGATTCTATTGGCCAAGATGAGACAACTCTATAATCGTGTAGAAAATCAAAAGTGACGCTACACTCGTCGTAATTAAATTGCCCCGAGCGAAAATAAAACTTACAATTACAAAAATCAGACGAAATGAACACTGTAGACGATTAGAGCGACTCCTGGCGTTATCCTTTCTCCGTATTAATTTCATTTGTTGGCTCTGGTCTCCTGGCACAATAACAACAATCATCACTACTATTCGAAATTGCAACGTTACTTTATTTCGTCCCAGTTTCGTCTCTTTGTCATGTATACGTTTTCCTCGATATGTTAGGTGACTAGGAAAAAGAACTCTGTTTAGAAGTTACAAAAACCGACGTCTAGAATAATACTGTTTTTCTTCTTTTTTTTTTATTAACGACGAAAGCTTTCAGAAGAAACAAATTTAACCATTGAATGAAAATAATGTATATATTAATACGATAGCGAGTGTTTTATTCTGTGTCACGCTTACATCTTTTTTCTTCCGGCTGGCTGTCGTTTAATTAAATTAAAAATTAATTAAAAACCTTCTATTTTCTGTAATAAATAATTTTACCAAGAATTCTTCATAAGTTTTGATACCGATTTCGATTATAGCTGAAGGGACCCATAGTTATATATATATATATATATATATATATATATATATATATATATATATATGTGTGTGTGTGTGTGTGTGTGTGTGTGTGTGTGTTTGTGTGTGTGTGCGTGTGCGTATACATATATGTATATATATTTATATATATATGTATATATGTATATATACATACATATATTTATATACACACACACACACACATATATATATATATATATATATATATATATATATATATATATATATATATATAGTAGGAATGGTAATTAATAAAAACTGAAGAAAGTGCTCAATACTGTTGTAGAGCAAATATGCGTTTATTTTTTTATTACCGTATCTTTCTGTTAAGTTACATTATTGTTTCAGTTACCGGGCCGATTTTTTGCCGTCTGTAGCATCCTTAGACTTTTACAGAAATGTTCGTTGTTATGGGATGAAAGAGTGAAAGAGTGAACACTCTTTCACTCTTTCATCCCATAACGAACATTTCTGTAAAAGTATATATATATATATATATATATATATATATATATATATATATATATATATATATATATATATAGTTAAATATATTTTTTGTTTGTTTCTTTGTTTTTCTTCATGGGTTTTATTTTCCGGATCCGATTTCAGCTGATGCAGCCGTCACACACACACACACACACACACACACACACACACACACACACACACACATATATATATATATATATATACTTCATTTACTCACATAAATTTAATATACGAAAATATATATTTATGCGTAAACTTTAAGTATTTACTTCAAAAGTGCTCAATACGTAGGTAGAGCTAGTTAGTATTTATAAAATACATATGGCGATTAAGCTACATAAAAAAAGGAAGGAAAAGATCTACCTTAAGCCACTAACCTAGTTCTAAAACAGATCCTTTGTTCGATAAAATGTCTGTCCATTGGCTGATAGGAGGGGGCGCGGTGGATACTAGAAAGCTGATTGGCTAACTAGAAATCCTGAACATATATAAAAACAAGAAGCAACCACAAAATTCGCGCATAAGCCTGACGAATCCTATAGTGGATGAAACGCTGAATATTCAGTGTAGCTTAATCGCCATATGTATTTTGTAAATTACTAAATTACTATATATATATATATATATATATATATATATATATATATATATATTATCCCAACTTAATGATGTATAAGAATTGATAGACAATTGGCTCTATAATAATAATACGAAATCTGCATAAATTGAAATATTCACGACCGGGCTACGCCGGGCATTCCTGCTAGCTTAGAAAAATGCTTTTATAGTTTTAACAAAAGAGCTACAACAATATCTGGGTGTCTCCATTTACGATGACCATCCACAGAATGCAAACATCTACATTTTATAAATGGAAGAGTTCGCTAATCTTTACAGGTCCCTCTCCCAAACAATATTCGATTTTCGAAATTTTCAAAATAAACTTACATAATGATACTTTCAAATATGTGACTAAGTTTTTATATTCAAAATTCGCGCTAATCACGCAATCCGCATCGATACCGCCGTGGATATCATGTTCTGATTTCTACTGTCGACATCTCCGGTAGTTTAGACATGCACCTTGTCGAGCAGAAGGAGAGAACTCATCCGCAGGTCCTCTCTTCCGCCTCTCTGCCTGGCTGGCACAAAGGAGACGGTGGGTAGTTGAAGACCTGGGCCTTTTGGTCAAGATCTGTTCCGGCAGATGCTGCACTTAAGATAATTTGTACCAGTCAATGGAGGGGAAACCCTCTATACTGGGACAATTATTATTTTTGGTAACCAGAGTGCCCCCTTTTTGCCTACTTTTAGGGGAGCTGGTTTTTACCTCACATTAAAAACGGCCTTGTGCCTAATTTGCTCAGTGGGGGAGCAAATAAACACCATCTGTTCCGGCAGATGCTGCACTTAAGATAATTTGTACCAGTCAATGGAGGGGAAACCCTCTATACTGGGACAATTATTATTTTTGGTAACCAGAGTGCCCCCTTTTTGCCTACTTTTAGGGGAGCTGGTTTTTACCTCACATTAAAAACGGCCTTGTGCCTAATTTGCTCAGTGGGGGAGCAAATAAATACCATCTGTTCCGGCAGATGCTGCACTTAAGATAATTTGTACCAGTCAATGGAGGGGAAACCCTCTATACTGGGACAATTATTATTTTTGGTAACCAGAGTGCCCCCTTTTTGCCTACTTTTAGGGGAGCTGGTTTTTACCTCACATTAAAAACGGCCTTGTGCCTAATTTGCTCAGTGGGGGAGCAAATAAATACCATCTGTTCCGGCAGATACTGCAAGCTATGACTAGCTATGACTAGCAAAGACCAGATGTGGGGGCAACCCCACATGCCTGACCATAAACCAGCTCCCATTTCCCACCTCTCGGGAGCTGGCCCCCTTTTTCCCTTCCCCCTCCCTTCACTCCTCACATTAAAAATTGGCCTTTTGCCTAATTGGCTCGGTGGGGGAGCAAATAAATACCATCTCTTCCGGCAGATACTGCAAGCTATGACTAGCTATGACTAGCAAAGACCAGATGTGGGGGCAACCCCACATGCCTGACCTTTAACCAGCTCCAATTTCCAACCTCTCGGGAGCTGGTCCCCTTTTCCCCTTCCCCCTCCCTTCACTCCTCACATTAAAAATTGGCCTTGTGCCTAATTTGCTCGGTGGGGGAGCAAATACATACCATCTGTTCCGGCAGATGCTGCACTTAAGATAATTTGTACCAGTCAATGGAGGGGAAACCCTCTATACTGGGACAATTATAATTTTTGGTAACCAGAGTGCCCCCTTTTTGCCTACTTTTAGGGGAGCTGGTTTTTACCTAACATTAAAAACGACCTTGTGCCTAATTTGCTCAGTGGGGAGCAAATAAATACCATCTGTTCCGGCAGATGATGCAAGCTATGACTAGCTATGACTGGCAAAGACCAGATGTGGGGGCGGCCCCACATGCCTGACCATTGACCAGCTCCCATTTCCCACCTCTCGAGAGCTGTCCCCTTTTCCCCTTCCCCCTCCCTTCACTCCTCACATTAAAAATCGGCCTTGTGCCTAATTTGCTCGGTGGGGGATCAAATAAATACCATCTGTTCCGGCAGATACTGCAAGCTATGACTAGCTATGACTAGCAAAGACCAGATGTGGGGGCAACCCCACATGCTTGACCTTTAACCAGCTCCCATTTCCCACCTCTCGGGAGCTGGTCCCCTTTTCACCTTCCCCCTCCCTTCACTCCTCACATTAAAAATCGGCCTTGTGCCTAATTTGCTCGGTGGGGGAACAAATAAATACCATCTGTTCCGGCAGATACTGCAAGCAAAGACCAGATGTGGGGGCAACCCCACATACCTGACCTTTAACCAGCTCCCATTTCCAACCTCTCGGGAGCTGGTCCCCTTTTCCCATTCCCCCTCCCTTCAATCCTCACATTAAAAATCGGCCTTGTGCCTAATTTGCTCGGTGGGGGAGCAAATAAACACCATCTGTTCCGACAGATACTGCAAGCTATGACTAGCGATGACTAGCAAAGATCCGACGTGGGGGCAACTCCACATGCTTGACCTTTAACCACCTCCCATTTCCCACCTCTCGGAGGCTGGTTCCCTTTTCCCCTTCCCCCTCCCTTCACCTCTCACATTAAAAATCGGCCTTGTGCCTAATTTGCTCGGTGGGGGAGCAAATAAATACCATCTGTTCCGGCAGATACTGCAAGCTATGACTAGCAAAGACCAGATGTGGGGGCAACCCCACATGCCTGACCATTAACCAGCTCCCATTTCCCACCTCTCGGGAGCTGGTCCCCTTTTTCCCTTCCCCCTCCCTTCACTCCTCACATTAAAAATCGGCCTTGTGCCTAATTTGCTCAGTGGGGGAGCAAATAAATACCATCTGTTCCGGCAGATGCAGCTTTTCTTGACCTTTTGGCCAAGATCAAAGTGTAGTATCTGTTCCGGCAGATACTGCAAGCAAAGACCAGATGTGGGGGCGGCCCCACATGCCTGACCATTGACCAGCTCCCATTTCCCACCTCTCGAGAGCTGTCCCCTTTTTCCCCTTCCCCCTACCTTCACTCCTCACATTAAAAATCTGCCTTGTGCCTAATTTGCTCGGTGGGGGAGCAAATAAATACCATCTGTTCCGGCAGATACTGCAAGCTATGACTAGCTATGACTAGCAAAGACCAGATGTGGGGGCAACCCCACATGCTTGACCTTTAACCACCTCCCATTTCCTACCTCTCGGAGGCTGGTCCCCTTTTCCCCTTCCCCCTCCCTTCACTCCTCACATTAAAAATTGGCCTTGTGCCTAATTTGCTCGGTGGGGGAGCAAATAAATACCATCTGTTCCGGCAGATACTGCAAGCTATGACTAGCAAAGACCAGATGTGGGGGCAACCCCACATGCCTGACCATTAACCAGCTCCCATTTCCCACCTCTCGGGAGCTGGTCCCCTTTTTCCCTTCCCCCTCCCTTCACTCCTCACATTAAAAATCGGCCTTGTGCCTAATTTGCTCAGTGGGGGAGCAAATAAATACCATCTGTTCCGGCAGATGCAGCTTTTCTTGACCTTTTGGCCAAGATCAAAGTGTAGTATCTGTTCCGGCAGATACTGCAAGCAAAGACCAGATGTGGGGGCAACCCCACATGCCTGACCTTTAACCAGCTCCCATTTCCCACCTCTCGGGAGCTGGTCCCCTTTTTCCCTTCCCCCTCCCTTCACTCCTCACATTAAAAATCGGTCTTGTGCGTAATTTGCTCGGTGGGGGAGCAAATAAATACCATCTGTTCCGGCAGATACTGCAAGCAATGACTAGCTATGACTAGCTATGACTAGCAAAGACCAGATGTGGAGGCAACCCCACATGCATGACCTTTAACCAGTTTCCATTTCCCACCTCTCGGGAGCTGGTCCCCTTTTCCTTTCCCCCTTCCTTCACTCCTCAAATTAAAAATTGGCCTTGTGCCTAATTGGCTCGGTGGGGGAGCAAATAAATACCATCTCTTCCGGCAGATACTGCAAGCTATGACTAGCAAAGACCAGATGTGGGGGCAACCCCACATGCCTGACCATTAATCAGCTCCCATTTCCCACCTATCGGGAGCTGGTCCCCTTTTTCCCTTCCCCCTCCCTTCACTCCTCACATTAAAAATCGGCCTTGTGCCTAATTTGCTCTCTGGGAGAGCAAATAAATACCAAATAGTATCTGTTCTTCAGATGCTGCAAGCTATGACTAGCAATGACTAGCAAAGACCAGATGTGGGGGCAACCCCACATACCTGACCTTTAACCAGCTCCCATTTCCCACCTCTCGGGAGCTGGTCCCCTTTTCCCATTCCCCCTCCCTTCACTCCTCACATTAAAAATCGGCCTTGTCTCTAATTTGCTCGGTGGGGGAGCAAATAAACACCATCAGTTCCGACAGATACTGCAAGCTATGACTAGCTATGACTAGCAAAGATCCGATGTGGGGGCAACTCCACATGCTTGACCTTTAACCACCTCCCATTTCCTACCTCTCGGAGGCTGGTCCCCTTTTCCCCTTCCCCCTCCCTTCACTCCTCACATTAAAAATTGGCCTTGTGCCTAATTTGCTCGGTGGGGGAGCAAATAAATACCATCTGTTCCGGCAGATACTGCAAGCTATGACTAGCAAAGACCAGATGTGGGGGCAACCCCACATGCCTGACCATTAACCAGCTCCCATTTCCCACCTCTCGGGAGCTGGTCCCCTTTTTCCCTTCCCCCTCCCTTCACTCCTCACATTAAAAATCGGCCTTGTGCCTAATTTGCTCAGTGGGGGAGCAAATAAATACCATCTGTTCCGGCAGATGCAGCTTTTCTTGACCTTTTGGCCAAGATCAAAGTGTAGTATCTGTTCCGGCAGATACTGCAAGCAAAGACCAGATGTGGGTGCAACCCCACATGCCTGACCTTTAACCAGCTCCCATTTCCCACCTCTCGGGAGCTGGTCCCCTTTTTCCCTTCCCCCTCCCTTCACTCCTCACATTAAAAATCGGTCTTGTGCGTAATTTGCTCGGTGGGGGAGCAAATAAATACCATCTGTTCCGGCAGATACTGCAAGCAATGACTAGCTATGACTAGCTATGACTAGCAAAGACCAGATGTGGAGGCAACCCCACATGCATGACCTTTAACCAGTTTCCATTTCCCACCTCTCGGGAGCTGGTCCCCTTTTCCTTTCCCCCTTCCTTCACTCCTCAAATTAAAAATTGGCCTTGTGCCTAATTGGCTCGGTGGGGGAGCAAATAAATACCATCTCTTCCGGCAGATACTGCAAGCTATGACTAGCAAAGACCAGATGTGGGGGCAACCCCACATGCCTGACCATTAATCAGCTCCCATTTCCCACCTATCGGGAGCTGGTCCCCTTTTTCCCTTCCCCCTCCCTTCACTCCTCACATTAAAAATCGGCCTTGTGCCTAATTTGCTCTCTGGGAGAGCAAATAAATACCAAATAGTATCTGTTCTTCAGATGCTGCAAGCTATGACTTGCAATGACTAGCAAAGACCAGATGTGGGGGAAACCCCATATGCCTGACCATTAACCAGCTCCCATTTCCCACCTCACGGGAGCTGGTCCCCTTTTTCCCTTCCCCCTTCCTTCACTCCTCACATTAAAAATTGGCCTTGTGCCTAATTTGCTCGGTGGGGGAGCAAATAAATACCATCTGTTCTTCAGATGCTGCAAGCTATGACTAGCTATCACTAGCAATAACCAGATGTGGGGGCAACCCCACATAACTGACCATAAACCAGCTCCCATTTCCCACCTCACGGGAGCTAGTCCCCTTTTTCCCTTCCCCCTCCCTTCACTCCTCACATAAAAAATCGGCCTTGTGCCTAATTTGCTCGGTGGGGGAGCAAATAAATACCATCTGTTCCGGCAGATACTGCAAGCTATGACTAGCTATGACTAGCAAAGACCAGATGTGGGGACAACCCCACATGTCTGACCTTTAACCAGCTCCCATTTCCACCTGTCGGGAGCTGGTCCCCTTTTCCCCTTCCACCTCCCTTCACTCCACACATTATAAATTGGCCTTGTGCCTAATTTGCTCGGTGGGGGAGCAAATAAATACCATCTGTTCCGGCAGATACTGCAAGCTATGACTAGCTATGACTAGCAAAGACCAGATGTGGAGGCAACCCCACATCCCTTACCATTAATCAGCTCCCATTTCCAACCTATCGGGAGCTGGTCCCCTTTTTCCCTTCCCCCTCCCTTCACTCCTCACATTAAAAATCGGCCTTGTGCCTAATTTGCTCTCTGGGAGAGCAAATAAATACCAAATAGTATCTGTTCTTCAGATGCTGCAAGCTATGACTAGCAATGACTAGCAAAGACCAGATGTGGGGGCAACCCCACATACCTGACCTTTAACCAGCTCCCATTTCCCACCTCTCGGGAGCTGGTCCCCTTTTCCCATTCCCCCTCCCTTCACTCCTCACATTAAAAATCGGCCTTGTCTCTAATTTGCTCGGTGGGGGAGCAAATAAACACCATCAGTTCCGACAGATACTGCAAGCTATGACTAGCTATGACTAGCAAAGATCCGATGTGGGGGCAACTCCACATGCTTTATACCACTATCAGCCGGTCACCGAGGTGTGACCGACAGACGTGTTATAGTAAATGTCTTAAAGCGGTCTCATGAAGATATGAAGATGGGCCAGTCATTAGGGTCTGTGTAGTAAGAAGAAAATCATACCTGAGATGTTGGATCTGGGTGTGGCTGCTTTCTTTTCTCAAGATGATCTCTTCACCCTGGTGGCATTCTGGTGGGAATCTTCATCTCCCTGTCCTCAGGGCCGCCTTTCGACTTCAGACATTTATGAAGGCATTCATGGCAGACACAAGAAAAATGACACGCGACACAATTGTAATATACATAAGGTATAACTAACTATTTTATTTTACATTAGAGATACAATATATATTACAAAAAAAAACAATTTACAATTAATTTTTACAATTGAAACTGGATAATAGACTTTTCGAAGCTAACTAACCTACCCTAACTAGTGTTGAGGGAGGGGGTCTCCCCCTCCCATTTACGGAGAGACAAAATATGCGTCTTCACATCATGGTGGTCGTGCAGGAAAGAGACAGAAAGATAGCAAGGGGATTATGGGAAGGGGTTTCTTTGTATCTCTACGCTCATGGACAATTTACCACCCGTCCATGCTGCAGAGTGTGTTAGAAACAGTGGCACAAGGAAATAGTGCCACATCCCTCCCTATGCTATCCGAAATTTATGAGCATTCATAAATTTCAGAAGTCCCTAATTTTCCGTGAATGGTGCGTCAACCGGCCGTCAGCAATCAATGTCCCCATGCTCTACGTTCCATCAGGAACTCAGTGAAGCAAGTTATTTTTTTCCACCAGGCTCCTGGTAGACTGGTATACTGCTTCAAATACCAGAGAGGGTAATCATCCTCGCCCTCCATCGAGGCAATGACCTCATGATTTCAGTTACTGGATTTACACTTTCTTAAGCAACCAGTATAATATTTTTTAACAAAGCCGGATTTTACGTGAGTTTATCACGCCGACCTATACGTATTTCACTAAGCCGGATTCTACGTGAGTTTATCACGCCGACCCATACGTATTTCACTAAGCCGGATTGTACGTGAGTTTATTCACGCCGACCTATACGTATTTCACTAAGCCGGATTGTACGTGAGTTTATCACGCCGACCTATACGTATTTCACTAAGCCGGATTCTACGTGAGTTTATCACGCCGACCTATACGTATTTGACTAAGCCGGATTCTACGTGAGTTTATCACGCCGACCTATACGTATTTGACTAAGCCGGATTCTACGTGAGTTTATCACGCCGACTTATACGTATTTCACTAAGCCGGATTCTACGTGAGTTTATCACGCCGACCTATACGTATTTGACTAAGCCGGATTCTACGTGAGTTTATCACGCCGACCTATACATATTTCACTAAGCCGGATTCTACGTGAGTTTATCACGCCGACCTATACGTTTTTTAATTTAGTCTGCATAACATTATTTTCGTAACTGGACTTACGCTCCCTTCAGCAACCAGTATAATGTATTTTAACCAAGTCGGAGTTACGTGACCTCATCACGCCGACCTATATGTATTCCAAGTTATTACTTCAGTTACTGGACTTACGCTCTCTTCAGCAACCAGTATAATGTATTTTAGATAAGTCGGGGTTACGTGACCTCATCACGCCGACCTATATGGATTTTAGTAAAACCTCGGTCTTCAGAGGATCTAATCCAATTAATTCTGTTAGAGCAAGGAGTCTGCCGCCGAGCGACCAATAAAAACTATCCACCACGGAATATTTATTAATTATATAAAGAATTAATTAAGAAGGGCACTCAGCCTTCATGAGTTAGAATACTCAATTAGGGGGAAAAAAATTTCCAAAAATAAACAATTCAGAAACCTGGTATACATTAAATCAATGAAATAGGGTGTTAACAATTTTTTTTCTTAAAAAGAAAACATTTTAAAAAAATCATTTCAGAGCACCTCGGTCACAATTAGAATTTGTTTACACAATGCAAACGCATTTCAGTTATTACATTCATAATTAACTTTTTCCCAAATTTCAGGGTACATTTAAAAAGTATATGTACTTTTTCAAAACTTGATTTACAAAAGATCATTAAAATTTAATTCCAAAATTTAAAAATTATTTCAAGTATTTTGGTTCATCGTTAAAATCAATTTATGTTAGTTAACTTCTTTCCAAAGTAAGTCATTTATTACTTTAAAAACAATCTTCTCAAAAGGTCATAAACTTCGAATAGACCCATTTTTCGTAATACAATTCAAAAATTATTCCAAACATTTGGTTCATTATTAAAATTAATCTTCCGAAAAGATCATAGACAATTCATTTTGAATCAATTCACCCTTCACAATGAGATTCAGAAACATCCCAAATTTTTCATTTCGTAATTATTATTTTTAAAATTCAGTGTACATTTAAAGTTATTTAATTGATTCTTAAAAATCATTTCTTCTTATAGGTCATTATCAAGGTCATTTCGAATTAATAAACTCCCGCCACACCTGGGAGTCACATTAGTTAACGACCAGTTCTGTATAGTTAACAGCTCGAAAAAATTAAAGTTTCAATTAAAGAGAGATCTTTCTAGACTGAGGAAATCTTTTTTTTTTTCTTAATAATTAATTCAATTTTACGTATATACTCCTCAGTCAATATTTCAGGGACCCCTATCATACGGTCCAATTTCAAATAAACCTTCAATTAAAGAATTTGCTCGAATAATTCTTCCTTAAAATCATCTAGAGTTCAGGAAAATCTCTTTCGTTAGTCAAACAATATTTCCTTAGAAATTATTAAAAATTCAGAGAATATTCGAAATGTAATAGCGTAATTTTTCTTTAAGAAAAACTATGAACATTTCAGAGAACTCTTAAAAAATTAACGTAATCATGTAACAGTTGGCTTTTCCAAACACTCGAAGACTTCAAAAAAGTACTTTAAGTGCTGTTTGAATAATCGTCTCAGTTTTTATTTTTAATAAAAACCAATTGAAGACATCATTTAATGTAATTAAACGAAGCATAAATAATTTTGTTCTTTAAACCTGGTAGAAAAATTTAAAAAACTCCAAGTCAATTCGTTATTATATGCCCTCCTGCAATCAGCCATGGGGGGTTAGCTATACACTCATTAAAACGCAAGAGTAGAGAGAGAGAATGAGGGGGAAAGAAGGGGATAGAGACAGAGCGATGCCATTACACACCCTACCACCCTCATAACACTATTACGTAATCTCACAAAAAAAAAAAAACTCGATTTTAAAAGTCACTCTCTCGTCCCCAAAAAAGCTTGCAGAGGGTGAAAGAATGGTAGACAACACGAGAGGTGGAGAAAGAGAGGAAGAGAAACAGAGGCAAGTCGCATTGTTCCCCCACCCATCCCTCAACACCCTCACAAACACCATGACGAGGTCATCTTCGCTTCTTTCCCATGTGCGGCCATTGTTTCAAAAAATGAGTGACAGGTAGACATTAAACATTTCTACGAGCTTAAAAAAAAAAAGAAGAAAATAGAAAAACAATCTTATTTGGAACAATTTTGTAAAATACATTCTAACACAAAACTTTCATATTATCTAACCCCAATTTTTTTTTTTACCAGTAACATTTTTTCTTTTTAAACAGACAAAACATCAATAAAAGAAACATTATCAATTAAAAAAAAAAATGTCCCCTTATGTTTCAGCTTTACTGTTACCTAACCTGAAAAATAAACACATCAACTGTTCATGGAATAAAATGTAATGTAAAAGTTCTATTTTTTCAAATCTGAATCTAACACTTGCAAAGTCAAAAGAATTTTTTAAAAAGTCCTATATTTTTATAAACCTGAAATAAAGATCAGATAAAAAATGTTAGGTATCCTTTATTTTATTTCCTTTTTTTTTTTTAAATTTATTTTTCGAGCTTCGTGTTTGAAGGATTTTTTTTTTTTTTTTCTTTCATGTAATAACAAGATTCATAGATATACACACATATCGATATATATCCGGAGAGAGACAGAAAGAGAGAAAGCGTGAGAGAGAAAGAGATATTGCATATTCTAGAGACACTTTTTTCTCGTCTCTGTTTTTTTTTTTGTGTGGGACACATTTCTTACTTTTTTTTTCGAAGGGTTACTTTCAATACTCTTTTTTTTTTCTTTTTTTTTTTAAACCGATCTTTTGTAAACTGTTTTTTTTTTTTTTTTTTTGTAGGTGCAAGACAATTTTTTGTTCAGGTTCTGAATTTTCTTTTTTGAGTGCGTTTTTTTTTTTTTTTTTTTTTTTTTGTGCGCGTGTGTACTGGTCTGCCATTTTTTTAAAATTTTGCCAGAAATAATAGTTTTTTCCGTTTTTAAAGACCGTGGACCATTTTTTTTTTATTCGATTCGTCTAGTGGTCGTTATTTTTGGTTGTGCCGTGGGTTTAAGGGTCGAAATTATTTCCATGCTGGGAAACAATATGTTCTGGTCATAGTGCATCATTTATACTGCGACACAGATGCGACGAGATCCGTCTGGTAATTAACCAGGGTCAATCCTGCGTCTTAAGGCAACCATTTATGCCACGATCAGCCGGTCACCGAGGTGTGACCGACAGACGTGTTATAGTAAATGTCTTAAAGCGGTCTCATGAAGATATGAAGATGGGCCAGTCATTAGGGTCTGTGTAGTAAGAAGAAAATCATACCTGAGATGTTGGATCTGGGTGTGGCTGCTTTCTTTTCTCAAGATGATCTCTTCACCCTGGTGGCATTCTGGTGGGAATCTTCATCTCCCTGTCCTCAGGGCCGCCTTTCGACTTCAGACATTTATGAAGGCATTCATGGCAGACACAAGAAAAATGACACGCGACACAATTGTAATATACATAAGGTATAACTAACTATTTTATTTTACATTAGAGATACAATATATATTACAAAAAAAAACAATTTACAATTAATTTTTACAATTGAAACTGGATAATAGACTTTTCGAAGCTAACTAACCTACCCTAACTAGTGTTGAGGGAGGGGGTCTCCCCCTCCCATTTACGGAGAGACAAAATATGCGTCTTCACATCATGGTGGTCGTGCAGGAAAGAGACAGAAAGATAGCAAGGGGATTATGGGAAGGGGTTTCTTTGTATCTCTACGCTCATGGACAATTTACCACCCGTCCATGCTGCAGAGTGTGTTAGAAACAGTGGCACAAGGAAATAGTGCCACAGCTTGACCTTTAACCACCTCCCATTTCCTACCTCTCGGAGGCTGGTCCCCTTTTCCCCTTCCCCCTCCCTTCACTCCTCACATTAAAAATTGGCCTTGTGCCTAATTTGCTCGGTGGGGGAGCAAATAAATACCATCTGTTCCGGCAGATACTGCAAGCTATGACTAGCAAAGACCAGATGTGGGGGCAACCCCACATGCCTGACCATTAACCAGCTCCCATTTCCCACCTCTCGGGAGCTGGTCCCCTTTTTCCCTTCCCCCTCCCTTCACTCCTCACATTAAAAATCGGCCTTGTGCCTAATTTGCTCAGTGGGGGAGCAAATAAATACCATCTGTTCCGGCAGATGCAGCTTTTCTTGACCTTTTGGCCAAGATCAAAGTGTAGTATCTGTTCCGGCAGATACTGCAAGCAAAGACCAGATGTGGGGGCAACCCCACATGCCTGACCTTTAACCAGCTCCCATTTCCCACCTCTCGGGAGCTGGTCCCCTTTTTCCCTTCCCCCTCCCTTCACTCCTCACATTAAAAATCGGTCTTGTGCGTAATTTGCTCGGTGGGGGAGCAAATAAATACCATCTGTTCCGGCAGATACTGCAAGCAATGACTAGCTATGACTAGCTATGACTAGCAAAGACCAGATGTGGAGGCAACCCCACATGCATGACCTTTAACCAGTTTCCATTTCCCACCTCTCGGGAGCTGGTCCCCTTTTCCTTTCCCCCTTCCTTCACTCCTCAAATTAAAAATTGGCCTTGTGCCTAATTGGCTCGGTGGGGGAGCAAATAAATACCATCTCTTCCGGCAGATACTGCAAGCTATGACTAGCAAAGACCAGATGTGGGGGCAACCCCACATGCCTGACCATTAATCAGCTCCCATTTCCCACCTATCGGGAGCTGGTCCCCTTTTTCCCTTCCCCCTCCCTTCACTCCTCACATTAAAAATCGGCCTTGTGCCTAATTTGCTCTCTGGGAGAGCAAATAAATACCAAATAGTATCTGTTCTTCAGATGCTGCAAGCTATGACTAGCAATGACTAGCAAAGACCAGATGTGGGGGAAACCCCATATGCCTGACCATTAACCAGCTCCCATTTCCCACCTCACGGGAGCTGGTCCCCTTTTTCCCTTCCCCCTTCCTTCACTCCTCACATTAAAAATTGGCCTTGTGCCTAATTGGCTCGGTGGGGGAGCAAATAAATACCATCTGTTCTTCAGATGCTGCAAGCTATGACTAGCTATCACTAGCAATAACCAGATGTGGGGGCAACCCCACATAACTGACCATAAACCAGCTCCCATTTCCCACCTCACGGGAGCTAGTCCCCTTTTTCCCTTCCCCCTCCCTTCACTCCTCACATAGAAAATCGGCCTTGTGCCTAATTTGCTCGGTGGGGGAGCAAATAAATACCATCTGTTCCGGCAGATACTGCAAGCTATGACTAGCTATGACTAGCAAAGACCAGATGTGGGGACAACCCCACATGTCTAACCTTTAACCAGCTCCCATTTCCACCTGTCGGGAGCTGGTCCCCTTTTCCCCTTCCACCTCCCTTCACTCCACACATTATAAATTGGCCTTGTGCCTAATTTGCTCGGTGGGGGAGCAAATAAATACCATCTGTTCCGGCAGATACTGCAAGCTATGACTAGCTATGACTAGCAAAGACCAGATGTGGAGGCAACCCCACATCCCTTACCATTAATCAGCTCCCATTTCCAACCTATCGGGAGCTGGTCCCCTTTTTCCCTTCCCCCTCCATTCACTCCTCACATTAAAAATCGGCCTTGTGCCTGATTTGCTCGGTGGGGGAGCAAATAAATACCATCTGTTCCGGCAGATACTGCAAGCAAAGACCAGATGTGGGGGCAACCCCACATACCTGACCTTTAACCAGCTCCCATTTCCCACCTCTCGGGAGCTGGTCCCCTTTTCCCATTCCCCCTCCCTTCACTCCTCACATTAAAAATCGGCCTTGTCCCTAATTTGCTCGGTGGGGGAGCAAATAAACACCATCTGTTCCGACAGATACTGCAAGCTATGACTAGCTATGACTAGCAAAGATCCGATGTGGGGGCAACTCCACATGCTTGACCTTTAACCACCTCCCATTTCCCACCTCTCGGAGGCTGGTCCCCTTTTCCCCTTCCCCCTCCCTTCACTCCTCACATTAAAAATCGGCCTTGTGCCTAATTTGCTCGGAGGGGGAGCAAATAAAAACCATCTGTTCTTCAGATACTGCACTCCTATTTCTTGTTCTCTTTCGGTGAAGGAGAAATCCTTCACGACTGAGACAATTTTTATTTTTGTACCTTTTCTCCACGTTAAAAAAACGACACTGGTGTCTAACTCTGTCCCGTGGGAAGGCATAGTAAATAGGTACAACAATTAAGAAATATTGAACCCAAAAGTAGTTGGTCTCCTGCGTTGGAATCGAGTGGTAAGCCTTTTCCTGCGAGCCGGCCCACAATCGACAAAACTGGACTGCGATGGTTCGAGATACATTTCGTGTTCAGAAGGAAGCCGGCGCAATCCAACCTGGATGATATCAGCTAAAGGTACAAGTAAGTGAATAATCCCCATCGGTTTAGACTTCACACCAAACGACAACAATATCGGATGTATACTTCCCCTCTCTCCACGAGAGGCTGATGCTTCAGCCAAATATTATGAACAAAATAAAAAGGGAAAAACACAAAATCTTTTTCTATAAATAATGTTTAACAACGAAAATGTCAGAAAAACTATTTTAATTATTTAATAAAAAATTGTATAACATTCTCCGATTTGCTAAATGTAATATTAAACTGCTTTTTTGGTTTCTATCTTGAAGCACTTAATCTTCTCTGATTACATTTAATGTAAATCCTTGTTTAATGCATAGTATAAATATATAGAAATCACGCTGGAATAGAAGCATTAAAAATCCGTTTTAGTATTAAATGTGTACTTATTATTAATCCAAATGTTAACAAACTAAGATTATAATTTATTACAATAAATTTCATTCATGTCTGAAGATTACTAGGCAATGGTCTGGGGCCTTAGCTTTCTTCTCCTAGTGTGAGACATCATCCTGTATGTAGCCTCAAGTTTTGACAGGCTTCTTGGCTTGACCATTACTCCTGATCTTAAATGGAACACGTACATCAAATCTGTTGCCAAGGCCGCTGGAAAAATGGTGGGATCTTTCTATCGATCCAGTAGATATCTCACTGCTGATGCAATTCTCTATCTATATAAGAGCCAGGTACGTCCAAGGATGGAATACTGTGTCCAAATCTGGGCAGGAGCTGCTAGAAAGGACTTGTCCTGCCTTGATAGAGTTCAAAATAGACTTCGTAGCCTCGTAGGAGATGTCCTTTTCTCTTCCTTGCAACCTCTATCTCACAGAAGAGATGTTGCGAGTTTGTCTCTGATGTATCGTTATTTTCATGGAAAGTGTTCGACTGAGCTTCAATCTATGGTCGCCCCTCGCAAAACTTTCACAAGAAACACTCGTCTAGCTGTAAACACTATCAATAATTCCCCCCACTCTTTATCTGTGCCTAAACCTAAACGTAGATTCCATGAACAAAGCTTTTTTCTTAGAACTGCACGCCTGTGGAATTGTCTTCCGTTTTCCTGCTTTCCGGCTGACTACAATATGGTTGTGTTCAAGTCTAACGTAAATAAGTTCTTGATGAGCCGTTCCATATAAGTTATCAAATTTAACAAATTTTCATTGCTATGGATTATTATATTGTCCAATTTCTACTGTACACTCTTTAACCCTTATCCTTGAGTGGCCTCTTGGCCTTGATAATGTGTTGATACCTATGAAAAAAAAAAAAAGAAAAAGTCCAATGTGTCAATGTGAACAAGTTCTAATTGAATCGTCCCCCTAAGTAATCCAAGTTACAAAATTCACACTGTTTACTATGCTAAAATCACAATGACTAATGTATACCTATTAACCCTTATCCTCGAGTGGCCTCTTGGCCTTGATAAGTGGTGACACTCATGTAAAAAAAAAAGCATATGCGAATCAGTAGGGATTGTATCTTCGTAACAGTCTCTGCTGGGTTCTGCCCTCTCTTTTATACCCCATAATATATATATATATATATATATATATATATATATATAGAGAGAGAGAGAGAGAGAGAGAGAGTTGGTAAAACTGGTAATTAGTAAAAACCTGAAGAGAGTGCTCAATACTATTGCAGGGCAAATATGTGATTTATTTTTTTATTACTGTTTTATCTGTTTGGTTACATATGTTTTGGATATTGGACCGTGTTTAGGATCTAACAGCCTCGTCAGACCTTACAGAAATGGTTGGTTAGTATCAGGAAGAATTGTTTTTAGAAGGAATACGAGAAAAATAAAAGGAAAAGAAAAGGAAGGGGGTTTGGGGGTTCCCCCCTATTATCTCCTACCCAAACCCCCCTCATTTTTCTTTCTCTTTTTTTTCTCGTATTCCTTCTAAAAACAATTCTTACTAATACTAACCAATAATTTCTTTAAGGTCTTACGAAGCTGTTAGATCGTAAACACGGTCCAATATCCGAAACATATGTAACCAAACAGATAAAATTGTAATAAAAAAATCAAAACACACACACACACACACACATATATATATATATATATATATATATATATATATATATATATATATATATATATATACTAGCAAAAGTACCCGTCGTTGACTGGGTTCAAAAACAGCCTACAGAATATGGACTCTGATTTATGAAAGTATGATAGGTTATTAAAAGGAAAGGTTGTAAAGAGACAGCTTCGAATTTGGGGGTATCAAAACCAAAGCAAAATATGATGAAAGTAAAAATAAAATAGATAAACCCCATAATTTATTATACTATACTTCTTCACAGTGAAACACTTATGACAATATTCTGTGGATCTATATTAAAAAAAACAAACGTGTTAAACTTTGTGACATATATGGAGGTCAGGTGCGAACGAACACCCAATAATTTTATTATACTATTTTTCTTCAAACTGAAACATAATTATCAAAGTATACTTACGCAGATTGTTATGAAAAGTTTGTGCCTATTTCTAATCTATGGAGGCCAGGCGCGAACGCAGACCCAACAATTTTATTATACCATCTACGGCAACACATCAAAGGCCATTAATGACAATGTTCTCTCTGATTCTCTCTCCTATGAGCTTGAGCGCGTGGTACAGTGGGGGAAGAGGTGGCTTGTTACAACATACTTATCAAATTATTATTACATACATCTATATCAAAACCTCTTGTAAACGTTTTTTTATTTTTATTTTTTTTTATTTCCATATTTTGTGGACTAGGCGCGAACGCAGACCCCACAATTTTAATGAACCACCGTTCTGCCAGATCAAACATACCCATTCATGTGTCTCGATACATCTTCTATCATTATATGTTATTAGTTTTCTATAATAGTCAACTATATAGGAGCCTATTCGTAACCAGACAAACACACACACAAATGTTCAGCTTTATATATATATATATATATATATATATATATATATATATTAATAATATGGCGTGTGTGTTTTTTATTTATTTTGTATGTCACGCTTACATTCGAGTGACTGTCGTTTAATTCTTATATACTTCTATTTTTTGTAAGAACTAATTTTACCAAAAATTCTTCATTAGTTTTTGTTTTGGTTATAGATGATGGCACTGCAGTAATCAATTTTTTTATAAATAATTCTATCAAGAATATTCATATTTGTTTTCATTTTCGATTATAGCTGAAGGAAATCAAATGATATATATACGTATATATATATATATATGTGTGTGTGTGTGTGTGTGTGTATATATATATATATATATATATATATATATATATATATATATATATATATATATATATATGTGTGTGTGTGTGTGAAATGCTCTCTTGCATTTTTATTATTTTTTAGAGTGGTTGCTGGCAGTTCTGAAAACAGGTTTGGTCTCAGTACATCTATTACGTTGGTAGCTATGGAAAAAGTGATTTCTGTGCGCGATGGTAGCAGCACATTCTGAAGAGAACCATGGCTGGCTGTTAGGTTTTATTTGGATTTTTTATGGCATGAATCGGTCTATGCCTACAATTAACCATTCATTCAGGTCTGATACCATAGAGGACACATCCTTTTTAAACATGGAATGCAGAGGTAGATCAGATATAAATGTACGCAAGCTATCCAAGTCAGCCATAGAGTATCGATATACAGTATGGTGGAGAGGTACGTCTGAAGACTTATTACATTTCATATTTATCTTAACTGATACAAACCAAGTGGTCGGAAGATCACAGAGGAGATAGAACGGAACATGAACCTAGCTCCGGGGAAGTTGTGAGAAAAATGTCTAGGAGACTTGTATACTGACCGGCAGTATCGGGCACATGGGTGGGTTCGTGAACTATTTATGTGAGGTCATAGGCAATGGCAAAATCATAACAGAACCTCCCCTTATCATCTGTCTTGTTTGAGTGGGTCAGCCATTCCACATTGTGGACATTGAAGTCACCACAAATGTGAATGTTAGCCGAAGGATGAGTAGACAGGGTGTGGTCAATTTTCTCGACCACAATAATATCAGGGCGTCTCCATTTACGCTGAACATCCACAGAATTCCAACACCAATATATTACATATGAAATAGTCCGCTGTGGAATTTCCACTGATCCAGTTCATATATATATATATATATATATATATATATATATATATATATATATATATATATATATATATATAATGCTCTCTATCTTAGGTGAGCATTTGGGAAGTGATATCCAAATTACCATTAGCGTATGAAGCGTAGCTCTTTGTCTAAACAAATTGAGCCGAAATACTTTGGACAATGTCGAAACATTGCTAATTCATTGCCTGCATATCAGCAGCCATATAGCACAACAGTTAGAAGCCTCGACTGTCGTTTGGGTGATCGGGTTTCGATCCTGTCTTGAGATAGTTGCTTGTTAAGCCGCACAAATGAGCTGTGAAACAACGATACAGTACTGTATGTTGATCTCTCTCTTTCTCTTTCTCTCTCTCTATAAAGAGAGAAAGACCATGTCGCAGGGTATTACAGAATATATATCACAGAGTCTACAACAACCAATCATAATTCTTGTACACTAAGATATTGATATCGTCCAACATTGTCATTTTTATATTTATTGATATCCAATTCTCAGGTGTAGACAAATTGGACGTGTCTTTAAAACTGCCAGCCAAATCTTAGATTACAAGATAGACTACCAACTTAAATAAATAACCGTCTCATCTACGATAGAATATAATTCATAAATTGCCAAATATAAGTCGAGCAAAATAGTCAGTTTTATTCCGTTGCCAAAGAAGGGACAATTCCACAAATCTACCCTAAATTAAAGCTGACATAATATTCGTCGTAATTAAATTTTTTCCGAGCGGAAATAAATTCGACAATCGACAAAGTTAGACGGAATGACGGGGCTATACAATTACAATGTCTCCACCTGTGTTTCCTTATCTTATTTAGTTCTTTTTCGAAAATAAATGAGAAAGGTCAAGGCCTAATAGATTTATTCGAATTATATTTAAAGGAGATGTGACAGGATTTTTCCTTTTTGGCCCACACGTCGTTATCGATATGTGCGTATTTACGATGTCTTCTATTAAATAAGAGAGACTTTGCCTTCCTGTGAATGTCTGCTCCTGTGCTCGTTCCCTGTGGACTCGAAAGCGGCCGGGTAGATTTTTATGAAATTTTACACGGATGTACTTTATGTGATTGGCAGTGTTCTTAGAGAGGGTTTATGAGAATATCTTCTACAGTGTGGAATGATAAAATTGTCGCCTTGATAAAGACGACATTATTCTATTTCTCTTTGATAAAAACCGATTTTCTTTTGTTCGTTGTTGCGGGCCATCTACTACTTGACCAGATGTGTACAAATCCTAACAACGATAGAAGCATGCTATTATGTCTAAAAGTGAAACAATGCTAAACGACCAAGATCGGTGATGTGACGCTGTATAACTCATGCTCTACACTAATCCACGTTATGACAAAGGATAATAGCCGGCACGCTAAAAATGCAAGTCCGGACGATTCAAGGAATAATAGGGACGTGTGCCCCGTGTGATGAAAACAAAGTTTTGGGCCACGGTTATGGTCTTTGGTGTGGTTTCACGTGAGGGCCATATACTATCTCATATCTTCGAAGTCAGCTTGAAAGTCAACACCAAAGTGTACCTGGATGGGCTGAAATGTGTGGCGGTCCCCTGGTGCAATAAGGTGGCTGCTGGCAGACTCTTTGTGTGGCAGCAGGACTTGGCGCCAACCCACAAGTCCAAAGAGACCCAGATTTTGGATTCAGAAGGTGCTACGACTTTGTACCCTTCTCTCATTGGCCCCCTTCCTTTCCCAGCCTGAACCCGTTTGATTACTTCGTTTGATAATACGTCGAGAACATCACCAACATGACCTCCTACAACACCAAAGCCAGTCTGATTGCCGTCATCCAACGAGTATTCTCCAAGCTCCCGCCGACTCTTATGGAAAAGACATGCTCCCAGTTCCGGATATGTATTAAGGCGGTAACTTAAGCTGAAGGCGGCTTCATTGAATATAGTTCAGCTCTACTACATAATCAAGTTTCTTGAATTTTTTTTCAATAAAAGGTTTAAAATAAAGCTGTAGTATTGTTTTCTTTGAGGCAACAATTTTATCGTTCTACCCTGTATAATATCGATAATCAATAATCGAAATGATCCAATGAAAGAAAAAACTACGATTTTGACCAAAGTTAACACCTTACACAGCCTAAAATCACAAGTGCATTTGAGATGTTTTATCATCGTATAAGCGGTAACGCCAGGCATATAAAATCAATAGTAAGCTGTTTGATATGACAGAGGCGCCTTTTAAATGAGTGTTTATTTACAGCACAATCAAAGCATGATACTTGACTTTTGCATTTTACACATTCAATTTATTATATAAAAACACTTTTATAAAATTAACAGTAGTTTCTCTACAGTGCAATGTAGACAACGATGTATTGTGGACTTAGTCACTGCGGGGAGGCACGTGGAGCTTCCTTCTGGTGTACCGTGCTCGGGCCCCAACTAGAGCAAGCAATCAATCGATTTGATTGAGAAATAGGTTATTTCATCGATTTTGATGACTATAAAAATATGGAACTGTGATTCAATACCGGGCAACATTGGTTCTCCGTGCTAGTAAAATATAATCACCTTGACACAGTCGTTCTCGCCAGATCACTGGAGTCAAGCAATGGTAAGCATGGCTAGTACCAAATTGATGACCATTTGGGAATACTAGGCACTGTATATGTGGCGGGGTAAAAGTCCTTCCACAACCACGAGCATAAAAGTGATCCCTTTTCTCCGCCATCCAATGCTTATTTTTAACGATTCATTGTATTTTTGTAATATCGGGTCTCCTTTATCTGAAATTGTATTTGACAAGAAAAAATAAAACGTACTCAACACAGATAATCACTTGGCTTGGGAATAATCTTCAGCGATTGATTGATACAGCGACACATCCGGCCGGGAAATAAATATCAGATTTAATTTATTTAAATATATTCAATAAATAAATAAATATTTTATACAAATGAAGTAATTTTATTCTCTTTATCGTCGCCTTTATATCTAGTGGTTATACACATATAAGTTTCTGACTACAAATTAAGATCAAACAAGGGGATGTTCGCGAGATTTTCTTCAAAGTTTTATTTGAAGAAAACAGAGTTAAGAGAGAGAAACTAATGTTATATTATACGTATGTATTATAATGTTATATTATACGTATATATTATAATGTTATATTATATGTATATATTATTTCGAACTTAATCTTAACTTTCTACATAATGAAATTAGGTGCACGCACGGACGGGTATCGAACTAACATTCGTGCTAGATTTCAAGTTTTGTACATTATTAGCTGTGTCTCGTTCGAACGGCTTCTAAGAAGAAACTTATCTGAAAAACCTTACTTTCCTCTCCCCTCGAAGACGTGATGTCATTCTTCATCGTCCCTCTGTTTTTCTTATGGCATTTGAATTCGGAGCAACCCCCTCAATTCAGGTCACCATGTCTTTCATCAAACTCTGGTAATCATACGTTTTTTTTTATTAGATCTACGTAGTATTCTTCTAATTCAGGCTAAATATGAATTACGTGGTAAATGACTCCACCATTATTATTATTATTGATGATGATGATGATTATTATTATTATTATTATTATTATTATTATTATTATTATTATTATTATTTAGGCATGAAGCAACTTGATGTAAGAACTAGCAAACAGCAAGTGTTAGATGGATTAATTCCGACCCAGGAAACAGCAACTGTATTTTTGTCAGAGATATCGACTGAAAAAATAACTTTTTCAAAATCTTCTATGGATATGACGTTATCTGAGCTAGATTATCCTTAAAATATGCCATTTTGGTGATGAAGACCATTCTCTTTATAAGGTTAGGTCAACAGCAAGAGCTCTGTCTTATGGGATTTTCAAACGGCAAATGTTTTTCTTCGGAGGACACGGCAAGCTGTGAAGTGCACTCGGAATATAGTTTAATCGAAAATTTTATTTTCGAATGATATTGGAGAGAGAGAGAGAGAGAGAGAGAGAGAGAGAGAGAGAAAGAGAGAGGGGGGTTGTTTCCGAATGATGTTATATAGTATGTCGAACACAAGAAAGTAGTTGTTAGTTATTTATCTGTCTGTTGTTCTACCTATATATCTATGTGTATTATTGATATATCTCTCGATCTAGTTATCTATCTATCAATGTATCTATCCATCTCGATCTATCTATCTATCTAACTGGAAAGATAAACAAGAGCTTAATATGAAGAATGTTGATAAAAAAACTGTCAAAATATAATAAAATCATATCATAGACAAGTTTACCGGAACCATCTGATCAGCTGACGGAACTACGTGTATGTTACGTGGTTCTAGTTAGCTCAGCAGAATAATTGAAGTTGGAATTTGGACGTTGAGCACGGCGGACGGTTTAACAGGTCGCCCCCCCCATCACGTGTCTCAGGATAGAGACCTAGAATTAACCACTCAAGCAAAGATTTCCTTTTCCATTCTTCTGCAATCGACACCTGGAAATTGAATAAAAACTTTATGAAATACAATCAGCGTGCTTGGAAGTGAATGAATATTCGTTCAAACAGGTTTCTGCCTCCCCTCCAAGAACAAGATGAATTTAGGTTGGATCAAGATCAACGAAGCATGAAACTAAGGTATGTCGGAAAAATGCATGTATGACACACACACACACACATACACACACATACACACACACACATGAACATTTAGACGAGCATAGCACTGTAACATAAATAGACCGTAACAATATATCATAGGGTTCATATAGTGAAGAACCACCATAGACATTTAGTGACACGTATCCACATCAGAATGGATCCTTTATCACAAGAACATATCTGCTGTGTGATGTATGGTTCCATTAAACAACAGACCCCTTTTTGGTACCCCATTATACAACATACACTACAATACAAATGTATGCCATGTTGGTTCCCTATCACACAACAATAATATTAGAGAGAGAGAGAGAGAGTTTGTTTGCGAATGATATTTGAAACAGAGAGTTATACAGCGTCACATCACCGATCTTGCTCGTTGAGCATTGTTTTACTTTTAGACATGATAGAATGCTTCTATCGCTGTTAGGATTTATACACATCTGGTCAAGTAGTAGATGGTCCGCAACATCTCTTTGTTTCACTTCACCTTTGACCTCTTACACCTCACATGACATCATTTCCTCTTTATTTTTCGCAAGGAAACAATTTCCCAAACTTCATGTCATTTCGTCCTGTTCTTAGTTCGACCCTTGACAAGATTAATACTAACTGATATAAGGTCATCAATTATGTAAAACTAAATATGTTTCTATTCAACTGAACAGTGAAATACATTGATAAATTATTATACAGAATAGTAACTAGTAGAAAATAGTAATTTTATTAATAGGTCTCTGCTTATGATGGGCAGGGGTCTATTCGTGGCTAAAGGTTAAAGAGATCGTAAAGTGGACTAGAAACGACGCCCCCAGCAGACGTAATACGCAGAGCATTAAAAGATGAATAGAATATCTAAAACAAATGTCTCAATAAGTATTAGATTACATTAGACTTGAAGCCGGTTGTGTTGTAGCCGGTTTAGCAGCCACTTAATGGTGCCTTCTTCCACAGATGGGGTATTCTCGTGAAAGAAACTTTGTTCATATAAGCTATGTTTGGTTATGGGTGGAAAAAGAACAGAAAGGATAATACTCTGCTGTGGTTGTAACTAGACGAGTTCGTGCTGTGGATGTATTACAGGGGAAACCAGCTTAGTCGAGTAATTACTATAAATATAAGGATGCAGTAGAGAAAGGTAAAACACTTTTCACGTAAAGTAGGACTTTTTTCTTTTATTCCTATAGTCGGCTGTATTATTGGTTTCTTTGAGACAACAATCTTATCGTTCCACCCTGTATAATACCGATAATCGAAATAATTTAATGAAAGAAGAAACAATATCTGATCTTTGCTGTGGTTTAAAGTTAGGGCCACATCATTTCTCTTCACATTTTCAAAGTCAACACCTAAGTGTACCTGGATGTGCTGAAGCGTGTGCTGATCAATCAGGTTGTCGATGGAAAGCCCTGGGTGAAGCAACAAGACTCAGCACCGACCGATAAGTCCAAAGAGACCCAAGCTTTGCTTCAGAAGGAGTGCTGCGCCTTTGTACCCGTCCTTCATAGCCCCCATCCTTCTCCCTCTACCTGAACTCGCTAGATTACTTCGTTTGGTCATAGGCCGAGAACATCACCAACATGACCTCCCCCCCCCACAACAACAAAGCCAGCCGCCGCCATTTACGTTCTGGACCCGTATAGAGCTGAAGATAACTATGTTGAAATGATGTTAGCTTTATAAATTAATTAAGTTACCTGAATTGAATTTTTCAGTAAAGTTTTCTTTGAGAGAAACAATTTCATCGTTCCACCCTGTATAATATCAATAATCGATAATCGAAATAATCCAATGAAAGAAAAAACAGGCGATTTTGACCAAAGTTAACACCTTACACAGCCTAACATCGCAAGTGCATTTGAGAAGTTTTATCACCTCATAAACAGTAACGCTATGCATATAAAGTAAGAGGCGCCTTCTAAATGAGTGTTTGTTTAGAGCACAATTAAAGCATAATAGTTAACTTTTGCATTTTACACTTTAATTCAATTTATTATATAAAACACTTTTATAAAGTTAACAATAGTTTCTCTACAGTGCAATGTAGACAACAATATGGTGTAGACTAAGTCACTGCGGGGAGGCACGTGAATTTCCTTCTGGTGTACCGCGCTAGGACCCCAACTAGAGCAAGCAATCAATCGATTTGATTGAAAAATGGGCTATTTCATTGATTTCGATGACAATAATGATATGGAACTGTGATTCAATACCGGGCAACGTTGGTTCTCCGTGCTAGTAGAATATAATCACCTTGACACCTTGACACACTGGTTCTCGCCAGATCACTGGAGTTAAGCAATGGTAAGTATGGCTATTACCAAATTGATGACCATTTGGGAATACTAGGCACTGTATATGTGGCGACCAGGGTGTGTTGGAACTGAGATGTAATGTGCAATGTTATTTGAGAGTCATGTTTATAGAGATATTCTAAGTAGGGAGTTGAGCATAAAAATATATGTTCAAACGACAATCATAGGAAGAGTCAAACGAAGAAGTAAATAGTAAATGAATTCCAAAGTTTAGCAGTTCGAGGGACAGATAAAGGGATGTCTCTGACATTTGCGGACCTATAGAGTGGTAGGGTGTAATTTTGCTGCTGTATGAGCGATAGGAAAAAGATTTCCGGACTAGATTGCTTTATCGATTTTGTAATTGTCGGGGCATAAAAAAGTGCGTCGAATAGCACTTTCCAAGACATGACAGCAATTTTCTTTTACTCATATTTTCCCCTTACTAAGCATAACATTACGGGCTTCTATTGTGGATCATCCCTATGAATATTAAAACGGATGTTTTAAGCTTTTAAGAGTTATCTTAAGGAGAAGTGCTTGCCAACACCCTAGAGAATCTCATCAGTATACCCTATATTTCAGGTAATCGGTCATCTCCCTCTAGGGTTCTTGTGCATCATGAGTAAGTTGTATTAAATAGAGAAATAGTCAACCACCTCAGCAAAAATAACCTTCTCAGTGACATATAATATGGTCTCCGTTCTGCTAGATCTACATTAGATGTGTTTATGGTTATGTCTCATAGGACTAGCGAATCTCTCAACGGAGGTTTCCTTTCTAGAGCAATTGCTTTTTACATATCAAATGCCATTGATAGGGTATTGCATAAAAGTCTACTTCTCAAGGTCTCTAGCTACGGTATATCTTGAAATGTGTTCTCAATTATTAAATCATCTCTCTCTCTCTCTCTCTCTCTCTCTCTCTCTCTCTCTCTCTCTCTCTCTCTCTCTCTCTCTCTGATAGGTTCATAAGAGTAGTAGTTGATGGGGAGAAATCAGAAGCTCACAGTATTAATACTGGAGTCCCTTAGGAGTCCATCCTGGACCCTACTCTCTTCCTGATCTACAACAATGATCTTCCACATCATATCCTTACATCATTGGTAGACATTTATGCTGACGACACTGCCATCAATCGGAACACTT
>NC_136504.1:113089639-113157139 GCF_053919585.1 Euprymna scolopes
TGTCTGTAAGTATTTGATAAATATTATAGTAACTACTTATATATATATATATATATATATATATATATATATATATATACATATATATATATATATATATATATATATATATATATATATAGTACTGGTAAACGACCTCATAAAATGTCCATTAAATAAACATTCGCCCATCTCTTTTACAGTGCTCAAGCTGTTAGTTTATTTACAAACACCAAATAAGCAGATACATTTACGACAGTGCTCCACCCAAAGAGGGTTGCTCCATATATAGTCATCTATATACAGTACTGTTTTGTTGTATCAGATCCCATCAATTGAACCAAAAACTATCGCGTTAATAGTCGGCAGTTCCACCTATTAGACCATGAATCGATGCTCGTAAACTACCAATAGCAATGGCCAAGATTCATTATCTGAAAGTATTTCTTTTAAACTTCTTTTAAACACCTCGGCCTAACGTTCACAGGAAACATGAGTTCGAACAATTACATTGAGAGCATTGCCAGGACCGCTGCGAGGAAGGTAGGCTCTCTCTACCGTGCTAGAAAGCTACTAATGCCCGAAAGTATCCTGTATCTCTATAAGGCCACCATTCGCCCATGTATAGAGTATTGTTGTCATATTTGGGCTGGTGCATCTGCTACTAGTCTCTCGCTCCTAGACAAGGTCCAAAAGAGAGACTCCAGCTGGATAGGTCCTGAATTGTCATCTAAGCTTCAGCCTCTGTCCCACCGACGAAATGTTGCATCTCTCTATCTGTCCTACAAGTATTTTAACGGTGAATGTTCTGACGAACTGCAAGCACTTGTATCCCCACGACGTAAATAACCTCGACAAACCCGACAAGCAGCTAAATCCCACCCCTACACAGTAGAGATCCCTAGATGTAAGAGAGCTTTCTACTCCAGTAGTTACTTCCCCACAACGGCTAGAATTTGGAATACCATTCCGGGTCCCTGCTTCCCCAACTGTACTGACATGCAGAAGTTTAAGCGTAACGTGAACCGACATCTTGCTGCCCAACTCCCTACATAGTATCCCAGTAGCTTATGTCCTTGATGGTAGCCCCTTACACCAAAGTGGCAATGCGCCTTGTTTGGGGTGAAAATGTAATAAAAACAATTTTAAAAAAACACCTTAAATAAATTAAATAAACACTCGCCCATCGCTTTTACAGTTTATTTACAAACAAACAGCGAGCCTCGTTAATAACAAAAGAAGCAGCGGATGAGATACATTGACGACAGTGCTCAACCCAAAGTAAAGGGCGCCTTAATATATAGTCATACACATACAGTACTGTTTCGTTGTATTACAAATCATCAGTGCGGCTAGACTATCATTTTTACCTAGCCGTAAATTCAACATCCGCCCATCGCTTTTACAGTGCTCGAGCTACTAACTTATTAACAAACCAAAAGCGAGCTTTGTAAGTATATAAGACCAGAAAAGAAGTCACGGTTTACCCGATATTTTTTGCATCTACAGTTGGGAAAATGACAAGCAAACGTTTTGAGGAGATCCATCATGGAAAATGTTGAATGTTCTTCTTGGAGACATTAAGATGACTGACTCATTCATCCTCATCCCTCTTCCACTTCTAGGCTCTTATCTTTTTCGCTTTGCGACGTGAAGACCATCGAATGGTTTTTGCTAAAGAGGAAATAATAAGAAATAAAAGAAACGAAATATAAGGGGGGAAAAACGAACAGGGAAAGTAGGGGGGGGATACAATTGTACAATAGAAAAAAATTGATTGAAAGAAAGCATGGTTTTTGCAACGGAGAATAGACGGTAAGAAACGCGCCATTTATGAGCATCTTCGATTGACTTTCGTCTGCTTCTTCTGATGTCGTCGGACTGCCATTACAAACGGATGTTGTTTTTCGTTAATAGCTCCGTTTTTATAATGACAACACGAAAACAATTGCAAACAAAAAGTAAGAGCTGTTATATATATGTGTGTGTGTGTGTGTGTGTGTGTGTGTGTGTGTGTGTGTAACGGGGTCTAAGCAAATTTTTATACAGGACATATTAAAGATTAGTAACACAATACAATGATGATGATTGCAATGTCTTGCCAGACGAGTGCCACTCCCTCGGACACTTAAAGTCGATGAGCCCAAATGCCTAAGGGAGTATCTATACAAAATGATGCTACAGAGTATATATATATATATATATATATATATATATATATATATATATATATATATATATATATAACTCGTCTTGTGCTGCCAGTGCTGCCTTGCGACTTTGCCCCTTGGGGGAGACGCATTTTGAAAAAAATGGACATACAGACATAGTGATTTTTTTTTTAGTTAGTTAACAGACTAAAAATTAAAATGGTTAAAATAAAAATTGCTTTAAAAGATAAAGTCAGATAAACCAAGGAAAAAAAAACTTTAAAGGAGAACGAAGAGGCACGTAGTTTAATATGAGAAAAGCGAATCTATAAATACGTATCCGAAAAAAAAAAAAAAAAAAAAAAGAATGCGTCAGTCTCTGGACCGAGGTCGTATTTAATCGTTGACAATTTGGTTGACGCTGAAGAGATCATGTCGGTTTCCTGGCGTCACTATGTCGTCATTATTTCAGTTGGCATCTCTAATTCCACCAATCGGCTTAGTCATGACGCAGTCGAGCTGTCGATCAAGGTCGAGTGCACATGAAATCCGCAAATTTCAGCGCTCCCATCTGCGAGATCGAAATATCCCAGTTGTGCAAGGCGACGGATTTTTGACTCAAGCGCTCTAGGTCGTTGTCAATCAAAAAGTACTTTTGGGCTCGTTGTTTAACCGCTTATTAAAATCGGTTCGAGTGTCAAGTTTTTTTTCAATGCATCACGATGAATAAAACCAATAAGTTTGAAAAGTATATTTGGACTAGCCGTCTCAACCCGGCGTTGGACGGGATTTTTTTATTTACTTTTTTTTTCTGTTTTGACCATTGCCTGCCTCAATCTGTATTCATTCTTTTAGTGCTTTTCTTCTAATCAGATATTAATATTTTGGAAAAGATGCTATTCCTACACTATAAAAGCCGATGTAACCTGCGACCTTCTTAAGATACGTCACGTCGAATTTACGAACCTTCGTATCGAGCTTGTGAATGTGTACGGATTGTCCAACGGAACCCTTAATGGACCCGTAGACCAATGTATACATTTCATAATCAACGGTTAGGGTTCAATCCTCAGTGCTAATACAATTACATATTACTTAAAACTTTTTTTTTGCCCTCTCCTGGTCGATAGAACGATAGCAAATTACACCTGTGATTAAAAGATCTCTGTTATAATTTTCGTTAAAAATCTGGAGTCACGGATGAAACTTTCACGAAAAACACTCGTCTAGCAAAAACCAAATAATTTCCCACACTCTTTATATGTGGCTAAACCTAAATGCAGATCCCATGAACAAAGCTTCTTTCTTAGAACTGCACGCCTGTGAAACTCTGTTCTGATTGCCTGCTTTCCAGCTGACTACAATCTGATTGTCTTCAAGTCCAATGTAAACAAGTTCTTGATGAACCGTTCTCCATAGTAATCCAATTCACAAAATTACCACTACTTATGTTTACTACGCTATAATCACGTTGGATAATGTATACCCATTAACTCTTATCCTCGAGTGGCCTCTGAGCATTGATAAGTGGTGATTCCTGTGAAAAAAAAATGAAGATCATCGAGTTCGATCAAGTACCTGATGAAACTCAGCACTTACATCTTCCGAAACGTTGTAATATAAACATCCAAGATAAGAAGAGTAGTTCAATTAATCCAAATAATACATATTATCAGAGGACAGTGCACATCACTTGGCCAGTAGACAGTATGGAGACGCTGCAGCTTAAAATTATCATCATTTTTCAACTTCCGGTGCGGATTGCGAATGCACGTCACTTATTTTTCGCCATTTTTTTTCCGATGCAGGTCAAGTTGGTTGATGGACGCCCAATCATTGAACGATGTCCAATCAAAAACATTTTCTGTTCACCTTCTCCCTAGCTTTCTAACATTCTCTCAAAGCATAACTTTAACAGGCCAGTGGTTGATTGTTTGATATGGCTTCAGCGCTTAAGGGGTTTTACTTTGGATTTTATTAAATAGAGGGGGTTAGGGTTAGGGTTAGCAAAGTAGGTTTACGGAGAGTGGATATGTTTTTTGCTTTGTTTTTTTGTTTTGTTTTTGTTTTCTCTCAATCAATCGATCTTTTATAATGAAACGCATTGCGTGGTTTAATAACACCTCAATTCATGTGATACAATCAAGGTCATTTAAAACTACTGGGAGGACAGTAATTAAATACACTTTTGAAAGGAACAGTTAGGGTTATCGGCACCTTTTTTTACAAAGGAGTCACCACTTATCAATGCCTGGAAGCCACTCGAGGATAAGGGTTAACAGGTATACATAAGTAGTAGAAATTTTGTAAATTTGATTACTTAGGGGGTGCTTCATCAAAAACCTGTTTACGTTGGACTTGAAGACAATCAAATTGTAGTCAGCTGGAAAGCAGGAAAACCGAACAGAGTTCTACAAGGATTTCTTCATGGAACTTACGTTTAGGTTTAGGCACAGATTACAAGTGTGGGAAATTATTGTTAGTGGTTTTGGCTAGACGAGTGTTTTTCATGAAAGTTTTACGAGGGGTCTCCATAGATTGGAGCTCCAATGAGCACTTGCCATGAAAATAACGGTAAAGCAGAGACAAGCTCGCAACGTCTCTTCTGTGGGAAAGAGGTTTCGGGGAAGAGAAAAGGGTATCCCCACTAGGGTAAAAAGATATATTTTGAACTCTTTCAAGGCAGGATCAGCTGTTTCTAGCAGCTCCTGCCCAGATGTTGTAACAGTACTCCATCATTGACCGTACCTGTCTTTTATATAGGTAGAGAATTGCATCTGCAGTGAGATATCTACTGGATCAGTAGAAGGATCCTACCATTTTTCCAGCGGTATTGGCAACGGATTTGATGTTCGTGTTCTCTTTCAGATCAGGAGTAACTGTCAAGCCCAGAAGCTTGTCAAAACATGAAGCCTCCTAAAGACGAGAGCTGTTCATTTCAATTGATGCCAGATGAGGATCAGAGCCTTGATGATGTAAAGATAGGAGCTTGGTCTTGGATGCATTAAAAGTAACCAGGCACCTCTTTCCCCATTGTACGACATGCTCAAGATCAGAGGAGAGCGAGAGTCAGAGAGAACTGTGTCATTTACGGTCTTTGATGTGTAGAGATAGATGGTCTCTTCTTTTATTTTATAATGCAGCTTGGAACTAACAAAATGATAACATCTGTCTACAAGCCATTCCAGTCCCGTTAGAATAGCCAGCCAACTGCATTATGAACAGTAAAACCCACCTTATTATTGACGACTTCAATAGCCATAATATAGTGCGGGGTAAGGATCAAAACAATCGTGACGGACAGCTTGTCGAAGAATGAGTTTAGGGTTAGGGTTAGACATGACTACACTGAAAAAAGCCAAAAAATGAACCATCTTTTCTCAGCGGTAGAAGGTTTATTTGTTACTTCAAAATACAGGCACAATTTTAAGAAATCTTGGTGTCTTGGTGTTTTGTCCGAATGAAAAAGAAAAAAAAACTTTGGTCATAACTAGTTTATTATATTCAAAACATCACATCAAAACATTAGGGTCATGGCCCTTTTTTTTCTCCGTTCTACAGCATATTTTCTAGATGGCCTCAATTTAGCTTTTGTTTCTTTTTTTTTTGGGGGGGGGGTCACCCTGTATATATATATATATATATGTGTGTGTGTGTGTGTGTGTGTGTGTGTGTTTGCGGCGTGTGTCTGTGTATGTTTTCTATGTCTGATCTTAAAAAAACATTTAAATGTAATTAATAAACGGTGCTTTTCAAACAGTGGACTTCTTTATATTTTAACACCTATATATATATATATATATATATATATATATATATATATATATATATATATATAAGACCAAATGTGTGTATGTGTGTATGTGTGTGTGTGTGTGTGTGTGTGTGTGTTTGTATGCCTTGAAAAAATTTCCTATAAACGCGACGCGATCGGTATTGTTTAAAAGGGCGATCCTTCGGACGACAAATATCGAAAAATTAATCAGAAACATTTATTGCTTCACCCTCGACTGGGCAGTTTTGTACAAGGAGGGATGACTTTTTCGTCAACATTTTTGCATAGTCATCATATGCGCTTGCAATGACTAGCCTTGATTTGAACGACATCAAAGTCGTATGTCATGGTGGCCGCGGGGGTCAAGCGTTTTTTAAGAAGGATTTTTTCCTTGTTCACCGTTTGTTTCATACGCATGCGCGTCTTTTGGTGACGAAGGTTTACTCCTCATGAGCTGTTTGATATTGGCCAGGTGCCCAGGAATTACGTCTAAAGAAAGTTGGTCGGATCCTGAATCAAGGTGCCCGGCAAAAACATCAAAGAAGTTCAAATTGGGGAGGTAGAATCCCCGGAGATTAGGTTAACAAAACTGACCGATATTTCAAGACAATACGTAGTGGAATTTTTTGCCATCATTTGTGCCAATAAAATACAAGCAGTAGACCAGGGAAAAAAGGAGGGAAAGCGGCAACAACAGGTACGTGTCCCGTCACGAACGTTATTACTATCGTTCTGAAATCGAAAAAGCTGATTTGAATAAGACAAAATATTTTTGACCAGCTGTGTGTGTCTTATTTCTCTGCCAAGCGTATATATCGAGACAATGACATAAGTTGATATTTTAGGAATTATATAGACTAAAAAACACATTTGATGATCGGCCGCACCAAATATATAACAGAGCGAGCGTGAACGAAAATCTAACTGTTTCCCCTTAGAGTTTGGTCATTGATATCCAGCAACTCTCACAACTTCACGCGGCTCATCTCGTCCTTCTCCATAAAACACGCCACATTTTGCTTCTTTGAGATGATGTTGTTTGTAAACCCTTGATGTCCCACTGTAACCTTGACAAAATCTGCGGCGATTCAAAATAAATTCTTATTTTCATAGTCGATGACAAAAATCGTATGATATCAAGCGATCAGATTAAGTTAGTCGTGTCCATTTAATTGTTTTCTCTCTATTATTGGGGTGTTCATTACCTTTAATGGATACCGTAATAATGCCTTGAAATTATTAGTTAATTTTAAAATTAATTAATATCGGCGTGAGTGGGCAAACAAGTAAAAATTAAACAATAATAAAAAGCCAGTGGGAACATGGGAGAGCCAGAAGTAATTCTCCTGAAATAGGAGTACAGAATAAAATATGTCGACTCGACCAAGAGATGAATTTTAATTTTTTATCATTATCATATGTTATATCCTTAAGATTCTGAACATAGCAACTCTAATAGGTGAAAATGAACTGACGCCATTTTTTGTCTTCTCCATTTTTTTTTTTTTTGTCGCCATTTTTTAATTCATTTCATTCGATTTTTAATATTTGGTATTATTGTTTGTTTATTGAATTATTGATTTAATTTTTTTTTTTTTTTACAAATTCTTTATTAAAAAGTGGGAGGAATATTTCTCCATGTTGTTGATTACTTGCACAAATTATTTCTGGAGGTAATCGCTAACAAACTAACAAAAAAGCCAAACAACCAAAGAGAGAAACGGAGTTATGACTGGAAGGTACACGTCGAACCGGACAATGGTACTCAAATTACACATCATTAATTGCCACGCTGGAATATCTTACGGAAATTTTATACCTCGGATCAAATGTTTTAATTAAGGGAAATTTTCTGAGGCTTCTTCCATCTTTTATGTTTTAATTTAATATTTTAAAAAATAATTTTAATCTTTATTTGTGTTGGTCTCATTAGCCATTCGATATCATCATACTAAATCCTGGGTTTAACTGTGTCAACAAAAATGATAAAAAATATTTGCATAATAGAGAAGTGTAATTTGCATGTAACCAATAGCGCGTCGCATTTCTTCGAAATATTATATCACAGAATCACGTTAGATCATCAAAGTTAAGCAATGTAACACTTGGATAACACCAGATGGGTCATCATTACGGCTATGACAACCGCATATTCTTTTCATTTTTATGACTCTCGAGTATATATCCGACACAGTCAGACACAATTATTAAGTCGCGAACCACATCAATCTACATAATAACATATAAGATAACAATACCTGAGAATCCAAACAAGGAAAATAATATGCTGTTGTCATAGCCCTAGTTAAAATGTATCTTTCCTGAATGACATGCGCCAATAAGTTGGAAGGAAATCAGAGAGGGATTCGTCCTCTAGGAGTTTTTAAATAACTCTCCTCATGATGATGATGATGATGATGATGATGATGATGATGATGATGATGATGATGATGATGATGATGATACAGAATCTGCTTATGATATAATCACGCTTTCAAACCTGTTTTCGTTTGATTAATGAAGTTAAGCGCTGTTGAGCCTGGCCAGTACAAGATTGGGAATATTTGACGCTTGTGCACGATACCTACCTACAGCCAAATAAGATCGCCAACCTGTAGTACGTAGTATGGAGCCTATGTTATGACCCCTGAATGACAGAGATCAATAAGGAACACTAGGTATGTGTTCATTTACTAGGAGTTATATGAATAAATGAATTAATTAATTGATTGTAATCGCGTTGTTGTTGTTGTTGTTGTTGTTGTTGTTGTTGTTGTTGTTGTTGTTGTTGTTGTTGTTGTTAGTAGTAGTAGTAGTAGTAGTAGTAGTAGTAGTAGTCTTAGTATTTTCATTATTTTCATAATTATTAGTAGCACTCACTAGGAGTTTTCTTTGAGAAAAAAACCTGTCGTGTTACCTGCAGCTTGAGTGACAAAATGGTATTATTATTATTATTATTATTATTATTATTATTATTATTATTACTTTATTATTAATAATAATAATATTATAATCATTATTATTATCATTATTTATTATTATTATTATTATTATGATTATTTTTATTATTTTTATTATAATTATTATTATCATAATTATTATTATCATTATTATTATTTTTTTTATTATTATTATTATTATTATTATTATTGTTGTTGCTGTTGTTGTTTTTCTTATGATTTTTATCATTATTATTATTATTATCATAATTATTATCATTATCATTATTTTTATCACAATTATTATTATTATGTTTGAATGATATTATTTTTATCATTATTCTTAGTATTTTACTGTAATTATTTTTATTGCTATTATTGTTGTTTTTATTATTTTTAATATTATTGTTAGTTATTTATTGTAGTAGCAGTAGTATAATGTATATTATTATTATATTACTATATTTATTATTTTATATATTCATATATTAGTATATTATTATTATTATTATTATTATTATTATTATTATTATTATTATTATTATTATCTATATAGTAATACGATAGCGGGTGTGTTCTTTTGTGTGTCACACTTGCATTTTTTTCTTCCGAGTGATTGTCGTTTCATTGTTATGACATTCAATTCTTTGTAATAAATAATTTAATCAAGAATTCTTTAGAATTTTTTTGTTTCTTGTTTTGATTATATAGAATGACATTCAAGTAATTTATTTTTTATAAATAATTTTAATAAGAATGTTTCATCAGTTTTTGCTTCTGTTTAGATTACAGCTGAAAGAAATCAATATATATCTATATATATATAAATGTAACTCTTGGTTCGTTCCTAAAACCCCACTGGACGGATGGCTTCCACGTTTTGGTATAATATGTTTACTATATCCATGTGTGTTTTTATATATTTCTTTTTAATTATAACATTATACTTAATTTTTCTATGATAAATAGGTGGTTTTCTTTGTACCGATAGTCCATTTTTTATTTAGGGACAATTATTTATTACCGCTTCCTGTCACGTGACCAGTGTTTCTAATTTAGCAGTTTTCCTGCTAGATCTGGAGATTTCGTTTGCAATCTAGCGGGAAATTCTAGAAAATCTGGAGATATTTGGTACCCACACACCCGCAAATTTAGATTAAAAAATAAAGAAAAGCGCTTGAAAATAATTAAAACATAAAATAAACTCATTCATGTAAGTAAAAAAGTAGCATTTATTGCCTTTGGTAACAATTATTTATTGATTATTTGTTTTGTTTTTCACCTTTTTTTCGGCTAACCATTCTTAAATCTCGCTATAAAATCAATTTTTCCAAGTACATTTTAGGTGGGAAGCATTCCAACCTCCGAAGTTTAGTTTAAAATACGATCTTAGCAACCCTTCTTAAATTAGAAGTATTTAGTCGAAAATTGCAAAAAGCAAGAAACAACAGCAAAAAAAAACTTATACCAATACAGTAGAATTTAATCTACCAACCTAAATACTTTTAACAAGCTAAAACAAAGTTTTTTTGTTTTTTTTTATTTTTCTAATTTCAAAATATGTTGCACCATTATTGTGACGTTTAATTTGCAGTATATTTCAATTTAACTTTTATTATAAAAAGTTTGAGTTTATGATTTGTTTCCTGGAGCTAACCGCTTCAATATAATTCCAGAAACATATAGTGAGAAAACACGGAACATTTTACATATTGAATATACTATATTTATAGTTTTTTATGGTAGGAAGTTTAAATATCGAGTTTGGGGGGGGAGGAATTAGCGATTTTTGAAAATTTCAGATGATAAAAGTTAAAAATCTAGCGATTTTCTGGACATTTCTTTCTCCTGATCTCGCGGTTTTTTTTTTAAATCTCAGTTGCCAACACTGCATCACTAAAAAAACACTACAGGCTTAATGTAAACAGAATGTGTTTACAATATCGGTAAATTTTCAATGCGTTTAATCACATGATTATTGATAAATTAACCACACTTTCGCTTTCCTATTAAATATTCATCGAAAAATGTTAGGTATAGACAAAATGAATGCCGACACTCCAAGTATATAAACCTTTTGACCCCTCCCTTTACTTAAAAATTCACCAAAAATCAGGAAATTAATCAATTTTAATGAAAATTGCAGTATTTATCAAATAATGATCGCAGAATATAATGAACTAATTATTTTTACTTAACTCTTAGTGAAAATGTTTTATTTTGTTTTAAACAAAAAATACCTTTACTAAAGTTATGGTTTTCAGTAGTAAATAAAAACACGCAAGAATTATTTTTTGCTTTTTTTATATAAATAAAGCATCGTAATTTGTAACAATAAAAAATAATTTTTACAGTAACATTACGAAAAAAGCCCCTAAAGTCCGTATTAATGAATTCGATATAACTCGAAGAAAAATGAATTCTCGCATACTATTCAGGAAATTAAAGATTCAATTTGATTCCTATTTCAGTAACCTAAATTATTTAGGGTGAAATGAGTTTAGAAATTTATAGCCAAACCTAAATATATATATTATTTTGCTTAAAAAAATAGCATTAATACAGTAAGTTAGGTAAAATTTGCTCTGCTTTACGGTTGTTGTAAAAATGGAACGAAAATTTGAATTTCGTTCCCTTTTAAATTCGGTACATTTTTACATTACGTCCAAGTCATCATTCACATTCGACACATCAACGTTTATAGTTTTTCGGGTATGCTGGCAAGGTTAGGGGTGTCTATTCCGAAAGCCGTTCTTAATATGGGTAGATTGGTAGGTGTGTCAGAAATTTCGTGAAAAATAGTGAATAATTCCACTCCGTTTTTCCAAGCTTATAACTCCTCGAAAAATGTAACTCAAGCCCTAATTGTTTTCAATTAAGGGAGCAAGGACCAAGGTTTCATTTAAAAAAAAAAACAACGTGTTTTTTTTAAAAGGTTTTAAACTTCGGACTTTACAGGTACATTTCTAAAAAAAAACACTACTTTTTTGTTTTAAATTTGAATATATTATTTATTGACCTTTTCTCTTCAATTTGTGATATATATTTGGTGAGTAAATTATTTACTTTTTAATAGACATTTCAAAATGGGAGGCGTGAATTATTCGACCTCCTGTCTTTCCAAGCTTATAACTACTCGAAAAATGTAATTGAAGCCCTAATTTTTTTTCAATTAAAGTAGCAAGGACCAAGGTTTCATGAAAAAAAAGAAAAAACAAACAACGTGGTTTAAAAAAAAGGTTTTAAACTTAGAAATTTACAGGTAAATTTCTAAAAAACACTACTTTTTGTTTTAAATTTGAATATATTACTTATTGACCTTTTCTCTTCAATTTGTTATATATAAAACTTTGGTGAGTAAATTAATTATTTACTTTTTAATAGACACTTGAAAATGGGGGGTGAATTTAAAAAAACGTTTGTCTAAAATATTATATTCGGTTTATTGGAAAGGGCATAAAATTTCACATTGACCCTCAAAATATCGTAAAAATAGAATCAATATAAAAATTTTGATAGATTTTTAAAGTTTAAAAATTGAAAGATATTGAGTTTGTAAAATTCATTAGTTTGTTAAAAAATAAAAAAAAATATTTCTATTACTTTTAAAACAACTTTAATAGTTTATTTTGGAAGTATAATCCATAAAGAAAATAAACAACCCACTTTTAAAAGAGAAATTACGAGATTTTTATATTTTATTCGCAGTTTCGTGATATGGGTGCCAAAAATTCTGATATATCTACTAGATTGGAGTGTTTATTCGTTGTAAACGTACCCTACAACCTATAAATGTCGACATTTCCAATGTGAATGGTAAGCTGGACTTATGTAAAAACTAACAAAAAGATATACCAAACTGACTTTTTCGTTTAAAAATGGAATTATTTCCCTTTCGTTATTAACTTTTTGTTTTAATAAATATTTTGTGTTTTATATACATAAAGTACAATTGTTGAATGTTACTGTTTTGATTATATTCGTTTGAGGGGGGCACAATTAAAAAATTAAGAAAGAAGCGAAATTTAAGTTTCCGTTCCATTTTTACAACAACCGTAAAACAGCGCATACTCAGCAAGTTTTATCGTAATTTATAAGCATTATGTTGAAACACTAAATTAACATTTTATTTATTTATTTATTTATTTGCATAATTAATGATGGAAGTATTTTTCTGTTTATTTTCTGAACATCTGTTAAAAAAATAATTTGTACATGCTCTTGAAAATAAGAATCAAATTTTTCTCTACTTCCACATAACTATTTACAGTGTTCATGTAAAGCATTCGTCTGTTCTTTTTATATTTATTATAATAAAAATTCCGTTTCGGTTTCAATTCACGCTGGTGCACCCAAGTTGTATATATATTTTTTTTATTTTTAAAATCACAACTTTATAAGAATCGAATTGACTTTATAATAATATATACAAGCATATTTCGATCATGCGTCTGTCCTAGCTTAGATAAATACCTTCGGAGTTTTAATAACAGCTATAATAATACCAGGGCGCCTCCATTTACGCTGAACATCCATAGAATGCCAACATCAACACATGAAATAGTTCGTTGTGGAATTTCCACAGGTTCCGCTAGTTGTTGTTATTATTATTATTATTAGTAGTAGTAGTAGTAGTAGTAGTAGTAGTAGTAGTAGTAATCACTAAAGGCTCTTTGAAAATAAACGTGTGGTGTTCCCTGGAGTCTAAGTGAAACAAGTCTCTCCAGATTTCCAGTACCCACCACCTCTTTCGATAACTTTTGCAGATTAGCTTGCGTTATTGCAATAGCCGTTTGTCATTGATTTCTCGTTGGTGGTGACCATTAATCATGACTGGAATTTTGGGTGGGATGAAACCTCCTCAAATCCGATGACGGCACTAATTTGGTGTCGAGGCGGAAAGCGAGTTCGAAAGGCAGGGGCGTAGCGGGGACAAGAGGGTTTCCTGACAATTATACAGTTTCGATCTTTTATGATTCCATGTGGGATTGCTTCACTTTACCTTTCTAGAAGTCTCTTTGAGTCTAGCTTGTACCTGTAGATTATATGTATTGGTCTCCGCATTTAAGGGTTTTTCTTAATATTTCAGCCATTGTTCCTAGTGGTCCTACCACTAATATTATTAGTTCGAATTGCTTTTTATCTTTAAATATTCGGTCCAATTCTAGGTATTTGCTTCTCCTATCTGTCTCCTACATATCTACTCTATGACTTGGAAGAACTTTAACTTTTTGTTGACTATCATTGTGGCACAATGACGTAGCCCCTTTATAGGGAGCTGGGGATTTCTGCATTAATGAACCTTTTGCCTAACTTGATCTGCACTTGTGCGGTGCAAATGTGTTAAACAGGTGTTTGTGATTTTGAAAATGTTCTGCTATGACTCAAGTCAAGAATGACAGTTTGTTTATAATATTGAACCAATGTAAAACGATATAAGACCTTAGAATTTCAAAGGTAAAACCCGGAGAACTCTTCAACGAGTCATTAAAACACAAAATATGGGCGAGGAAACATATCTCTCTCTTTCACTCCCCTTCTCTCTCTTTCTTCATTGAACGAGAGAATTAAATAAAATGCTATTGTTTTAAACAGTTGAGGCTTGCACCCCATACGCGGAGGATATAATAGTTTGCTGTGCACGCAATGGGTCGACTAAATATGCTTCCTACTTGTTAACTGTTAAATAAATTATTTTTTTTAATAAAAATGCATTTGTTCGCTATTTTTGTACAAGTGTTCGATTTCATACTGCAGTTCCTCCCATTAATGTAACGACGCAATGAACACAAAGACGCGACCCATGCCAGACAGTTATAGCCGACGACATATTGACTCGTTTTTGTTGATGTTTCCAATATATGCCTATCGTCGGATATCGTTGAATATTGTTTATTCTTCGAGGAGCTGGTTGCGTTCCTAGGACGTTCCTCAAGCAACTAACCCTCCCGGGGAAGCGATAGTATCATATTATTACAACCGCTTGGATGGGTTTATCTTTTTGTATATCCATGTCCCATAGCATTCTGTTACTTCGGTTTACAATTTGTGCATTTTATCTGTGTGTTCAAGATGCAAGTGTCTGCATAATTTCCAGTGTACTTCCTTCTCCATTGATCGTGTCTATTTTTATATTCTTTTTGGACTAGTTTGCTGCAGTCGCTTATTATGAGGTTCACTGTTTCGTTTCTTTGTCCACAATGTCTGTATTTACTGTTTTTTGTGTCTTGTTGATCCTTCCTTTGATGCGGTTGATTCTAATCGCGTTTCTTGTTCGGCTGTTATTAGGGATTTAGTTTCTCTGTTTAGGTTTTAGTCATGCCCCCGTGTCTTCATTAATCTCATCTTCCACTCTAATGAATCGTCCCTGTATCTGTTTCTCTTTTCATTTTTCTTTTTCGTCTTTATACATAGTCGCCCTGTTGTTTTTGGGGGGTTATTTCATTGACTCTTTCGGCGGTAATTATTTTTTTGTGTTTTGCATTATTATTGTGGCCGAACTACTTCTGTTACCAACGAATGAACTGATCTATACACAATAAATTACAGAAGATAAGGTATTTATCTGGAGTCGATACACTTTTGTATGTTATTGTAAATATATCTTGTTACTTTATTCCTGTGTAAACCTTTTAACAGTGGTGCGCGAGGATTCAAAGAACACACGAGGGATGACCGAGTTTACCCCAGTGTCCGTATAATACTAGCGAACGTAAATTCGAAGAACTCATGAAGCATACCCGAGTTTAAGTGTTCGTATAAAACTGTCGAACGAGGTATACTCGAGTTAAAATACCCCAGTGTCCGTATAACACTTGCGAACGTAAATTCGAAAAAACCGTGAAGGATACCCAAATTTAAATACACTTGTGTTAGTATAACACTAGCGAACAGGGATTCAGATATCTCACGAGGGATACCCGAGTTTAAATACACCAGTGTCAGTATAACACTGGCGAACACAAATTCAAAGAACTCACGAGAAATACCCGGGTTTAAATATCTCAGTGTCAATATAACACTGGCGAACATAAATTGGAAGAACTCACGAAGGATATCCGAGTTTAAATAGAGGATGTTGGAGGCTGGAAAAACCTCGTTCCCGGGCTTCAGGCTTATGGACGGGGAGTACCCATCGTTGACACAAGTTGCAAAACGCTGTGAAGGAAAGTTCCCTATATATGTTCACCCCTCTTTCTATAGAGCGATTAAGTTGACGTTCCCCTTGGACGTGGGGGTCTGCCCAGAGACGGGCGGCTTACGCCCGACCTGCTCACGTTCAGTCTCGGTCAGGTCTTCGACGTCCTTACTCCCGAGGATTTCAGACACTTAGTAGACGAATACTACTAGTTAGGGAAGCATGGCCACGGGCTTGAACCTAGCTAGTTTAAATGCGAGGGACATGAGATCTCGGAGTAAGTCTGCTCGCTTGCTGAGGGATCTCGTGGCCCTTGAGGTAGACATAGCTACACTACAGGAGACTCACTTTGTTGGGGCTGGGGACTGCAGTGTGCTGGTAAGCGATGTTGACGTTTACTCAGCATACAGCAGCCTCCAGAGCCGGGGGAGTTTATGTGCTAGTGAGTCGCACCCTGTTATGACGGTTACCGTTGTCCACACGGACGCTCATGGGAGGCTGGTCGTGGTCGATGTTGCCGTTAAAAGCGGCAAGTTCTGGATCGTGGCAGTATATGCGCCCAACATCCACAGCGAGAGGGTGGCGGTGTTTATCTCTTCGGGTCTGGAGCGGGTAGTCTTAATAGGGAACTGGAATGCCGTCCTGGACCCCAATATAGATAAGGTCGGGGGGGGGGGGTTAGAGGGTCGGGGCGGTGTGACAACACCTGTCTGACCTGATGGCCTCGTGCGATCTGGTCGACAGGTTCCGTCTGGATCACCCCGGGAGGGTGATGTGGACGTGGCATGCTAGTTCGGCCGTCTGTTCGAGTACATACTTGTTAATTAGAAGAGGCGACATAGATTTCCTATCTTGTCTCACGTTCCATTGGCTAGGTCATTTGGACCACAAACTCGTGTTGGCCCGTCTGAAATTAGGTAATAGGCCTATGTTGGCTGGCTACTGGAAGTTGAACGTCTCCTTGTTGGAGTCGAACGACTTCCGGGAGCAGCTGACGTCACTAATTCAGAGGGAGTTAGTGGGGGCGGTTACCAGGAGTAGCTGGTGGGTTAGGCTTAAGGTCACCATTAGGCACTTTTGCGTCTAATACAGCCAACGCCTCGATCGGACCAAAAGGCACCTAGATGATAGATTCACCCGGGCGGTTGCAGGGGGGATTCCCTAGAACTAGCTCTAGTTAAGGAGGACCTGAATCGCTCGGAAGCGAGCGATATGCAGATCAGGTAGTTAGAGCTAGGTTAAACAGAGTCTCCAATGAAGCCGTGAACGTTGACGCTGTTGATCATAAGGCCGCCCTAAGACGCGGCTCGGATCGGTACATTCGGGAGGTGAAAAACCTGGCGCTCTCTCATGTCAACATGGGAGATCTGCAATGGGTTTCGACAACATTTGGAGGAAAGCTTCACCCAACTACCCAGACTCCGCGGCCAGGAGTTTCGCAGCTATTTAGCTGGTTCGCCCCGCCTTACTGCGGCCCGAGTGGCTAGCTGCGAGGGGATGGTTACGGACCGTGAGGTCATTACTGCGTTGAAGCAGGTTGGCCACAACAAATCTCCGGGCTCGATAGTTTGCCCTATGAACTGTTCTTGAGGTTGTCGCCCATGTTTGTGCGCCTTCTGACGGGCGTGTTTAACCACTGGTTTGCCCAGGACTCGATCCCGAGGCAGGTTACCAAAGGAGTGGTCACGCTTCTGAAAAAGGGGGCTCTGCATGGAGGGGGGAATCTACACGACTATAGACCATAACGCAGATTTCAAGATTTTGTCCTGCGTTCTTGCGAACCGACTTCAGGTTGTTATCGGTGACTTGGTCGAACCGGATAAGAACTACACTGTGAAGGGTCGATCGATTCAGAACAATTTGCACTTGGTTCGCACGATCATAGAGGGTTTAGAAGCCGACACAGAAGCTGCGCTGATCAATTTAGATCAGTCCAAGGCGTTCGACAGGGTCGACCATGGGTTCTTGATATCTTTTGTGGAAACCGCCGGCTTTGGTCCGGACTTCCGCAAGTGGGTCTCTGCTCTGTATCGTGATCCCGCGGTAGTGGTGCAATTCAATGGTAGGTTGTCGGAGTCTTTTGGGGTCTCCGGTTGGTGCGGCAGGGTTGCCCACTGTCGCCTCTGTTATATGTCCTGGTGTTGGAACCCTTCCTTCGCAAATTAAGGGACGAGGCGACGAGACCAGTCCTGCGCAGCATAGATCCACCTGGCGGCAAATTTGCCAGTGTGTCCGCATACGCCGATGACGTCACCGTGTTCGCTGCAAGGCGTAGCGATGTTAGAGCGGTAATAGAGGCGATCGCTGAGTACGAAGTTGTCACAGGGGCTGTGATCAATCGCAGCAAGTACGTTGGCTTGCAGTTGGGAGCCTGGACCGGGGTAAACTTGCTTCCAGGTGTGTTCGGCTGGACTGATGGCCCGGTAAAGATCATCTGAACAAGAATTGGTTGGAAATGCAGACGAAGGTCGAGTCGTCAGTAGGGACTTGGATTCGTAGGAGATTGTCCTTGAAGGGTCGCGTGGAGGCATGTGCTACGTACGTGTTTCCGTTGATCCTTTACCGCTTGTCTTTTCTTCCTCTGCCTGCGGATCGCTGTAAGGCTTTAGAGCGCCTCCTTTTCCAACTTCTTTGGAAGGGAGGAAAGCCGTATGTTCACAATTACCATAGCAGAGAAACTCATATATGAATACATATCATTTTTCGAATCGATAACTCGAATTCTGGTTGGTCAAACTCCAGATAAGAGATATTTCCAATTTCGTGCGTGATGTTTTTCTCTTTGTTAAATATTTGCAGTCTTACGAATAAACCTAGAACCCCATCCTCCAACGTAGACTCCTACTACCATGTCTCCTCCTCCAACATCAGAGGTCTACGTTCCAACTTTCCAGAGGTTGAAACAAAATTACAGGAGAGGAAACCGGACATTCTTTCTAAGTGAAACTGGCATAGAGCCGACCACTTCCCTAGATGAGTTCATAATAAAAGGATACTCTAACTTAACATCTAAATCTGACCCACAAGATCGCCATGGGCATGGAGTGTGTGCCTACATTAAAGATGGCTTCTCATGTTGTAGGGATATCTTCAGAGAATACCCTAATTTACCTTATATGTGCTTCCAGGTTGCACTAGCTTACAAAATTGTATTTATATTTCTCCTCTATCGCCCACAAAACAGTGGACTTCCTATCTTTAAGAGCATATCTGAGAAAATTGACCACATATTTTCTGCTCATCCTTCGGCTAACATTCACACTTGCGATGATTTCAATGTCCATAATGTGGAATGGCTGACCCACTCAAATAAGAACAATGACGAGGAGAGGTTCTGTCATGATTTTGCCATTACCTATGACCTCACTCAGCTTGTTCAGGAACTCACCCGTGTGCCCGATACTACCGGTCAGTAAGCAAGCCTTCTAGACATTTTTCTCACAACTTCCCCTGAGCAATGTTCATGTTTCGTTCTATCTCCTCTGGGATCTTCCGACCACTCGGTTGTGTCAGTTAAGATAAAAATGGAATGTAATAAGTCTTCAGACGTACCTCTCCACCATACTGTATATCGATACTATATGGCTGACTGGGATAGCTTGCGTACATTCATATCTGATCTACCTCTGCATTCCATGTTTAAAAAGGATGTGTCCTCTATAGAATCAGACTTGACCGAAAGGCTAATTGTAGGCATATACTGATTCATACCATCCAAAAAATTCCAACAAAAACCTAACAGCCAGCCATGGTACTCCCCAGAATGTGCTGCTACCATCGCGCACAGAAATCACTATTTCCATAGCTACCAACGTAATAGATGCACTGAGAATAAAGATGCTTTCAGAATCACCAGCAACCACTATAACAGAGTAATAAAAATGCAAGAGAGCTATATGCTCAGTCCGTTAAATCCAAAGTAGCTGAGCAGCGGCTTGGGTCACAACTGTTTTGGCAAATAGGAAACAGGATCCTGAACAGAAGCGTGCGTTCTATCCCAACCATCATCAATGGACCTGAGGTCATCTCGTCAGCATCAGACAAGGCCAGACTATTTGGCAAGAACTTTGCAGCTAATTCTACCCTAAGCGACGAAGGCCATCAACTCCCCGTATTTCTTCCTATAACAGACAACACGCTATGCAACATACAAATATCTGTGCGTGAGGTCGCCAAGCTAATCAAGAACCTTTGATTCCAGTAAAGCAACTTGCTCTGACGGCATTCCAGCTATAGTGCTGAAAAAGCTTCAACCAGAACTTGCCCCCATATTTACAAAACTGTTTAAGAAGAAGTGCTTTCCAACACCCTGGAAAACCTCATCAGTATGCCCTGTATTTAAGAATGCAGGCGAAAAGTCATCTTCCTCTCAGTACAGACCAAGAAATCTCCTGTGTGTCATGAGTAAGTTGCTGGAATCCATATAAAATAAAGTCAGGCACCTCAGCAGAAACAACCTTCTTAGTGACATGCAATATGGTTTCCGCTCCGCAAGATCTACAGCAGATGTGTTAACGGTTATATCTCATAGGATTAGTGAATCTCTTGACAAAAGTTTCCTTTCCAGAGCAATTGCTCTTGACATATCGAAGTCCTTCGAGAAGGTATGGCATGAAGGCCTACTTCCCAAGATTTACAGCTACGGTATCACTGGAAATGTTTTCTTAATTATTAAATCATTTCTCTCCGATAGGATCATAAGAGTAGTGGCTGATGGGCAGAAATTAGAGGCCCACAGTATTAATGCTGGAGTCCCCCAGGGGTCCATCCTGGGCCCAACTTTCTTCCTGATCTACATCCATAATCTCCCAAAACACATACTTAAATCATTCGTTGGCATCTATGCTGATGACACGACCATCTATGGCAACAGATCACAGGCTGTAAATGACAAACTTCTCTTTAATTCTCTATCCGCTGATGTTGAGCACCTGGTACAGTGGGGGAAGATGTGGCTGGTTACTTTTCATGCATCTAAAACTAAGCTTCTATCTTTACATCATCAACGCTCTGATCACCATCTAGCATCAACTTAAATAGATGGCTCTCGTCTTGGGGAGGCTTCATGTTTTGACAAGCTTCTGGGTTTGACATTTACTCCTGATTTGAAATGGAACACGTACATCAGGTCTGTTGCCAAGGACGCTGGGAAAATGGTAGGATCCTTCTACCGCTCCAGAAGATATCTCACTACTGATGCAATTCTCTATCTGTATAAAAGCCAAGTACGTCCAAGGATGGAGTACTGCTGCCACTTCTGGGCAGGGGCTGCTAAAAGCAGCCTATCCTGCCTTAACAGAGTACAAAATAGACTTTGTGGCTTAGTGGGGGATGCCCTTTTCTCTTCCCTGCAGCCTCTCTCCCACAGAAGAGACGTTGCGAGCCTGTCTTTGTTTTATCGTTATTTCTATAGCAAGTGCTCGTCTAAGCTCCAATCTCTGGTCTCCCCTCGCCAATCTTTCACGAAAAACACCCGTCGAGCTGAAACTACTGTCATTAATTTCCCCCACTCTTTATCTGTGCCTAAATCAAAACGTAGATTCCATGAGCAGATCTTCTTTCTCAGAACTGCACGACTGCGGAACTATCTTCCGTTTGCCTGTTTCCCACCTGACTACAACTTGGATGTCTTCAAGTCCAACATAAACAAATTCCTGACAAACCGCTCTCTTAAGTAAGACACCCTATCAAATATCCAATACTAATGATTACTACGATGCTATCTCATTGATTACTGTACACGCAATAACCCTTATCCCTGAGTGGCTTCCGGGCCTTAATAAGTGGTGACCTTCATGAAAAAAAAATATGCAAACGTGCAATTACATTCTTAATGCACAAAAGCGGGTAAGTCAGCTAGTAAGATTATAACTAACTCGTTCTCCCAACGATCCACTATAATTGTAGACGTCATCGAAGATCGATATCCTTACTATATATCGGGTTAGTGGGTGGAGGATATTTTCTCTGTCTACTTTTAAGTGGATAAAAGACGTTTTCTAAAAGCGTGCCTGTGAGTGTAGGTTTCTACAAGTCTTCCAAAATGGATGACAGTTTCAAAGAACATCGTGAGTGACCTGTTGTTGCCGGAGAGATTCTCACCGGAAAAAAAGAAAATCAAAGGAGGTCGTAGTACTACCGGCCAGCGACAGACGGCCATAAAGTCGCATTGGAAACTCTCTTGCAACTTTGAAAAATCGAATTTACAATTCCTCGGGCCTCCGGCAAGGCGTGATGTTTGGTAGCACAAAGCAGAAGACGGTTCTTCGGAGTTAACATCTGAGGAATACAACTTAATCGGCATGGTATTTTCGCAAGCAAAAATAAAAAAAAACAACTACAATATATTATATATATATATATATATATATATATATATATATATATATATAATTCAATAGAAAAATGCGAGCATGAAAAGTAATATGGTTAAACTTAAACAGAGAAAAGTAAAAGACTAATTGTTAAAACTAGAAAAGAAAATTACAAGATATTCTAGTAAACAATATAATAAATTTATACTTTAAAATATTGCAACAATAAGAATTGATTATATAATGTTATAAATTGAATTTTAAAAACTTCTTAATGCTGCAATATCTCAAGTCAAACATTCATGATGTTTTTTACTAGAATATCTTGTCATTTTCATTGTTTAAGCATAACCATATTACTTTAACAACTTGTTAAGCTTAACCATATTACTTTAACAACTTGTTAAGCTTAACCATATTACTTTAACAACTAGTCCTTTACTTTTCCATGTTTAAGCTTAACCATATTACTTTTCATGCCTGCATTTTTCTATTGTAATCCATGATTTTTCAAGGCTTCCAGTAACCTTATTTCTTCTTTGTTTAATTTCAGTCTTATTTTTGCCCCCCCTAGACAAGACATACGCATATGTAATAATGTACGGCACTCGTCTGCTTTCAATAAAATCCCCCCAATTACCTCCACAACACGTGAAACTGCATTATTTCATTCTCTGTTTCACGTGTTGCTTCTCTTTTCGCAAGAATGGTCAATTATTTAGCAACACTACTCGCTGAAGCGACGTGGTTGTTATGGAAACCAGTCATAAAAACGTCGCTTACCGCCTTATTTTTTTTTTACAATTTCGAGACCAGTAAATTCGTCATAACTTTTATTTTATTGAACGAAAATTTAATTTTTTTTTTCACAATATAGCTGAGTAGGTGATCTATAAACTATAATAATTGTTTGAAATTTGGTCGAAAAATGAGTGAGCGCTGAAGCTTTAAAGTTTCACCGCTCACCGTTCTAAATGACTAAAACTGCCACTTAGCATATATATTCAAACATGGTAGTGTTTGAATGATATATATATATATATATATATATATATATATATATATATATATATATATATATATATACTAGCTAGGGGGCCTTGCGCTGTTCGGGATTGAAGGTTTCACCTTCCCATAGTTTTATTGTCTTTGTAATCGAGGAATCGCCAACTTTTTCAATTAAATCAACCGATTGTCTGCTCTAGTAAGGAGAAAAATAAAAGAATTATGGTTCAATTTCAAGCAACCAGGCCCGAGTCCATAAGGAACTTACTCACACACACACACACGCACACAAATAAAGTTCTATTTATATAATTGTAGAGATAGAGAAAGATATATATCTGTATGTATACGCGTGATTCAATAAAAACACATATATACGCGTATATATATATGCTTGTTTCTGTGTGTGTATAATATGTTGCGCAAGCCTATACATAAATTTTATTCCTAAGTTTATATGAAAATATTTATTATTTTAAGTTACATTTTCATTATTATATCGCCGAAATTGTTACAAATAATACAAATCTCGTCAGCGTCAGACAAGGCCAAACTATTTGCAAAGAACTTTGCAGCTAATTCTACCCTATGCGACGAAGGCCATCAACTCCCCATATTTCCTCCTATAACACAGAACAAGCTAGGTAACATACAAATACCAGTGCATGAGGTCGCCAAGCTAATCAAGAACCTAGATTCCAGTAAAGCAACTGGTCCTGATGGCATCCCAATTATAGTGTTAAAAAAGCTTCAACCAGAACTTGCTCCCATGCTTACGAAATTGTTTCAGCGCTGCCTTAAGGAGAAGTGCTTTCCGACTCCCTGGAAGACCTCATCAGTTTGCCCTGTATTTAAGAATTCAGGTGATAAGTCATCTCCCTCTCAGTACAGACCAATAAGTCTCCTGTGTGTTATGAGTAAGTTGCTGGAATCCATATTAAATAGAGAAATAGTCAACCACCTCAGCAGGAATAACCTTCTTAGTGACACACAATATGGTTTCCGCTCTGCAAGATCTACAGAAGATGTGCTGACGGTTATATCCCACAGGATTAGTGAATCTCTTGACAAAGGCTTCCTTTCTAGGGCAATTGCTCTTGACATATCAAAGGCCTTCGATAAGGTATGGCATAAGGGTCTACTTCACAAGATTTCCAGCTACGGTATAACTGGAAATGTTTTCTCAATCATTAAATCATTTCTCTCCGATAGGCTCATAAGAGTATTGGTAGATGGACAAAAATCGGAGGCCTGCAATATAAATGCTGGAGTCCCTCAGAGAACACACCCCAAAAAACATATCTGCTACACTCCAACTCCTAATAGTAATGTTTAAAAACACGAAAACAATAATTAAAGCAGTACACTGCAGATAAACAAAGAAAACATTATAGAAATACAAGGACGATAATTTTTAAATATTCATAAAACATTCTTAATACACTTCACAGGACGCTTTTTCACTATAACCAAAAATTCCTTTTAAATATAAACGTGGATCTCTATTTTAAAACAAGCCCCATTTCATAATACCAAGAGCCACGTTTAATCGAACACCCGTATACAATATATACGGCATAATAACGGGAATTTTATCATGACGTCCAATGAAGGTTATCCCATTGCACAACAAGAAGGAAAAACAACGACAGAATACTACGATTAACAATTTTTTTTTAATAAATGGAAAGGTAAATAGGGAAAGAAAGATATAGTCAGTTTTATGTTCACCAATAACAGTGTCTGCCAAATTAGTCTCTCTGGCGGTTCTAAAAGAACTCCATTAACAATATTGTAAGGGATAGTAGAAGTAAGAATATAGGTGTAGCAATGGCTTACTACATGTCAAAGAACTTAAATAAAACACGTCAACACTTAATCTTTTTAAAAGAGGGTGTATGTAAATTACCTCCCTTGCGCCATTAACTTAAATGTTTTCATTCGTGAAAATTTCTAGCCTCTTGGTTCTGTAATCCAAGAAAATAATCCAAATCTTCTGTGGTGTAATGTATTTCTATAGAAGATTTCTTGGTTCCTTTGGACTTGTGAATTCTAACGCCTCACTGAAGTTAGTTTTCTTTTTTTTACAAGACCAATTCTAGGCCTTAAAATAGTTCTTTCTTTCTCGGTCAAGAGGTCGTTGTAATGTCGTTTGACAACTCTGATTTTTAAACAGTCTTTTCTAACTAATTTTGTGTCGTCTTCCTTGACGAATCTCGATTGTAGAAAAGGAAACCAAACCACTGGTTTCTCTTGTTTAAACTTGTGATTTTTAACGTCTTTTCTCTTGACGAAGGATAGCGAACCGACTTCTCTTTCTCTTGTTCAAACTTCGAACAAAATGGCGCACACACCTTTTATCAATCGAAAGGCACGCAGTCAACACGTGATATAACAAGCAGTAGCAACACAAGATACACCAAGAAAATGGAGGGGGTAAAGAAAGGGAAGCATGAGAAGGAAAGACAGAAGGTGGAAAATAAAAACTCTACAATAATTTACATTGATACACTGGTTTCCATTAGATCACCGAAGTTAAGCAACGTTCAGATTGTTCAGTACAAAAATGGGTGACCTCTAGTTGTTGTATGTGCTCTCCGCTTATCTCTGCACTGTCTCCAGTCGTCTTGCACTTCTCCTTGCACTTCTAGACTCAAGCATTCCCAAGAGAGAAGATGTGCGATTAGTGATTGCGCAACTTCGCAATTACCCTCGCAGATACTCTTACTGGTGTGCCCATTGTCTCTCGAGACTGAACGGAAGCACCGATTGATCGTAAAAAGATTCTAACCAGCTTAACACACTCACATTCGAAAATAAATAATTCCTTAATTTTGACAACTTTTTAAACCGCTATTAAAACACATTATTAATTATCTTTTATATTATGTAAGTTTACCTGATTAGCTAATTAGAACTGGTAAGCCTAATAGATACCATTTAAACTATAACTCAATTGAATCGCTTAATCTTAGTAGATGTTTTTAAGAAGGTACAAAATAACAGAAGACACTTCTTAGTGACTTGCATTTACGTTAGTCCGTCGATGTTTGTGTGTTATAGAAAGATATCTATTATTATAAGGTGGTATGATAACTTTGTCGCCTTCAAGAAAATAACACTGCAGCTTTATTTTAAAACTTTTTATTGAAAAAAATCAATCCAGGTAACTTCATTACGACGCTCCTGACGACGATCGATTGTACCGATTGAAAGCGCTTGAGAAGAATATGGCCGAACAACAACTATATACAACATGCCAGCCGAAATCAAAAAGACTACTTGGCGAATTGAAAAGTTATCCAACAAAATCGGAAAAAAAAGTAGGACACGGTCGTGTTTAATCAGATGTGCTTGAATATATATATATGTGGTGTGTGTGTGTGTGTGTGTGTGTGTGTGTGTGTGTGTGTGTGTGTGTGTCAAAAATAATAGAAACAGTTTATTTCAATAAATATAAAAATTTATAGAAAAAAAATCAAAAATAAATACTCACAACACTTGGTTTGCATTCCCTCTGCTGTTTTCAATGCTAGGATTTTTCTAGGCATGGCAGTGATCAGTTGACGGTTATCATCTTGAGGAATTTCTTGCCATGTCTCAACGCCATAATGCTAAAAGTTCAGGTTTACAACATGGTTTCCTTTCCTTTTTGCGAAGGTTCCCGTCTAATATACCCCAAAGTTTTTTTTTTTTTTTTTCATATCCGGGGCTGACTTGGCTATGGAAGCTTAATCCCATTTCGGCTCAACGAATGTTGTGTCGCTCTAGCAGATTGATAAGGAGCTACGTCTTCCATAAATAGGGAGTTAACTTGGTTCATTTTACCACTTGAGAATATTGGTAGGAGTCCTTCATGTAATATTGAAACATATTTAGCAGAATTAATGTTTCTTTCACATTCCACCAGGTCTGAGTGACCATTAACTCAAATTACACCTCATATCATAACCGAGAAACCTCCATGATTCAGTGTTAGCTGCAGTCTTTTAAAGTCACTCTTCCTGAGTGAGTCTCTATTACTTATATCCTTCCACTGTCGGGAAATAACGCAAATCGAGATTCATCAAAGAACATGGCATTGGTACAAAAAGTCATAGGCTTCTCCACCATCTCAAGAACCCAAGCTTTTCTGTGCTTGATAATGGCAGGAGAAAGAAGGTGTTTCCTTTCGCAGCTCTATAATACTAGTCTAAGATGTGAAGATACTTGTTGCAATGTCAGATGCTTTGCACCGAGGATCCTCTTCAATATTTCATTTCTCAAGACACAAGGTTTTCCAACTTAATTGTATAATCAGTTTATTAGCAGTAGAAAGGGTAAGGAAATTTTCCTGATAGTTTGCGTTGACCAAGACTACTTTCATGTTGACCCACGATTTGTCCTTGCAGAAATTCTCATCGGTCTGATGCTCCTTTGAAGCTTCGATATTTTAACTTATTTCAGTACTATTCATATCTGTAAATATAATATGAATAAGAATATATACATCTTAGGAAAAAATATGTATCTTAGTGTCTATTCTTTTCTGATATATATATATATATATATATATATATATATATATAATATATATATATATATATACTAGCAAAATTACACGTCGTTAACTAGGTTCAAAAACAGCCTACAGAAAATGGACTCTGATTTATGAAAGTATGATAAGTTATGAAAGGAAGGCTTGTAAAGAGATAGCTTCGAATTTGGGGGTATCAAAACCAAAGCAAAATATGATGAAAGTAAAAATAAAATCGATAAACCCCATAATTTATTATACCATACCTGTACACACTGAAACATTTATCACAATATTCTGTGAATCTATATTAAAAAACCTTGTTAAACTTTGTGACATGTTCCCATTCTATGGAGGTCAGATGTGAACGAACAGACCATAATTTTATTATACCATATTTCTTCAAACTGAAACATAATTATCAAAATATACTTACGCAGATAGATATGAAAAGTCTTTATAAAAGTTTGTGCCTATTTCCATTCTATGTAGGCCAGGCGCGAACGAAGACCCCACAATTTTATTATACCATCCCTATTTAAGATAAAACGTACTTATCAAATATTCTCATGTACATCTATATCAAAAACAATTGTAAACGTTTTTGTTTTGTTTTGTTTTAATTTTTTTATTTCCATACTTTGTGGATCAGGCGTGAACGCAGACACCACAATTTAAATGAACCACCGTTCTGCCAGATCAAACATACCCATTCCTGTGTCTCGATACATATTCTATCATTATATGTAATCAGTTTTTTAAAATAGTCAATCATATAGGAGCCTATTCGTGGCCAGACACACACACACACATTCAGCTTTATATTATATATATAGGGAAAAGGAAAAGAAAAAAACATTAGCAGAAAGAGATAGCGACTACAGCCAGGTCAACGTCTCCCTGGACAAGCCCAATAAAAGACCAATAAAAATTCAGCACATCAATGAATAATAAACACTTACAAGCCTCCACCCCTTGGAAAAACTTCAAATTAACTACGAAAATCGCTATTTTTACATCTCCAACACATTTGAAAATAATTTCTGACGAGGACTCATCACAGACCGTCTGAAACGCGCGTAAACGACTTCAATGACTTAAAAACATTATTACAATGATCCAAGCATAATTTTCAATGAAAAACCAAGACACGGAATAATAAAATAATGTTAAAAAATACACATTGTTGGTGACTACTCCCTTATATATATATATATATATGAAATAAAATGGAGGTGGAAGGACCTGGATACTCAACGTTTCGCCCGATTTATGCGGGCTTCTTCAAGAGGGATGGTCATTGACGAGAGAGTCGGAGGATTGGGGCTATATATAATGATGGGGGAGAGCAGCGTGTTTTCCCTATGTAAATTAGATGTCATATATACATGTATATACATTTTATGAGAGAAGAACTAATTAGAGTAAACTAGTGTAGTGGATTACGTCTAAAAGATAAAATATCGTAGAGATTAAAAATTGTGTTTGGAAATATAGCGGTGATAGATTAAATAAATAAAATGACACGAGATTACGAAAGAATCTTTTTTTTGTTTTTTGTTTTTCATGAACTTGCAATACCCTCAATATTTTTTGGCAAATACAAAAAGAAAAGCACTAAAAATTTACCATAACCGAAACCGAGACCATTCCTTAAATAGCCAGATACACAACAGACAATTAACATTACCAACTAATAAAAACAACGACACAATATATAAGAACCTAAATAAGACAGGCATTCAAATAACAAAACTAAACTCTTTAACAATTAGGGATCTAACACGTAAAATTATAACTAACACCAACATTAACACCAAAGCCGGAATATATTCCATACCCTGCCTTGATTGTGGAAAAATATACGTAGGAGAAACTCAACGTAATTTAAATAAAAGAATATATGAACACAAAAGAGATGTAAAAAACAACAATACACTCAACGCCATATTTTGTCACATCATGGAAAACGACCACCATTTTGATTTTAACAAAGCAACTTTCCTTAAACACATACATAACAGATCCACACGACGTTTAATTGAGTCAGCTATAATCTCCCATTCCAGCAAAATAATTAAGCAAAGAAAAGGTTTTTTCCACGTTGCTCCCTTTCTGTCGAAAATAATTATCAAAGAAAACAACTTAGACACCGGTTAAACGCGAAAAAAAAAAAAAAAAAAAAAAAAAAATTCGTAATTTCACTTAATTTTATTTTTATTTTACTTATTTACTGTATTTTATCATTATCTATTTTTAGACTCCATTTTATCACCTCCTATTCTTATTTTTAGATACCATCTTTTAAGTTACTGCACTATTTTATCCCAATTCAATTATTTCTAATTTAAAAAAAAAAAAAAAAAAAAGATTCTTTCGTAATCTCGTGTCATTTTATTTATTTAATCTATCACCGCTATATTTCCAAACACAATTCTTAATCTCTACGATATTTTATCTTTTAGACGTAATCCACTACACTAGTTTACTCTAATTAGTTCTTCTCTCATAAAATGTATATACATGTATATATGACATCTAATTTACATAAGGAAAACACGCTGCTCTCCCCCATCATTATATATAGCCCCAATCCTCCGACTCTCTCGTCAATGACCATCCCTCTTGAAGAACCCCGCATAAATCGGGCGAAACGTTGAGTATCCAGGTCCTTCCACCTCCATTTTATTTCATATCGTCGGATTTAATCCAGCTCAACAATCATATATATATATATATATATATATATATATATATATATATATAGGAGATGGGGGCTTATATACCACCATCTGCCGGTCACTGAGGTGTGACCGACAGACGTGTTATAGTAAATGTCTTAAAGCGGTCTCATGAAGATATGAAGATGGGCCAGTCATTAGGGTCTGTGTAGCAAGAAGAAAATCATACCTGAGATGTTGGATCTGGGTGTGGCTCCTTTCCTTTCTCAAGATGATCTCTTCACCCTGGTGGCATTCTGGTGGGAATCTTCATCTCTTTGTCCTCAGGGCCGCCTTTCGACTTCAGACATTTATGAAGGCATTCATGGCAGACACAAGAAAAATGACACGCGACACAATTGTAATATACATAAGGTATAACTAACTATTTTATTTTACATTAGAGATACAATATATATTACAAAAAAAACAATTTACAATTAATTTTTACAATTAAAACTGGATGATAGGCTTTTCGAAGCTAACTAACCTACCCTAACTAGTGTTGATGGAGGGGGTGCCCCCCCTAATTTACGGAGAAACAGGCTATGCGTCCTCACATCATGGTGGTCGTTCAGGAAAGAGAGAGAAAGATAGCAAGGGAATTATGGGAAGGGATTTCTTTGTATCTCTACGCTCATGGACAAATTACCACCCGTCCATGCTGCAGAGTGTGTTAGAAACAGTGGCACAAAGAAATAGTGCCACATCCCTCCCTATGCAATCCGAAATTTATGAATATTCATAAATTTCAGAAGTCCCTAATTTTCCGTGAATCGTGCGTCAACCGGCCGTCAGCAATCAATGTCCCCATGCTCTACGTTCCATCAGGAACTAAGTGAAGCAAGTTATTTTTTCCACCAGGCTCCTGGTAGACTGGTATACTGTTTCAAATACCAGAGAGGGTAATCATCCTCGCCCTCCATCGAGGCAATGACCTCATGATTTCAGTTACTGGATTTACACTTTCTTAAGCAACCAGTATAATATTTTTTAACAAAGCCGGATTTTACGTGAGTTCATCACGCCGACCTATACGTATTTCACTAAGCCGGATTCTACGTGAGTTTATCACGCCGACCTATACGTATTTCACTAAGCCGGATTCTACGTGAGTTTATCACGCCGACCTATACGTATTTCACTAAGCCGGATTCTACGTGAGTTTATCACGCCGACCTATACGTATTTCACTAAGCCGGATTCTACGTGAGTTTATCACGCCGACCTATACGTTTTTTTAATTTAGTCTGCATAACATTATTTCCGTAACTGGATTTACGCTCCCTTCAGCAACCAGTATAACGTATTTTAACCAAGTCGGAGTTACGTGACCTCATCACGCCGACCTATATGTATTCCATGTTATTACTTTAGTTACTGGACTTACGCTCTCTTCAGCAACCAGCATAATGTATTTTAAATAAGTCGGGGTTACGTGACCTCATCACGCCGACCTATATGGATTTAGTAAAACCTCGGTCTTCAGAGGTTCTAATCCAATTTAATTCTGTTAGAGCAAGGAGTCTGCCGCCGAGTGACCAATAAAAACTATCCACCACGGAATATTTATTAATTATATAAAGAATTAATTAAGAAGGGCACTCAGCCTTCATGAGTTAGAATACTCAATTAGGGCAAAAAAATTAAAAAATAAACAATTCAGAAACCTGGTATACATTAAATCAATGAAATAGAGTGTTAACAATTTTTTTTTCTTAAAAAAAGAAAACATTTTTTAAAAAATCATTTCAGAGCACCTCAGTCACAATTAGAATTTGTTTACACAATGCAAACGCATTTCAGTTATTACATTCATAATTAACTTTTTCCCAAATTTCAGGGTACATTTAAAAAGTATGTGTATTTTTTCAAAACTTGATTTACAAAAGATCATTAAAATTTCATTCCAAAATTTAAAAATTATTTCAAGTATTTTGGTTCATCGTTAAAATCAATTTATGTTAGTTAACTTCTTTGCAAAGTAATTCATTTATTACTTTAAAAACAATCTTCTCAAAAGGTCATAAACTTCGAATAGACCCATTTTTCGTAATACAATTCAAAAATTATTCCAACCATTTGGTTCATTATCAAAATTAATCTTCCGAAAAGATCATAAAAAATTCATTTTGAATCAATTCACCCTTCACAATGAGATTCAGAAACATCCCAAATTTTTCATTTCGTAATTATTATTTTTAAAATTCAGTGTACATTTAAAGTTATTTAATTGATTCTTAAAAATCATTTCTTCTTATAGGTCATTATCAAGGACATTTCACGTTAATTAACTTTTTTTTCAAAGTAATTATTTTATTATTTAAAAGCAACTCTTTTCCTAAACTCACTCACTAGGATTATTTCGAATTAATAAACTCCCGCCACACCTGGGAGTCACATTAGTTAACGACCAGTTCTGTATAGTTAACAGCTCGAAAATATTAAAGTTTCAATTGAAGAGAGATCTTTCTAGACTGAGGAAATCTTTTTTCTTCTTAAGAATAAATTCAATTTCATGTATATACTCCTCAGTCTATATTTCAGGGACCCCTATCATACGGTCCAATTTCAAATAAACCTTCAATTAAAGAATTCGCTCGAATAATTCTTCCTTAAAAATAATCTAGAATTCAGGAAAATTTCTTTCGTTAGTCAAATAATATTTCCTTAGAAATTATAAAAAATTCAGAGAATATTCGAAATGTAATAGCATAATTTTTCTTTAAAAAAAACTATGAAAATTTCAGAGAACTCTTAAAAAATTAACGTAATCATGTAACAGTTGGCTTTTGCAACCACTCAAAGATTTCAAAAAAGTACTTTAAGTGCTGTTTGAATAATTGTCTCAGTTTTTATTTTTAATAAAAACCAATTGAAGACATCGTTTAATGTAATTTAACGAAGCATAAATAATTTTGTTCTTTAAACTTGGTAGAAAAATTTAAAAAACTCCAAGTTAATTCGTTATTATATGCCCTCCTGCAATCAGCCATGGAGGGGGTTAGCTATACAATCATTAAAACGCAAGAGTAGAGAAAGAGAATGAGGGGGAAAAGAAGGGGATAGAGACAGAGCGGTGCCATTACACACCCCACCACCCTCATGATATCATTACGTAATAACAAAAAAATCTTCGACAATTTTAAAAGTCACTCTGTCGTCCTTACAGACCCTAACAGGTAAGGGAATGAGAGAGAGAGAAGAAGAAGAAGAAGAGAGAGAGAGAGAGAGGCAGCTAGCGTTGTTCTCCCACCCATGCCTTAACACCCTCGCAAACACCATGACGAGGTCATCTTCGCTTATCTTTCCCATGTGCGGCCATTGTTTTAAAAAATGAGTGACAGGTAGACATTAAACATTTCTACGAGTTTAAAAAAAAATAAGAAAATAGAAAAACAATCTTATTTTGAACAATTTTGTAAAATACATTCTCACACAAAACTTTCATATTATATAACCCCAATTTTTTTTCTTCTTTTCTTTTTAAACAGACAAAACATCAATAAAAGAAACATTATCAATTCAAAAAAAATGTCCCCTTATGTTTCAGCGTTAATTGTTACCTAACCTGAAAAATAAACACATCAACTGTTCATGAAATAAAATGTAATGTAAAAGTTCTATTTTTTCAAATCTGAATCTAACACTTGCAAAGTCAAAAGAATTTTTTAAAAAGTCCTATATTTTTATAAACCTGAAATAAAGATCAGATAAAAAATGTTAGGTATCCTTTATTTTCTTTCCTTTTTTTTTTCTTTTTTAAATTTATTTTTCGAGCTTCGTGTTTGAAGGATTTTTTTTCTTTTTCTTTCATGTAATAACAAGATGCATAGATATACACACATATAGATATATATCTTTAGACAGAAAGAGAGAAAGCGTGAGAGAGAAGGAGATATTGCATATTCTAGAGACAATTTCTTTTTGTCTCTGTTTTTTTTTGTGTAGGACACATTTCTTACTTTTTTTTCGAACGGTTACTTTCAATACTCTTTTTTTTAAATCGATCTTTTGTAAACTGTTTTTTTTTTGTAGGTGCAAGACAATTTTTTTGGTCAGGTTCTGAATTTTCTTTTTGAGTGCGTTTTTTTTTTTTGTGCGCGTGTGTACTGGTTTGCCATTTTTTAAAAATGTTGCCAGAAATAATAGGTTTTTTTCCGTTTTTAAAGACCGTGGACCATTTTTTTTATTCGATTCGTCTAGTGGTCATTACTTTTGGTTGTGCCGTGGGTTTAAGAGTCGAAATTATTTCCATGCTGAGAAACAATATGTCCTGGTCAGAGTGCATCATTTATACCTCAGTCAATGTCTTAAAGCGGTCTCATGAAGATATGAAGATGGGCCAGTCATTAGGGTCTGTGTAGCAAGAAGAAAATCATACCTGAGATGTTGGATCTGGGTGTGGCTCCTTTCTTTTCTCAAGATGATCTCTTCACCCTGGTGGCATTCTGGTGGGAATCTTCATCTCTTTGTCCTCAGGGCCGCCTTTCGACTTCAGACATTTATGAAGGCATTCATGGCAGACACAAGAAAAATGACACGCGACACAATTGTAATATACATAAGGTATAACTAACTATTTTATTTTACATTAGAGATACAATATATATTACAAAAAAAAACAATTTACAATTAATTTTTACAATTAAAACTGGATGATAGGCTTTTTGAAGCTAACTAACCTACCCTAACTAGTGTTGAGGGAGGGGGTGCCCCCCCCCAATTTACGGAGAAACAGGCTATGCGTCCTCACATCATGGTGGTCGTTCAGGAAAGAGAGAGAAAGATAGCAAGGGAATTATGGGAAGGGATTTCTTTGTATCTCTACGCTCATGGACAAATTACCACCCGTCCATGCTGCAGAGTGTGTTAGAAACAGTGGCATAAAGAAATAGTGCCACACTTAAATACGCATAAATATATTTTTATTTGTCCAGATTTCGTATATATTATTTGAGAGTCGTGATTTTAAAAGAAAAAGGTTTTCGTACTTTCAGCTAGAATAGAAACCGAAACAGTAGCATTAAAAGTTTGTGACGTTACCGCTTTACTAACTAAATTAAAAACAAAGGATGAATGTACAAAATTTTAACGATTCTTTTTCAAGTTTGACCCATTTTGACCCATTAAAACCAGTTTTAACTGGCTGAAGACCCATTAACAATCGGCCCGTAAAAATATCCAATAATTAGAAGCTCCTAGCACCGCTTCGCGACTTTTAGTTTCGGAGGAGATAGAGTTTGAAAATATGATGACAGACCAACTGACATATAGCCGTTTATATATTAGATTATAATGAAGTTGTGTGCCTGTTTGTTTCACAAATAGATTTAATGCTAAAAACAGACTCTTTCACACTTTTAATCCCTAATTGGTTCTCATTTACATAAAGGAAATCTTATTTTTCACAACATCTAACGGAACCTCCTGATATTAACGCCCTGAGACGAGGAAGACATGATATTTTCATTGCAAACTTTGCTTTCGTTAAAGTTGTATCGCCTGAAGAGGTCTCTGCTTACTTGTAACTAGCTTATTGAAACATGCTCATGAATGTGTAGTAACATATTATCATGTGAAAAAAATAAAGATTTAATAAATATATATTTATATCTATATATATACATATATATATACATACATATATATATATGTGTATATATATATTTATATATATACATACATACATATATATATGTGTATATATATATATATATATAGATATATATATATACACTAAGTTATGAAAATATATATGGCAATTAAGCCACACAGAATATTCTCCATCTCACGGATAATTTTCTGTGTAGCTTAATTGCCATATATATTTTCATAACTTACTACCTATACTGAAAATTTACGCATGAAATTATATCTTCGTATATTAATTTATTATATTAAATTAAGTAATCATATACGAGAGGTGTGCAATAAGTAATGCCCCTGGTCTACTTTCGCTTGTCTGATCTAACTGAAATTTAGCATGTGCAATGATTTATATCTCTACATATTTTTATTCATATATATATATATATATATATATATATATATATATATATATATATATATATATATATATATAAGTCTTAGGAAGCTACCGACGGCCAAAAAAACAGCCGGGTAGCTGAAAAATAATGTAACTTAACAGAAAGATACGGTAATAGAAAAATAAAACGCATATTTGCTCTACAGCAGTATTGAGCACTTTCTTCAGTTTTTATTAATTACCATTTATAGTATATATATATACTAATTTACTCGCTAGGTTAGCAATGCTGAATGGCATCGCCCTTTCGAGTTGAAACTCCTACTTGTGAGACATCGACTTGAGGTTATTAGCTGGTTGGATGACCGCGTCCCTTGTTGAGAGGAAGTAGGTCCATTTTACAGTTGGATTTCGGCGTGGTTTGCTTGATGTGCGTTGGTTAATAGAGTTTCTTCTGTGCGGGGCGTTTTCTCAGTTGGTAGAGTGCTTGCCTCGCATGCAAGAGGCTAGGGTTTCGAATCCCGAGTTTGGGTGAAACTCGAGTCTTGGGCTTCAAGTTCATTGATTGCCATGGCTCTTGTAGGCTATGACGTTATTTGGCTGTGGAAAATAGTATATATATATATATATATATATATATATATATATATATGCATAACAGACAAATTTGAGGCGAGAAAATATAAAATTCTCTTTCTGATCTAATTGACTTTTGTTGTATTCTTATGTCAAGTTAAAGAGTTTTACGGGTTCAGTTTTTATTTACGAGAAAACAATGTTGTCACTGTGTAACCCTGCTTTAATACGCCAGCGTTATATATATATATATATATATATATATATATATATATATATATATATATATATACGAGCAAATAGTTAATAAAACATGTTAAAAACACTTTGAAATTAGTTAAAAACATATTTAATCTGAAGAGGAAACACAAGATAAGTGGATAATATATATATATATATATATATATATATATATATATATATATATATATATATTATCCACTTATCTTGTGTTTCCTCTTCAGATTAAATATGTTTTTAACTAATTTCAAAGTGTTTTTAACATGTTTTATTAACTATTTGCTCGTATATATATATATATATATATATATATATATATATATATATATATATATATATATATATATATATATATATAACGCTGGCGTATTAAAGCAGGGTTACACAGTGACAACATTGTTTTCTCGTAAATAAAAACTGAACCCGTAAAACTCTTTAACTTGACATAAGAATACAACAAAAGTCAATTAGATCAGAAAGAGAATTTTATATTTTCTCGCCTCAAATTTGTCTGTTATGCAACTTTGATTTGTATTTACAACATTACATTGCTCTCGAATTAAATGCAGCGTAGACGATGTGTGCAACTAAAATACCCGCAAATAATAAGGGAGGAAACTGTTACTGAGTTTGCAAGTACAGACCACAATGTATCCATCAACGAATCAATAAGTAAAAAAGTGTACGAAACGAAAAAAAAGCACGACGTTGTCTGATCTCGTCTCAAGGCAGGTAGCATCGTTACGTACCGCCACCTCCTGTCCACACAAGATCTACAGATGTGTGCGTGGTAGGGTTGAATGCGGGAGGATGCTGTGTAGCGTGTTAGAGAAACTCCTTTCATGTTGGCCGTCTGGTTCGTACGACGTACGCCAAACAGCGTCTTAATTGGATGCAAGTGAACGTGTCCTTGCATGTCAGGTTTTAAAATGACAACACACCAACCGCCCACTTGTTCTACTGCAAAGAAGACGCAAACAATGATACGTCAAAGAACAAAGAAGATATCGACAGCGGTATCACAAATAAAGGACAGCGAGAAAGACGTGACTTACACCCCCCCACCCACACACACACACGTTCGCACACAGATATATATATATATATATATATATATATATATATATATATATATATATATATATATATATATATATATACATACTAGCTGGACGCCCGGCGTTGCTTTGTCATACAATACGCTTAAACACGATATACTTATTCATGCAGATTGCGTACGAATTATTATAAAACCAATTCTCTATTGAATATTATATATTACGGTAAACTAATACGCAAATTAACAATAAAAAATAATAAAATAATAATGATAATGTCGTTCATCAAATTCTGTCCGTGTTTGTTTACAATATCACGTCAGCTGATATTTGGGCTTGACGATCGGAAAAATAGTCTTTCTTCTCTTTATAGATATAAAAAAGAATTTTTACAGGGTAATATTTTAATTCATACCGGCGAAGGTTACACCAGTGTAACGTAAAATATTCCCCAGTAAAATGTTTTTTCATCTATAAGAGAGTAGAGATTTTTTTTAAATATTGCATTTTTATAATTTTCTATCGGATGAATTTCTGTACAAAACTTATCTAAGAACATTGCTAGGAATATAGATTACCTTTGTGTGAAATTTGCAAAAGATAAGCTCGGCCATTTCGGAATCTATGGGGAAAATAACTCACACACACAAAATGACTTTCATATAATAGTATATATATATATATATATATATATATATATATATATATATATATATATATATATATATATATATATTAATGTTGGATAGGGAATCGAAAAAGTCGGAGATTTTGGGGATTTCGGAATCCATATTGGAATCAGAAAAATGGGTGCCTATTTTCTAATGCCAAAAACGATTCTTTTAATCGCTTTTTTTATTTGATTTTCTTTATAGAAAAATATTCTACCGTAGTAATACTAAAATAGTGAATATCTGTTGATTTTAGCCTATTAGTAAAACAAAAATCGTTTTTTTTATTTATTCTTTATTTCCCAATTTGTTTTGATTTACCCCCACTTCCAAACACCCGGGCAACGCCTGGTACCCCTGCTTGTCTATAATATAAATCTCACCTGTCTGGATAAATGTATGTATGTATGTATGTATGTATGTATATCTGCCTAAAACTTTCGACAGACGGGACGGATTTTCACGAGATCGGTATCATCTTTACGCACGTCCCTTCGGACGACAAATATCTAAAAATTGGCTAAAATCATTAATTCCTTCACCCTTATCTTGGCACTTTTCTACAGGGAGGGGTCGCTTTGTTCGCCGATATTTTCGAAAGTCATCTCTCCTTTTCGATTGACTAGCTTTAATTGAAACCACGGTTTGGTGATGGACTCAACAGCAGAGACGTCACGCTTTTATTTTTCCTTTTCCTCCTTCGCGGTACGGGTTCGAGCTGCTTGTCTACTACCACTTTTTTTTTTTTTTTGCTTTTTGCTTTTTTTTTTTTGCTTTTTGCTCAACACACATCTTCAAACACTCGGGCAACGCCAGGCATCCATGCTAGTTCATTTATAATTGATAAATTAAGAAAAATAAATAGTAAAAAAGTTGGATGGTTTGGAAATAGTATATTTCCTTTTCCTCCATTTTATTCAAAACGGCAAAAACTTGTTTAAAAGTTGAGAAACTGTTTGGTTATGCGTTTACGCTAAATCAATACCAAAAAATGATTCCCAACTGAAAATGTAAAACATTCATATAACATACGTTATCAGACAGTAACACTCTTTTTATAGACACCGTTACAAGCGTAATGTAACATGTTATAATTCGGTTTTGCAGATACTTCGTCAGTTTATTTAAAACTTGCGGGACATGCGGAAATTCCACAGCGGTTTCTTTCATGTTGGTCGTTCGGCGTTTATGAAGCCCACACGATTCTATTGTAGCTCTTTTGTTAAAACTGTAAAAGTATTTATCGAAGTAACTTGGTTAATGTAGTGTCATAATATCTCTATTTATTCTGGTTTATTTTCAATATCCTTATAGGTATGTGTGATATTTTCTTTGTATGAACGCCCGGCGCGAACGAGAACCCTAGAATATCATTATACTATCTTTAGACAGAACAGATACTACCCTTGAAGTCAGCCAGAAGACGAAGAAGTTTTATTTTATTTTCATATACGGCCTAAAAACGATATCATTTTTTTTAAATTTTATTTAATTTCCCCTTTTTTTTACATTGCGTATTCGGTGATCTGGAAATCCTATTTATTAAAAAGGGGGATAGAAAGTGATAACATACTCCGAACATTAAATTAGCGTACCGATATATTAATTATTTAATGTTCGTAGTAGGTTATCACCTTCTATCATCCTTTTTACTAAATAGGATCTCCCGATTGAATAATTTATAATCTGGAAACGGGGTCAACCGTAGTACGTATATTAAAGGTTCTATGGTATTAATATAAGGATGATTGACAATAGAATTCCTCGCACCATCCCTTTCCCCAGAAAAAAAAGATAAAATAAAAAGCACCTTTATTAATTTGCATACCGAATTCTTGTTGGAATATCTTGTGTGACCCGGATGTCCAAACTTCATGACATACCCTCGATGAAGTGAAAAACGCAACTGCTATAATAAACAAATAAATCATGCAAACTCCATCATATCGACTATAGTCGATATATGATACTGGATGTGTTGAGCAGATTTATTTTTTATGTAGGTCCGGGTTTTATTTTTAATAAAACGCATAGAGATCACCGGTCGCTCCCTCAAGATCAGACTATAAAAACACAGTAAAGTTGTGACAAAGGGGAGGTCGAAAAATCGGGATTAACTGATTACAGTAAGGAAAAGGAAAACACTTCCCTTTATGGAACGAAGTCGAAATAATTGTCTGAATAATAGAGTGATGCAAGATGGAGAGTAAGACAACTGAATATGTTTTTAAAAAAATTACTAAGTAGACCAAGCATAGATATCAGCAGTATATGGGAACATCTAATTATAAAGAAAAGACAAAATTGTACAACCCCCTCCTTAAAAGTTTCAATGGTAAAACAGAGATAATACTGTCAAACTTTATTAGAGTTACCTCCCTTTATCAACCATTTTTTCTCCCAAATAGGAAACCACGGTGAAGAAAACAAAGACAACTTCAAGATTACGAAACCATATATGGAGCCAGTAATTTTTTTTTTTCCTTTTTTCCCCAAATGCTTGACGAAGGTCGGGAGTTACACAGATCAAAACGTTGCACGAATAACACTCAAGATGATAACAATAGTCTGATCAAGGAATAGAAGAAAAAATTATTTTACATTTTTATATTTATACTAGCAGACCGTCCGGGGTTGCTCGGTCCTAACATACAATGGATGTTATATTTTAATCGATACAGAAACTGAGACATGCGCAGTTTCTAAACAGTTCTTGCAAAGTAAAAAAAAATACCCGCGCTGAGATCGAAACCCAAATCTAAAGATAGTGAGTTATGTTCGATAACCATTAGGCCATCTTGAAACGTTATTTAAAAAGTTTTTTCAAACCTACTTAGTCTTAACATTAGAAATCTTTCATGTAAACTCTAACACTGTGTCAGAAATTCAGGCGAGTAAAATGTCATCAACTCACAAACCTAAAATCAGTAATTTTATTGCTTAAATGTTTAGCGTACAAACAGCTGTTTGAAGTGTTGGTGCAATTAAATAATTATGAAATATTTGATTCCAATTTCTACCACGTTGCTTGAACCAATAATTTTGTTAAGCTCCCACACCATTTTTTTAATCCATCTTACTTACATTTCATGGACGTTAAGGTTATGCAGCGGTGCGATTTGCAATAAAATTCGTCAACGAAAAGGTTGAAAAATATTCTATCCAAAAAATTTCAGAAAATCCATTAGCAACAAATCTTGCCTCGTACTGTTCAAAGTCTGTCGCTTTAGTCTTTCTTGTAAAGACCAATCAGGAAGAAATTACAATTCGACCGTTTCGTGGTGGTACTAAAGTAATGTATTATTCTTTGTTCAAACGTCATTTTAATTTTCCATACTCGATTTCTACAGTTGGCGATTGTATTTTTTATTACAAGGGAGTCGCGACTTATCAAGGTCCAAAAGCCACTCGAGGATAAGGGTTCAACATCGTAACTTGAAAAGGTCATATGCTATTGCCAACGTATCCCGGTGTTCAACTATATATATATATATATATATATATATATATATATATATATATATATATATATATATATATTGTAATAGCTGGCCCGTGCCTCTCCGTTGCGCAGGAAAACATATCTGCTCATTTTAGTGGTAGCTATGTAATCGTTAATGGCGTAGATTTGCAGAAATTGGGATTATTTAAGAGGGCGGCTCAACAAGAACTTGTTTGCATTATCCTTGAAGGCTACCTTATTGCAGTGTTCTGCGTACGGGCAGTTCTACGAAAGAAGCTTTACTCATGAAATATGCGCTCAGAATTAAGCACAAATAGAGAGTGGAGATTTTTTTTAATAGTGGATGTAGCTAGTTGAGTGTTTTTTGTGAATGTTTCACAAGGGGGCATAAATTGGAGCTCAGACGAGCACTTGCCATGAAAATAACGATAGAGAATATATAGGCTCGCAACGTCTCTTCTGTGGGAAATAGATTACAGGGAAGAGAGAAGGGCATCAGCTAGCAAGTTTTGAAACCAAATTTGGACTCTATCAAGGCAATATATGGCGCGCCGAGCAACTCCCGCCCAGATGTGGACACAGTATTCCATTTTAGTGAGTATTTAGCTATTATACAGATCGAGAATTGCATCGGCAGTGAGATACCTACTGCAGCGGTGGATAATCCGACCATTTTTCCAGCGATCTTGGCAACAGATTTGATGTATGTGTTCCATTTCAGATCAGGAGTGAAGGTCAGTCCCAGAAGGTTGGCAAGACATGGTCCTTCCCGAAGACGAGAGCCATTTATTCCAATTGGTGCAAGGTGGGGGGGGGGTTAAAGCGATAATTATGAAAGGAGAAAATTGGTTTTTGGTGCATTAAAATTAACCAGCCACCTCTTTCTTCCCTATTGCATCACGAACTTTAGATCAAAAAAGGAAAAATCAGAAAGATCTTTGCCATAAATTATAGTGTCTTCTGCATAAATGTCTAAGAATGCGATTTGAGAGATCATCGATATAGAAATAGACTTTTCTACTATATCGTATCAGAAGTCTTGGTTATGTCAAGAGCTATTGCTCTAGAATAGAAGTTTTTGTCGAGACATTCACTAATCCTGTATGATATTACAGTAAGCACTTAAACTGTACATCTGACGAAACGGAAATATATATGGCATGTCATTGAGTATGATATTTCTGCTGAGGTGATGGATCACTTCTCTATTTATCAGAAATACTAGCAACTTACTCATGACACACAGAGGACTAATTGGTCCGTACTAAGAAGTAGATGACTGATTTCCAGAATTTTTAAATATTAGGTAGACTGGTGAGGTTTCTCAGGGTGTTGGGAAGCATTTCTCCTTACGGCAACGTTTAAACAGTTTTGTAAGAATAGGAGCTAGTTCCAGTGGAAAATATGATTGAAATGCCGTCGAGTCCACTTGATTTTCTGGAATCAAATTTTTGATAAGGTTGGCAAACATTATCCACAAATAATTGTACGTTGTATAGCATATTATCAGACACAAGAGAAAATAAGGTAGAATTTGATGCAAAGTGCTTGGCAAAGAGTTCTGCTTTGTCAGATGCTGATGAAATTACCTCAGGTTCATTGTTGATGGTTAGGATAAAGGACATATAGCTGTGGTTCGCTAAAGCTGTGGGGAACCAAGCGGCTGCTCAGCTACTTTAAATTTTACGTAGAGAAGATACGAATCTCTCATATTCTTTAATAACCTTTTCCAGATGTTGTTAGGGTTAGGGTTAGGGTTAGGGTTATTTATCATGGCTTTAATTTCTGAATTAATTACACCAGTGTAGCTTTTTGACGTATTTTCAATGAAAGAACAATAATCTTGATAATTCTTAAAAATTCCAGTGGCAAAAATGTTCTATTTCTTGTTGGTTATCGCTCTGATGTGTTTTCGGCTTTAACATCATTATCAGCGTCATCATCCTCTTATTCATCGCTATTGATATTTTTGTTGGTGTCAGCGTTGGATGTCTAACTGGGTAGGTGGGTGTTTTTTTATTTATTATGATTTTTTTTAATTAGATGTATCTTCGGATTTGTTTTATTGGGAGGTGTATGGGAAAATACAAGATATACGCACACACAACGAACATTGATGATCACTAGACGATACACGAGCATCGGTTTCATGCACACGTATATTTATATAAACTAGACGTGCATGAACGCACGTATATACACTCGTTCTATACAATCCTATTATACATTAGGCCCTTTATTGCTAACTTCAACAGATAGTTCAATCTAGAATCTAGGAAAGTTAAAGCGACTGTAGTGTCTTAGTCAAATTGAGTGGTGGAGTAGCACAACAGTGATAGCGTTAACATCATTAAGGCACAGCTTGCTTCCTTGACAGAAAAAAGAACCAAGCGTTAGTGATTATGAGTAGGTTGAAAAGAACGATTCAAAGGATGACAAACATGTCCTCTGACCTGCGTGCAGAGAAACTCTTGTATAGTCGTCAGTACCAATTGACATATCTTGTACAGTGAGGTACCAAAATGTCGTATGTCCTGTAGTAAGGTAGTGTTTGAGTGTGTATACGTGTCACTTAATGTCTGTGGGGTTCTTCACTATCTGGACTATGCGTTGTTATTTTTACATATATTTATTATTTTTTTGATCAGTCTAAATGTTCTTATGTGTGCGTGTGTTAGACATGTATTTTCGATTTATCCTTTCAACTGCTTCGTTGACTTTTTGTCTTTTGGTCCATCTGAGAATTTCATCTGTTCTTGTGGAGCTGGAACCTTTTGGACGAAAACGTTTCAGATGATTAAAGACGACGATTTGTTTTATATAAGATTTTATTTCCAGAAGAATAGAAAGGGGGTATCTCTGGCCTCTGGGTCTCTCTTAGTTTCCATATTGAGACACGTCACCTTCTTTCCCAGAGGGACTATCCGTTAACCCAACCTCTCTGTTTAACGTCTGAATTCCAACTCCACTATTTTCCCACAAACCGGAACACGTGGCAAAGAACACGTCCTTCCGATCATCTGCTCCAGACCTTCTGGTGCAAACTTGACCAATCCACAGTTTGACATGTTTTGATAATCTTATCAAAACATAGATCCCATCTCTTGTTTACTTGGATAGTTAGTTAGTTAGTTAGTTAGTTAGATAGATAGATAGATAGATAGATAGATAGATAGATAGATAGATAGATAGATAATTTCTCTTCTGCTCCAACAACTGCGACACATCACACGTCTTATATTGCTAGATGAAGACAAACGAAGATGATTGAAGGGTTTCCAATATCACATTCATGAACTTCTTTTCCAGAAAACTGATCTGTCATTTAAACATTTCGATGCCTATTTCGCTGATTTTTCTTAGTTTTCGGCCTCAACAAATCTCCAGGGATCACGTGTCTTCGTTACAAAGTGCATTTGAGTATCGAACAGCCTCGTTCTTAAAAATATCATTGCTGTCCTTCCCCCGATATCTTTTCAGTTAGGATCTTTTCAAGAAATACATTGTGTACTTGTGTAAGAGGCCACGTGAAGGTTGCCAACATCGTAAGTGAAAATATTTCTGTGGAATAAGTGTGATTCGAACTTTGCACACTCATATTGTGAGTCCGTGTCGTTAACCACTCAGGCATCGTCACCTCGCAGATATGTTACGTTATATTTAAACATCATCTTTCTCACTCTTTTATATTTAAACATCATCTTTCTCAATCTTTTATATTTAAACATCATCTTTCTCACTCTTTTATATTTAAACATCATCTTTCTCACTCTTTTATATTTAAACATCATCTTTCTCACTCTTTTATATTTAAACATCATCTTTCTCACTCTTTTATATTTAAACATCATCTTTCTCACTCTTTTATATTTAAACATCATCTTTCTCACTCTTTTATATTTAAACATCATCTTTCTCACTCTTTTATATTTAAACATCATCTTTCTCACTCTTTTATATTTAAACATCATCTTTCTCACTCTTTTATATTTAAACATCATCTTTCTCACTCTTTTATATTTAAACATCATCTTTCTCACTCTTTTATATTTAAACATCATCTTTCTCACTCTTTTATATTTAAACATCATCTTTCTCACTCTTTTATATTTAAACATCATCTTTCTCACTCTTTTATATTTAAACATCATCTTTCTCACTCTTTTATATTTAAACATCATCTTTCTCACTCTTTTATATTTAAACATCATCTTTCTCAATCTTTTATATTTAAACATCATCTTTCTCACTCTTTTATATTTAAACATCATCTTTCTCACTCTTTTATATTTAAACATCATCTTTCTCACTCTTTTATATTTAAACATCATCTTTCTCACTCTTTTATATTTAAACATCATCTTTCTCACTCTTTTATATTTAAACATCATCTTTCTCACTCTCTTATATTTAAACATCATCTTTCTCACTCTTTTATATTTAAACATCATCTTTCTCACTCTTTTATATTTAAACATCATCTTTCTCAATCTTTTATATTTAAACATCATCTTTCTCACTCTTTTATATTTAAACATCATCTTTCTCAATCTTTTATATTTAAACATCATCTTTCTCACTCTTTTATATTTAAACATCATCTTTCTCACTCTTTTATATTTAAACATCATCTTTCTCACTCTTTTATATTTAAACATCATCTTTCTCAATCTTTTATATTTAAACATCATCTTTCTCAATCTTTTATATTTAAACATCATCTTTCTCACTCTTTTATATTTAAACATCATCTTTCTTACTCTTTTATATTTAAACATCATCTTTCTCACTCTTTTATATTTAAACATCATCTTTCTCACTCTTTTATATTTAAACATCATCTTTCTCACTCTTTTATATTTAAACATCATCTTTCTCACTCTTTTATATTTAAACATCATCTTTCTCACTCTTTTATATTTAAACATCATCTTTCTCACTCTTTTATATTTAAACATCATCTTTCTCACTCTCTTATATTTAAACATCATCTTTCTCACTCTTTTATATTTAAACATCATCTTTCTCAATCTTTTATATTTAAACATCATCTTTCTCAATCTTTTATATTTAAACATCATCTTTCTCAATCTTTTATATTTAAACATCATCTTTCTCACTCTCTTATATTTAAACATCATCTTTCTCACTCTTTTATATTTAAACATCATCTTTCTCACTCTTTTATATTTAAACATCATCTTTCTCACTCTCTTATATTTAAACATCATCTTTCTCACTCTTTTATATTTAAACATCATCTTTCTCACTCTTTTATATTTAAACATCATCTTTCTCACTCTTTTATATTTAAACATCATCTTTCTCAATCTTTTATATTTAAACATCATCTTTCTCACTCTTTTATATTTAAACATCATCTTTCTCACTCTTTTATATTTAAACATCATCTTTCTCACTCTTTTATATTTAAACATCATCTTTCTCACTCTTTTATATTCAAACATCATCTTTCTCACTCTTTTATATTTAAACATCATCTTTCTCACTCTTTTATATTTAAACATCATCTTTCTCACTCTTTTATATTTAAACATCATCTTTCTCACTCTTTTATATTTAAACATCATCTTTCTCACTCTTTTATATTTAAACATCATCTTTCTCACTCTTTTATATTTAAACATCATCTTTCTCACTCTTTTATATTTAAACATCATCTTTCTCAATCTTTTATATTTAAACATCATCTTTCTCACTCTTTTATATTTAAACATCATCTTTCTCAATCTTTTATATTTAAACATCATCTTTCTCACTCTTTTATATTCAAACATCATCTTTCTCACTCTTTTATATTTAAACATCATCTTTCTCACTCTTTTATATTTAAACATCATCTTTCTCACTCTTTTATATTTAAACATCATCTTTCTCAATCTTTTATATTTAAACATCATCTTTCTCACTCTTTTATATTTAAACATCATCTTTCTCACTCTTTTATATTTAAACATCATCTTTCTCACTCTTTTATATTTAAACATCATCTTTCTCACTCTTTTATATTCAAACATCATCTTTCTCACTCTTTTATATTTAAACATCATCTTTCTCACTCTTTTATATTTAAACATCATCTTTCTCAATCTGTGCCAAAAATCAAATGAAACTTCCATTAACAGGGTTTCTTTTCATAGAACACCAAACTTGTGGAAACAGATTTCATAGGTCTGCTTCTTAACGCACTACAACCTGTTTTCAAGTCTAATGAAAACAAATACCATCCTCGTGGATAATCAATTCCTTTTAAGTAAATATTCTGCCCATTTAATCCCTTATTTCGAACTTTTTCCTCTTCTCAAAGCGTGAAGATGTGATACAATTTCGAAAAAAGTGAAATTTAAAAAGCACTCTAGAAGAAGGAGCACCCTGATTTGCAGAGTCTGCATGGGTAATCCAATTGGTAAATTGGGGCGATTAGCAATAAACCAACATTTTTGCAAATGGTCAGACGGTAAAGTCTGAAAATTGAATGTCCTAGAACTGCATAGGACCATAAGACTACACCTTTACCAACAAGAGATCACAGCGGTAGCCTAGATTTGATGGCTTTGGGACGAGGGAACATCAATACTCTTGACCCCTATTTTCTCAAATGGCCTGTAAGCCTCGATAAACGGCGATTCATAAGGGAAAAAACACATATAAATGAGATTCCTGGGCAACGCCGAGTGTGCCTGCTAATGTTTCCAGATATTCGTATTATTTGGATTATTCAAACTACGATCCTCATCTTGTGGGTCATTTTCTTCAGGTGTATCTTGTCGAACACGTGAATCTTTCTAACGGATTTGGGAATCTGCACGGAATTTCGAAGTGAATCCTATATTTACTTCACGGGGGTAGCATGTTATCGTTTCGTCAGCCATGACTGGATAGAAGCCCTAAGTAATTCGCAATTATATTTCGGTCGCCCATTCTGAGGATTGAACCTTCACACTTCAGAATAATGTCACTTTTACAACTGAGCTTTTCCAAACACTCTAACCACTGTGCTATGGGTTCGCAACGAACCCTGGCACAGTTATTGAAAAGTTGAAGGTTCAGTCCTCGATGTAGGCGATCGAAAATACAAATGCGCATCTTTGGCTGACGGGACGAGAACATGCTACTCAATGAATATATCAATGGTTTTTGGTCAAGATTCCCGAGTTCAGCAAATAGGTAACTTAGTTCGACAAAATACACATAAATAAGATGGAAGAAGTTTCATCGACCGAAACGTTGTAAAAATGACACTCAAGATGAGAACAGTAGTCCGAAGAATTCGAATAACACGAATAAAAATCCTCATCTCAACAACTAAGAAATGTAATTTTCAGAAGTTAGTTTGCATCAAAAAAAGTTTAAAGTATTCGAACACTTAACGCATGTGTATCATTGACTCATGCGCATTTTAAAACTATTCCAATCATACGCACTTAATTTGCAGTCCTTGTTTACATAATCGCATGTCATACGTATTTACTGTCGTTTTGATTGGATCAGTTTTTGATGGCATAAACGCCATCTCCGCACCAAATGTGCGTGAACGCGTGATACTCTACATAGAAGTCCGTGCTCCAGATCGCACATGTAATTATAGATTTTCAAAAATACAAATTAAAAAAAAATAAATAAAACAGCTTGCAATAATTTTGCAAATGGGTTATTTCGGTGATGGATTTTCAACCTCAGTTTTCAAGAAGGAACAACATAAAGGAAATGATACACACACGCGCGTGCACGCACACACACACACACACACACGTATATATATATATACATACACGCACGCATACATATATACTTATACGTGTGCATGCTGTTTTTGCATGTGTGCGTGTGTGTGTGTGTGCGTGATGTGTATCTGTGCGTGAGTATGTGTATGTGTTGCGTGCGTGTGCTGTGTATGTGTATTCCTGTGTGTGTGTATGTTGTGTATGTGTGTGTGCGCGCGTGTAAAGAAGGAAACAAATATCAGATATCTATTTCTGTCAACAAGGTCGCACGTGGGGGTGTGTACTGTCTGTTACTCCATCTATATATCTCGCTACGTACTCTCTCACTATCTGCGTACTCCTGCCCATGTCTGTCCGCTGGTCTATCAAAGTCCGTCTATTTGTCTGTCTTTCATGCATTCCCTCTCTCTGTATCCCTAGCTGTATCTCTATGTATCTATTCCCCCCCTCTCCCTCTCTCTCTTTATCTCTCTCTCCTTCTCTCTTTATCTCTCTCACCCTCTCTCTCTTCCCCTCTCTCCCTCTCCATCTCTCTCCCTCTCTTTTTCTCTCTCTTCCTCCCTCTCCCTCTCTTTCCCTCTCTCTCCTTCTCTCTTACTCCCTCTCTCTCTCTCCCTCTTTCTCTCTCTCTCTCTTTTGCTCACACACATATTCTCTATCTGCGATTCTGTCTTCCTACTGATGTCTGTCTGTCTTTCTCTCTCTCTCTCTCTCTCTCTCTCTCTCTATATATATATATATATATATATATATATATATATATATATATCAACATACACACTTCCTTTGCCTGTGTGTCTGCCTTTTCATTTTTCTCTGTATTTTTGCTTATGTATGTCTGTCTGCCTCCCTCTCTCTCTCTCTCTCTCTCTCTCTCTCTCACTCTCTGCTCTTATCGCTTTATTTATCCCTCTCTTTATCTCTCTTACCAGTGTAATGTTTAGCCGTAATCTTTTTCACTCTTACGTGTTTGTTTTTGTAAGTGTACCTGTTAATGCCTATGATTGTTTGTGACTATATATTTGCACTTGAACATGACTCGGTGCATACGTCTACATATACATGACAGGCGTGCCTATATGTGAGCAGGATTGCTGTTGGTGTCTGTGCGCATATGATCAACTATTGACGACTGTATATTTCTTCCTGCGTGTGACACTATATTTGCGAATGCGTGTAATACTACTATGCCTGCATGTACGCTTGTATGCGTGGCTGTGTGCATGAGCCTGTGTGCTACTGTAGGCATGTGCGTGTGTATATGCGTGCACGTCTGTGTGCGTGTGTGACCGGAATGGACGACGGATCAGTAATTACAGATAATGAGATAAAATTGAGAAAATTTAATGGAATTGTTTGAATTTGCATGAGAGTATCGTGTCAGTGACATAAAAACGTCAGGGGTTGACATGTTCGTGCCTTCCTCCCGTCGTTTCTGAGCCAGCAATGGTTGCTAGCTGAAGGTCAGGGTCGCCGGCTTTGGATGGGCCGAGGTGGCGATGGATTGTTACCCAGTATTTTCCAGTTAATTCCGCCACGTTCCCGTCTCCGCTAACTTTGATGGGCGGCTTTGCTTAGCGAGTCCAAACGAAAAGGAATTAACTTCCTCAGCTTCACCCCTTCATTTCAAATCATCATCATCGTCTTGATGAATATATCTGTTTATTTCCTTTTAAACTTTTTTTCTGCGCTTTATTTTTATTTATGTTAGCTTTTAATCTCGTTTCCATCAAGTTTTCTAATGTTTTTACTTTCTTTCTTTTTCAATTAATTACCGTCTTCGAAATCGAGTAGGAGATGTATTGTACTTAGAAGTTCACTTAATACTTTTGGGGGGAAAAGAAAAACGATAGGTTCCCATCTAACTAGTTGAAAAATAAATAATGCATGAAACAATAAATAAACTCCATTTTACAATTCTTTCTTGCTCGAAAGAAATTCTAGCGTGCGGGCTTAAAAATGGCGGCTTACATCACAATATTCTTTGTCCAGTACAAATAACGGTTAGCGCCCAATCTTTACGCATTCAGAATACATTAGTTGACGAGTCAATAAGGGCAGCATAAAGGTCTGTCGAAACCTTAACATGGATTCCATCAAAAAAGGTTTTTAGAACTGCCCGTCTGTGGAACTCTGTTCCGTTGGTCTGCTTTCCAGATGACTGCGATATTGGATGAGGTCAAACTTGAAATAAATTGGAACGTGGCAGGCGTAGTCGACAAAAAGTGTTACTTTTACGTTTGCACAAATATGAATTCGACAACGATAAGTTTTAAGTTTATTATATGCGTATCGATTTACACGAATTGTAATAAATAATGCTGAAGAGCTATATTTATTGGTTTCGATTCTAGATTTTGGCGCCCAAAAATCACTACTATATATTAGGTACAATATAATAATCGATGGAGAATTGGCTTTAGAATAATAAGTACGTAATTTGCATAAATAAAATTATATTAAAGCGTTTTTTACGATCGGACAATCTATATCTATTATATCTATAAAAGTGAACATGTCTGTGTGTGTCTGTGTGTCTGTGTGTCTGTGGGTGTACATTTCCCTACGCAATAACTCTGCCAATTTTAAGTCTACAGACTCGAAATTTGATATACAGGGTACTGAGATTTGGGAATATTTTTGCGATCGGTTTTCGGCCAGACATTTGACTGTTAAGGGGTGAAAGTTCAACGATTTGATCTTTGAGAACTCTACCAAACTCCTCCGACAATTTTGGGTCAAAACACTTGAAATTTTAAATATAGCTCCGTTGGACATGGATCTAACTTAATAACTTGATTTGAGCCCAAAACAATAAATGTTAAGGGGTCATAATAAAGGTCAAAGTTTAAAAAATTGACCGCTTTTTTTTTTTTTTTTTGCTCAACATACACGTCCAAACACCCGGGCAACGCCGGGATGAAATGCTAGTATGTAAAATTACCGATTACCACGATGATCACAGATTAACTCTTATCCTCGAGTGGCTTTTATGTCTTAATAAACTGTGATTCCTCTGTAAACATTAACTCTTTCTTTTTTTCCTATTTTTTTTATTTACAACTTTTATTTATTTTTTCGTGTTTTTATTTCATTTAAGGACGACAAGAAAATTCTTGGTTTCAAACGATGTATTTTCAAATAAGTTTTCGTTATAATACCTTTACTTTATATATCATATCAAAAAGCGGTTTTCGCTGTATCTAATCGTTAAGATTACAATCATTTTACAAACAAGTATATCTTTTTTTTTTCAGAACGTTGAATATAAGATGGGAAAAAGCAAATTCGTAAAATTTTCTTATTTAATTTCAAGCTAGACCGAAAAGCTGCTGAAAAAATTCGCGATATAAACAAAGCATTTGATCCAGGAATCACTACTGAACGCACAACACAATGGTGGTTTAAGAAATTTCGTGGTGGTGACCAGACTCTTGAAGATTATGAGCGTAATGGTCGGCCATTGGATGTTTATAATGATCAATTTATTTAATCGCTACTTTAACATTGATTCGTAAAAAAAATTGAATCGACTAGTATTTTTTTTTCAAATTTGACTTATGAAAGAAATTTTATTACAATGTGTACCACAGGTGGGAAGTTCTTGAAATAAGGGAATGGATTTAATGCAAAAATCTAGCAAACCGAGCGAAGGAACTTTCAAAGTAACACCGGAAGACCTCTGCAACGAAGCCATTAAAATGCAATGCTTGTAGCGTTAGTCGAGCGAGCACTACCGCTATCTCTCCGCGGAGTACATAAGATTAAAATATTTGTAATGGGGTGCAACATTGCTGCGATGGGACAGTGACTGGAGTCTGGTGGACAATGCGAAACTTATTAGATTGGGCACTTTGGGGGATTTTGTAAAATACAGAGAGAGAGAGAGAGAGTGTGTGTGTTGGTTTTTGTAACGGGCCACAATATACAATTCATTGGCAAGTCGTTGTTTTCGAGATATAAGATACTGTCATGCGTTAATACTTTCCCAGCGCGAGTTAGAGATCCAAATCTCATTTGTTCACTTAAATAAGTCGAATCACTCTATAGTTTAAAGTAATAAAAACAAATTACAATTGTTAAAGAACTCTGTTGCATAACTAAAGTTTATAGACGAAACCAGTTGGCCCTGTAGGCCAATCTTCTACTGATCGGCTATTTCCAAAAATTGGACTCGGTTTACCTAAATATGAAATGAAAGTCACAAGACATGAAACGAAAAACGAAACCATATGGAATCACTTCTTTTTTTTTATTATGATATAATCATAAAATATTTTTTTATGTGTTACATTTCTATAAATACTTTTTATAGAAATATTGTATTTCAAAACAAATATTTATACTTTCATAGTTTACATTTCTATGAATAATTTTCTGAATATTTAAAATATATTTATTTCATTTCAAAAAGACACCATTGATAGAAATGTAAATAATAAAAAGTCCTATTAGTTTTTTGTTCGTAATAACACAGGTGTTAAAAGAAAAACAAAAATTAAAATGTAAAACAAATGAAAATTTTTTTTTTCGTTTTATGATTAACTCTTATCCTCGAGTAGCGTTTATATCTTAATAAACGGTGATTCCGCTGTAAACATTAAATATTTATTTATTTCCTACTTTTTTTATTTACTACTTTTATTTAAAGAAAACCGAGTCTACTTCCGGCGTCTTAACTTTGCGTACTGAATTTTTGGCCATAGCCCTAGTGATAGTGTCACAAATAAAATATCAGTATTATTTGGATTCTTCGGACTTATCATTTTCAGAGTTATATTCGTATCAGTTCGGTCAATATGACCTCCGACCTTCTACAAGTGTATTTTGTTGAACTCGGCGGTATTTCTGTTCAACGCGGGAATCTGAACCGAATCTCGAACAAGACCCTTTATTTAATCCACGGACGTAACATGCTGCTGTTCTGTCGGCCATGATTGGCTAGAAGTCCTAAATAATTCGAAAGGACCCGTGGTATAGTGGATAAAGTAATTGGTAAAATTCGGTGTTAAGTTACACTGATTTGGAGATTAAAGGTTCAATCCTCAGTGAAGGCGATACTCTAAATACAACTGAATATTACTGAGAATCTCAATCAAGTCATGGCTGACGGAACAAGAGAGTGTCATCAACATGGATTAAATAAAGGGTTATGTTTGAAATTCCGTGCAGATTTCCGAGTTCGACAAAAAGATTTTCAAGTTACACAGAAAGATTCCAGAGTTTAACGCCGGAAAAAAAGTCGAAGGTTACATCGACCGAAACATTGAAAACAGTAATCCGAATGATCAAAAGAACACGAATTATCTCAATCCTTATCAAAAAAATTCAGAAACACAAAACACTCGCTTTTAATTTGTCATGTGTCAGTACGGAAGTAGCAAGGCCCAGAAAACTGTCATGAGAATGCTTATGTCGATGCGCAATCCAGAGAAAGCGAAACATAAAAAATATATAAAGTATATAAAATATTGCATCGTATTTATAATGCTTTTGTCAACTCAAGTATAGAGAATGAGTTTAAGTAACTTCGCGCCCTTCCTTATGATTCGCGCTTAAATTGTTTCGTTCAGATAACTCCATTTAGGAAGACGAGAAAGAAAAACATTGACGCCATCTTGTAATTACCTCTGTGTCTCTCAGCGATTTATTGTTTAGGTTCCGAGGTAGTTTCATTGGCAAGCGTTCAACCAGAAGGAGAACGGGTAACCAACCGGCTGACATGCGAACGGGATTCTCTTTTTGCCCTCTTCGACCGCTGTGCTGATCTGGACTAGCACAGAATGGAATTATTCGCTCAAGTAAACCTTGCAGAGACACGGCACAGCTGTAAGTGAAATTCAGCTGAATGAGCTTGCACTAAGCAACCCTACAGAGAGAGACAGGCGGAACATTTTTTTTTTTTCAATTATGAAGAAAAATAATCGAAGTCTCGGGTTCAATTTCACGTAAAGCTGATTGAAGTAACTTTTATTTTAATTGTTTTCGTGTTTATTCTATAGTCTGCACAATATTACCCTCCGGATAAATGAAGCGAATGCTGAATCTTAAACGTTTCTTTTTCAGAAGTGCCGTTTGTGAGTTTATCGAATGGCGGCGATCAGGCTGACTTTGGCGTTGTGGGAGGTCATGCTGGTGATGTTCTCGATGTATAACCAAACGAAGTATTCCAACGCGTTCGGGTCGGAGGAGGTGAGGGGACAGCGAGAGAAGAGTATAAAATCGCCACACCTGGGTCTCTTTGGACTTATGGGCCGGCGCCGAGTCCTGCTGCCACTTCCAGGGTCTGTCATATACCACCTGATTATATCAAGGGAATCACCATACTCTTCAGCATATCCAGCTTGCAGGTGCGTGTTCTCCTTCACGGCGTGATTTGTAGGTGGTTCGATGAGAACACACGAATATTTTTACTCGCCGAGAGATATATACATTGAGCGTAATCCTTATTTGTTGAAACACTCCATCTGCAAACCCGCACTGCATCGGCCTTGGAGTAATTAACCATAGAGGATTCTACGCGGTTGTCTGTAGATGGACAATGCAGCGAAGCATGAAAGAGGCATGTTCACCATGCCATACTTGTTCCACCCGGCACCTCCTTCATATGTCCGATCTGTGGGTCCAGGATTGGACTATTTAAACATCAGCAGACTCACAAGAGTCGTGATCGTCATCGGATAATGATGGACAACCAAGAGAACGAGAGAGAGAAAGAGAGAACGAGAGAGAGAAAGAGAGAACGAGAGAGAGAGAGAGAGAAAGAGAGAAAAGAGAGAGAAAAGAGAGAGATAGAAAACGAAAAAGAGAAGGTTGTTATTACTTTTAAAACGGAACAAACACTGTGTGTATAGACTCACAAAGAAAAGGAAAATTCAACGCGATCTGCTTTTTTAGGTGAATGATAAAAAGTTATTTATTTCGTTCGTTAAGTCGCCGACGCGTATTCACAACACGATAAAATAGCCATCCTTTGTTTTTAGCTACAATCCACGGCTTGGGTTGCAGTAATACTCGCTTTCAAATAGTCAGGGTGAGGAGATACACGTGTTTGCTAAGTGTACTTTTCAACTCGCCACATCGTTTTAATTTTCTTTTTTCCTCCTCTCTTTTCTTTCTATCTTGATGCCTGTATGTACATTCTATTCTGATATGTTACGTTCACATCCCGACTTATATCATCATGCGATATTACAAGGTGCCTTAAAAAAAGTTTCCAGACTTTTTTTCACGTTTACTCACATTTATCGTTCAACCCTGTCCATAGGTTAAGCAGTCGGGCTGATTTTTTTTTTTTTTCTGTAAATTAACATTTTTGAATAAGGCGACCTGACATTTCTGATATGATGCGAAATGCGAAATTGGATGGGAAGACGGTACATCAGTGACCGCCTTTCACACATCTAGAAAATGTATTTCACGTTTACCCACATTTAGACACCTCATGTTTAGCAATTGTGTTCCAAAATTCATAATGATCGGTTAATTAGTTTGAAAGCGAATGTTGTATATACAAAATAAATGTTCAGCTTTTTTTAGCACTTTTATTTAAACACGGGCTTCATTTGCTTATGTAAATTATAAATCTCATTTGTCTGTTTAAATGTATGTATGTATGTATGTATGTATGTATGTATGTATGTATGTATGTATGTATGTGGTGGTCAAGGTCTGGTGTGGACGTGCGTTAAAAGCACACAGGTATCTTAGCGTCATACTGTGCTTCTAGATAAATCAACCCCATGTGCAAGTCGTGACCACTGCTACGCAGACGGAGCTCTGATGAACGGCGAGTGTCCTGCGCCTTAAAACTGGACCTCAACTTCCTTGTGGGTCAAGGTTTTTTAAACAAAGGCTAAGGGTGGGGTAACACTGACAGAAACTTCTGTGGCCAGTCTCTAACCTCATCGGAAACTGTGGCTCGTGATCGTCTCTACCGGGAGATCTTCACATAAAATACTCAGCGTCGTGGTTGGAAAAAAACAATTACAATTTTAGATAAGTTGATAATTAAGAAAATGGGATTCACAAAAAAGAACTGAGTGACATTTATAAATATTGAATTTTTTTAGTGGTTATTGTAAATTGTGAACAATAAAACAAAAAACAAACAGAACCTTTCACAATGCATGATGAAAAGAAAAAGAGACTTAATGACCCTGAATGAGACTGTGGACTTCTAAACTTTATTACTTTTAATGAACTTTTTGATTTTCTTTAATTCTTTGTAATGACTTTCTTATAAACTTTTATATGAAAAAAGGGGGAGAACCCTCGTTGGAGGGTGGCTATCAGACTATGTGCATGCTATCTTTCTTGACAGATGAACCAACGATGGAGCGGGAATCTGGCGAGCTGTGAGAAGGGCGGGGCGATATGTTGGGCTTAGACCTATTGATTCCGTAGGAAGCAATGTGTCTAAGGGGGCGAATGTAACGTGACCGTTTCAGCGATCGAGGTTGCTCTCCATTGGGGAGATTGAGATCCCCTAAACCCTGAGTGAGGCCGGGTAAATATGCTGAGATTGTCTGTTGAACGTTAATTGAATGCCGGACAGCGGCAGATGACCTATCAAAAGGGATGAGTATTGTACTTGAAGAAAAACAGGCATAAATGTTATTGTTTAAAAACCCCAAAGACAGGAAACGTCAGAATAATGTGGAGATGAAACCAGACCTATGCTGACCTGAGGAACACCTGTTCAAACAATGGATTTCTGAATGACAGGATTTGACCACTTGGGGGGTGTGAAAGGTTTCATTTTTGGTCCCAGATTTTCGAACCTGTGGACGGATTGTTGAAGTGCAAACACGCAAATGTATCTGTGGCTGGCTTTGGTTGGTTCAGCAGATCGCCAGACCCACCCTGCCCCTTAATATTTAAGCAAGCGCCCAGGCTGTTTTAGGCAGATTGAAGCCAAATGTCAACAAAGAAATCCGCTTCCAGAACGCCTGAGACCCCCTCCATCTATCCTGACCCCCATTCAGTGAACGAAGTTAGAAACCCTGAGTCTGTTTTCTTTCCTTTCCAGCGCGCATGCGAAACTTTACTTTTGCTTTTCAACAGAGATCAACACAGAGTTGAGACGCTGAGTATTTTATGTGAAGATCTCCCAGTAGAGACGGTCACGGGCCAGAGTTTCCGATGGAATCTAACCGACAGTTGCTGACTTGAGTGGGAGACTTGTCACAATTGGTGCCGTGATCAGAATTCAATTAATGTTCAACAGACAATCTCAGCATATTTACCCGGCCTCACTCAGGGTTTAGGGAGATCTTAATCTCCTCAACGGGGAGCAACATCGATCCCTCAAACAGCCACGTTACACCTCCAGAGGGGTTTAGGCCCTGTAGGCTGCGGCATACATGAACACCGGCGTGCAGAGTAGGCTCTGGTGCCCAGCAACCTAAGTCCCAGTCATGGATCAAATGGCATGACGGTGGAGAGGGCTCCATAAGCCGTGGTGAAGGCAACCTCTCTAGGAGAAGGTAAACTCTGATATAAAACCTGCGGCAACTGCTGCATCCAATGATGCTGAATTGCTCTTCATTTTGCTTCATTGTGGCAGTTGTTCTGAGAATGGGATTGTCTCGGTGCAAAGTCTTTCCTCACTATAAAAAGCCTCAATCACAGGCATTACTTGATATGTAATGGAATACACATTTTACCATCAGTCTGTATCTCGATAACAAAAAGGCTGGATGGCAAATGGACACTCAATGAGGACTGATGCGGATATGGCCGTCAATGGAAATAAAGGCTCTGGAACATTCAAGGTCTGATCCGGCAGGTGTTCGAGGCACCACGGCTTGGACCTGGTCATCAGCGAATATGCAGGACTGTATGCGTATATATATATATATATATGTGTGTGTGTGTGTGTGTGTGTGTGTGTGTGTGTGTGTGTGTGTGTGTGTGTGTGTGTGTTGTAGGTGACCGTCCGGCATGTGCTGCTAGTGGCGCTCATGTCTGCCTCTTTTGAGCAAGAGATGTATTTAGCAATGGCAATACTCGAGAACGAGTTTGCTGCCATCATGCATGTATGTATGTATGTATGTATGTATGTATGTATGTATGTATGTATGTATGGCGACTAAACTGGTTCCCCCACCAGACTTGTTTGGTGAGAAGGGCGGCTAGTCCCCCTGAAGGATTAAAAACAAGGCCTTCCAAAGGGCGAATGAACTCTTTTTCTGGGTCAACGGCCAACTAGCACCGTGTATATTTGTGTGTGTGTGTGTGTGTATTGGGGTGGAGAGGGCTCCCGTAAGCCGTGGTGAAGGCAACCTTTCTAGGAGAAGCAAATCTCTGATTTAAAAAACCATAAAGCGGAAGACCATTACCCGCATTAAGCTGGTTTGCAGTTTAATTTGTTGCTGGCTATCTTGCTCTTGCTTGTTGCTGGATCTCAACATTTTGAGCCGAGAGAGAGACTTAGCTGTCGTACAAAGCTAAGACTCTGTAACATCATATCTGTATAGATACTCCCTCAGGCATTTTGGCTCATGGATTTTAAATGTCTGAGGAAGTGGCACTTGTCTGACAAGACGTTGCAATCATCATCATCATGTATGTATGTATGTATGTATGTATGCATCTACGTATGTATGTATGCCTAAAACTTTCGACAGACGCGACAGATTTTCGCGATATTGATATCCTTTTGAAGCTGAACCCTTTCGGATGTTAAATATCGAAAAATTGGCTAAAAACATTAATTCCTTCGCCTTCAACAAGGCACTTTTCTAGAGAAAAAGGTCGCTTTTTTGCCGACATTTTCAAAAGTCATCCCCTCTTTTCGATTGACTAGCCTTAATTTAAACCACCTTCGGTTTGGCACTGGGCGCAACAGCAAAGACGTTACGTGTTTTGTTGGGGTTTTTTCACGTTCTTCCTACTACCACTGTTTCTTTTGCTCAAACCACACCTCCAAACACCCGCGCGACACCGGGAACCGAGGCTAGTCTATTATATAAAGGAAAAATGGCTGCGAGCGTTTGTCTATGTTCATAAAAGGCTTCTTGTATTGGGCTTCTAGCGTCGGTTAGATTCCAGCAAGAAGTTATCGCATACGTCCCAGATTGTAATATTTCGCATTCGCAAACGGACATCGTCTCTATCTATTTTTTTATCGCGTTAAACAAAATTCCCACCGTGTCGTTTGCGAATATCAGATGTTAAAATCTGGGAAGTATGCGAAAACTTCTTGCGGAATCTAACCAACATGAGAAGCCATTTCGCGGACATACACAAACGCGCGTGCCCATTTTTGCCCTTTATATAATAGACTAGCGGGGGGGGGGTACCCGGCGTTGCCCAGGTGTTTGGAGGTGTGTGTGTGTTGGGGGGAGGTAGATCAAAACAACTCTGTTTGAAAAAAAAACGTATAATTACGCGAAACTATTCGAACGCGAACGACTGCCTGGTACCCAGCTTGCTTCACTTAAGTTTCCGGGTTAGGGTTTATTCTGTAATTGATCCTTAATTAATGTGGGAATCAGCTGGTTCTCCCACATTAAAAACGACTTTGTGTCTAATTTGCTTCCGTGGGGAAACAAATAAATAAAATGACAGAACGCGAGAACCTTAACTGGCCCCCGACCAAGTTTAAAAGCAACTTTCATTTCTGCGCGTGCGTGGCGACTCCTATGATTCTTAATTTAATTACCAACACATCGCATTCACTATACTCTTTGGCCTAATGGTTAGCGAGGAAGACTATTACCCTAAGTTTTCGAATTCGATCCCACCTCTCTTTCTTTATATTTTTTATTTCATTCTTGTGCCAATATCCTCCACCCAAGCAAAAATTAATTACCAACTCATTTAATTCATTATCCTCTTTTTTCACGTTCTTTTCCTCCTTCGTGGTACACGTTCGATGTTGTCTACCTACTGCCACTTTTTTTCTTTTTTTGCTCAACACACTCCTCAAAACAGCCGGGCAACGCCGGGCACCCAGACTAGTAAATAAATAAATATAATATCAAATGAAATATTCAAGATCCTTTTAGAAACGATCGTACACCAAATATTTTTTCTTTGCAGATTTTTGACTGATATCTCGACTATTACATAATGTGACTGTGTGTGTGAGAGAGAGAGAGTTCCTTCCTCAATTTGCAATTTCACAGAAATCTAATTTATATGTCTGACAGTGTTTTTATATATGTTTTTTTTTACTGAAATTCATCCGATAAGTATCGAAAATCGAAAAAGTCCTATCTTAAAGATAACTTTTCTCTCTTATAAAATAATTTTTAAAAAATTATAATCCGAAAATACAACTTCGTGGTAAAGCATTCGACTACAGATCTAATGATCTCCTGTTTGGATCCGGGTGTACTTCACAATTTTATTTCATTTTCTTATTAATGAGTTCAATTTAAGATAAATAAAAAAAAGTGCGATTTAAAATCGCTGCATCTCATTTCTTCTTTTACATAGTTTAAAACTAAACATTAATCAGAAGTAAATTTTCCAGTGGCATTCATTGTAAAACCCAAATATCAGTTGCCGTGATACTGTAAACAAACACAAACAAATTTTGACGAAGGCCGTCAGTTAATATTTTATTTATTGATTTATTTATTCATTTATTTTATTTCTTTTACGAATTAGTCCACCGGGAAAATTACTCCTGGAAATAAATAATAATCAATAGAGGATTGATTCTATAATAATACATATACAATCTGCATATATTAAAATAACATGTGTACGCGTATTGTATGACCGGGCAACGCCAGGCTGCCAGCTAGTATATAGATATATGCTTGTATGAATCTATCTATCTATCTATCTATCTATTCTTCTATCAATCTATCGCAATATGTGTGTGCTCCTTAATAAGAAACTACCCTGGGTGCCCGGCATTGCCTGGAGTTTTGTATATGTGTTGAGCAAAAAAAAAAAAAAAAGTTGTAGTAGGCAGGCAGGTTCAGAACACGTGACGCAAAGGCGAAAAAGAAAGTGGAGGTGTGTGTAAGGGTGTTGGTTGAGCAAAAAAATAAAGGAGTATTAGGTAGGCAGGCAGAATCGAACCCGTACCGCGAAGGAGGAAAAGAAAGTGAAAAAAAGCGTGACGCGTTAGCTGCTGCGCCCATCGCCTACGTTTACATGAAGGTTATAAATCGAAAAGAGGCGATGTCGTTTGAAAATATCGGCAAAAAAAACGTAGAAAATTCCCAGTTGAGGGTAGAGGAATTAATGTTTTCGGCCAATTTTTCGATATTTATTGTCTGAAGGGTCTAGCTTCAAGACGATATTGATCTCGTGAAAAACCGTCGCATGTGTCGAAATTTTAGCCATACATACATATATACATACATACAAACATACATACATACATACATGCATACATACATGTATACATACATACATGATGATTGCAACGTCTTGTCAGACGAGTGCCACTCCCTCAGACATTTAAAATCCATGAGCCCAAATGTCTGAGAGAGTATCTATACAAAGATGATGTTACAGAGTCTTAGCTTTGTACGACAGCTAAGTCTCTCTCTCGGTTCAACATGTTGAGATCCAGCAACAAGCAAGAGCAAGATAGCCAGCAACAAATTAAACTGCAGACCAGCTTAATGCGGGTACTGGTCTCCCGCTTTATGGTTTTTTAAAAAATTTTTGAAAATTTTCAAACGATATAATAATTGTCGAACTGGACATTTAAGCAATTGTAATATTAAATGAAATACACTTTTTGTTGCCATCAACACCTTTTCTTGAAGTCTTGATTTTTCATACACAGTATATATATATATATATATATATATATATATATATATATATATATATATATATATATATGCATACATATACACTCATATATGTATCGTAAATAGTTCTATAACTTAATGAATCGCATGGCTTCAGATTTAATCTTTAATCTTTAAGGATATGATATACTATCTTTAACATGTGGCATTTAGTTTTGGTTGCAGACACCGAACATCCATTATAATTAGATATCCGATTATCATGCGAGGATTGGTGTTTCAGTTTGTATTCTGTATCAATGAGAAAAACGGATATGAAAATAACCGAAATTTAAAAATAAACGATAATGTTTCGTGTCTTTCAGACCGCCAAAGGCAGCCGGAAAATAAAACGTGTTTTTTTTCAAAAACCTAGAATGAAAATTATCAGTAAAACGATTTCTAAAACATGAATAAAATATAAAACAAAAATAGTACACAATCATAAATAATAACCAAAAAAAAAAAAAATAAATTTGTCTGCGTGAAAAAAAAATAACTTGAAATTTACAAAAATCAACTATTGACAATAAGTGTTGAGTGTTTGCATTCTATAAAATCAAATAAATAAAACTTTTTCGATTACAGTTTTTTTTATTATTAATTTAAGATAAATTTAGTCTCCATCTTAAATGCTAGGTATCCATGTTTTTTTCTATTTTTCTTTATAGTTCTTGTGTTTTTTTTTTTTACTTCTTTAGTACGAAATGGCGGCTTCTAAAAAAGTAATGCGAATTGGTCTGATACTTTACGCGTCTAAGACTATGTTCGTTTGGAAAAGAGTTGATACTATGAAAAATTCATGGCTGATAAGATTCACGGAAATTAAAATAAACGCTAAATAAAAAAAAAGACAATGAAAACCAACTACAAGAAAGATGAAAGGGACGAAAAGTGAAAGAAAGCAGCTTATCCTGCCTTGACAAGGTTCAAAATAGACTTCGTAGTGAAGAGTGCCCTTTTCTCTTCCTTGCAGCCTCTTTCCCAGAGAAGAGACGTTGCGAGCATGTTTCTGCTTTATCGCTATTTTGATCGTAAGTGCTCGTCTGAGCTCCTGATATATGCCGTCCCTGGCCTCATTTTCACAAAAACCACTCGCCTACTGAAACCACTATCACTAATTTCCCCCACTCTTTATCTATGCCTAAACCTAAACATAGATTCCATGAACAAAGCTTCTTTCTCAGAACTGCACGCCTGTGGAACTCTCTTCCGTTTTTCTGTTTTCCATCTGACTACAATATCTTCGAATGTCTTCAAGTCCAACATAAACAAATTCTTAATGAGCCGTCCCCTTAAGTAATCCAATTTACCAAATTTTCACTACTAACGATCACTACGATATTATCCCATTGACTACTGTACACTCATTAACCCTTTTCCTCGAGTGTCATCCGGGCCTTGATAAGTGGTGATTCTTTTGTAAAAAAAAAAAAGTAGGCGATAATTTAATCCTTTAGTTCTCATTATTTTATGTTTTTGAAAAAGGGGGAAGAATTACTGTTTTCTGGGCTGCGATATATCTATCTAACGCTTATCGTTGACTAGCTTTTAACTTTTAAGTTGTATGTTTTAGTTTCGTATATCAAGTGGCTTCATGCCTTTTCTGGAGCTATTTCCATGAAGTGAGAAAAACAACGTGAATGAATAATAAAAAAGAGGTGGAGAAATAAAATAAGAAACGAAGAAGAGTACACAGTGAAGTAGGGGGTCGTAAAGGCAAATAGAAAGGAGATATGGCATGGGAAAGAAAGGGATCTGTGGGGAAAAGAAATAAGTAGAAAAATCAAGAACGTGACAGAGGTTTGAATTGTGAAAAAATGGGAAAAAATGATGAACAAAAATGTCTATATCTACTATAAAATATATGATATAAAATGAAACTTTGTCTGTGTGTGAGTTCGTTTCTTAAACGGCTGGGGCGATCTTGTGAAATTTAACACAAAGGTACTTTATGTGTCTGGAAGTGTTCATTAAAATTAACCAGCCACTTTTCTCCCCATTACACCACGTCCTCAAAATCAGAAATATCTTAGTCATTTGAAGTCTGCTAAGTTTAATTTGAGAATATCTAGATCCAAAGTTCCGTTTTAAGTAACGGAAAAGATGATAGTCAATTTCAACTTCCGCTTTTTTATTTTTTTTTTCTAAATTTAATGTACTGTTGTAAATTTTGGGTCTATACACTTGAAATTTTAGCTATAGGTTCCTTGCACATAAATCTAACTTAATAACTTGATTTGAGCCCAAAACAATAAATTTTAAGGGGTCATGATAGGGGTCAAAGTTTAAAAAAATTGACCTTTTTTTTTGTTTTGTTTTTTTGCTCACCATACACCTTCAAACGCCCGGGTAACGTCGGGAACCCATGCTAGTATATTTATAAAGGTGAACGTGTCTGCGTGCCTGTCTGTGTGTCTTTGTACATTTCCCTACGCAATAACTCTGTCAATTTTTAGTCTACAGACTGGAAATTTCAACTTCCGCTTTTTTTTTTATTTAATTTTTTTTTTCTAAATTTAATGTACTGTTGTAAAATTTCCGACTCTGCAGATATTTTCAGAGTTATAAGCATTTTTTACGGCATAACATGAGAAAATAGATCATACAATATTTTGGCTCGTCCTTATGTGGTTAACTGGATTAACTTTCAAGACCGATTTATGTTAAGAACTTGGCCTTCGGGTCAAGATCAAAGTGTAGTATCTGTTCCGGCAGATACTGCAAGCTATGACTAGCTATGACTAGCAAAGACCAGATGTGGGGGCAACCCCACATGCCTGACCTTTAACCAGCTCCCATTTCCCACCTCTCGGGAGCTGGTCCCCTTTTTCCCTTCCCCCTCCCTTCACTCCTCACATTAAAAATTGGCCTTGTGCCTAATTTGCTCGGTGGGGGAGCAAATAAATACCATCTGTTCCGGCAGATGCTGCACTTAGGATGGTTTGTACCAGTCAATGGAGGGGAAACCCTCTATACTGGGGCAATTATTATTTTTGGTAACCAGAGTGACCCCTTTTAGGGGAGCTGGTTTTTACCTCACATTAAAAACGGCCTTGTGCCTAATTTGCTCAGTGGGGGAGCAAATAAATACCATCTGTTCCGGCAGATGCTGCAAGCTATGACTAGCTAGGACTAGCTATGACTAGCAAAGACCAGATGTGGGGGCAACCCCACATGCCTGACCTTTAACCAGCTCCCATTTCCCACCTCTCGGGAGCTGGTCCCCCCTTTCCCTTCCCCCTCCCTTCACTCCTCACATTAAAAATTGGCCTTGTGCCTAATTTGCTCGGTGGGGGAGCAAATAAATACCATCTGTTCTTCAGATGCTGCACTTCTATTTCTTGTTCTCTTTCGGTGGAGGAGAAATCCTTCACGACTGAGACAATTTTTTATTTTTGTACCTTTTCTCCACGTTAAAAAACGACCCTGGTGTCTAACTCTGTCCCGTGG